>NC_141539.1:125840000-126140000 GCF_021556685.1 Rattus norvegicus | reverse complement strand
TCCCCGAGTTTTCTCTTTTGCCCACATGCCCAGGTCATTGCCCATCACACCATTCAAGACCAGCAGTTGAGTTCCTGGGATTCAGTCCTCCATGACAGAAGGGTTGTTATGATATGAACTGTTATTGAAGGCTTGGTTCCCAGTGGGCAGTGTTCAGGAGTGGGGCCTGTGGGATCGATCATGTGTGCTTAATCCTCATCAGTAGGCTTTGGGAGGTAGTGGAAACCACAGAAAGTCGGGTCTATTTGGAGGAAGTTGGTACTTGAGGGTGCGCTAAGGATGGGAGATTTTACTTCAGCCCCTTCCTTTCTTGGCTTTCCTGGCTACTATGAGTTGAGCTGCTTTCTTTCCCGCCTGTTTCAGCCATTTTGAAAGATCCTGAAAATGACCAGGTCAAAGGACTATGGACTAGATGGATGGAACCTTTGAAATCATAAGCCCAAATAAACTTTTCCTCCTTAAAGTTGCTCAAGCCAAGGGTTTTTCTCATAACAATGGAAAACTAACACAAGAATTCTTTATCAGAAGTGTATTCAAGCCCAGTTTAGCTTTCAGCTAATTCTGCCTTGCCTGTCTTTCTGCCTCAGTTTCCCCTCATCTGTTGAGTGGAGGCTGCTTTCCTTCTGCAATCTTGCTCCTGGCTTTAATTCACCCTCCTTTGACAGGGCTTTGCTACTTTGAAGGTGCAACGCTCCTTCTTTCCCTTCCGGACCAATCAACGCCAACATGCTGCTTCCTGCCCTTCCTAGCACACATACATGCTCACGGAAGTCAGGAAGATGGTTGTTAATGAACCCCAAGGTTAATCTCACAGACAGAGAAGAGACTTCCCAGAGTTGCAGGGCTCTGCCTTCTGCACAGGTCAGAAGTATGCTGTCACAGCCACCTGTGCCAAGGTAGCCTTGGCTCCCCCAGTGAGGACTGAAGCAAGCTGACTCTCAGTGGAAGTTTGCCTCACCCGCAGCAGTCATTCCTCAAAGGCAGAGGGAGGCGCCTTGAGCCCTGTGGACAGCAACCCTAGGCCGCATTGGCTTGTACTGTCCTCCCCTGGTGCCACCCCTGGTATCTCTGCCACTTGCTTCATTCCCTCCTCCCTAGCAGGTTGTGGCCCAACGTTGACAGCCACTCAAAGCCTGATTTCAGCTTCCCCTTCCTTGCTTTCATGTGATCTCAGGGTTCTCAAGGACAGGAAGATGCCTTGAAAGCCCTCCCCAGAGGATGGAGAAGCATTCCCACAACTCACGGTTCCCAGTGCCACAAGTGGAGATTTGATTTTAAGGGGAGGCCCAGAAGGATTCCAGCACAGAGCCTATTAATTGATTTTGGTCTATAGCCTCTTGGAGCAGCTTCCTCAAACCCTTGGGCTTCTGGGGTAGGGTAGGGTGGGGTGTGTGGATGTTGCCTGGGGCAGAGAACTATGCCATGTCCCCTGCTGACTTACTGTTGGTTTGAGATGTCTGGACTAGAGTGACACACAATTCTCCCCTTTGTTTCCTCAGCCTCGCAGAATGAACTTCGTTCTGAAAGGCATAAAGGTCCTTTTCTTCAGCTTACAGGGGCTTCTGGGGCTGCCTGCTGCCACTGCTACTGCCACCGGCTTGTTCTGTCCAGCTCAGACTCTGATCTACATGCCTGGGCCAGCTCCAGGCCCCACTGACTGTTATCCTGCAGCCAATGCTCTCAAGGCCTGTACTGGGGTGGTGACTTCATGGCAGGATGCCAGCTCTGGTTCTTAAAGCCACAGAGCTGTCGGCGGCTGGAAGGCTGGTTCCCTTTGCGGGAATTTCTTGTCTTCCCTGGTGGGCAAGGTTGCAAAGGGCATGGCCACCGATGCCCACACGAATGGAAAACCGGCAGCAGTAGGGTGGCAGTCCCAGAAATTGTCACATCAGGGACTTAGGAACTCACACAGAGCACTGAGGAGTTCCACAACTGCCCCGGTGATTCCAGTGTGAAGCCAGACTCTGGGATTGCTGTCTGTGCTGTCCAAATGTCAGACTGCACTGGGTCATTTAGGGTGCAGGCAAAAATGCAGGTACTGATCCGGGAGTCAGGCTCCTGTAGATCAATGGCTGCTGGCCCTGGGGCTGTGCCGGGTTAAGCAGGGGTGGGTGGGATGCCTGGGTATGTTGTTCTCCAGCATTCAATGTCTCCTGTACTCATCTGAGGCTTAACTCAGATAACAGGAACACAGCGGTAGGTCCATCTCCAACACTCAGAATATACTTGAAAGATACCGGCAGGCCTGTGATTCCCCCCCCAATCCCTTGGTCTGGATGCCTCTTGTGAGGAAGAGCAGGTTCCCCTTTCTTCTGCTTCAAAGCTTTCAGGCCTTCCCTTCAGACCTAGCATTAATCCCAACCACAGAAGGTTCTATAGCAGATGGTGCCAGCTTGCCCCTGTGGCTTCACCTTCCCTGTCTCTCCTGAGCCTCATGCCCCACCTCAGCACAAGTCACACAGGTAAGCAAATTGCAAGTCCTTTTGGTGTCAGGCTTGGCGTGTCTCTTCCTGGGTCACTTTTCCAACTCCGGCTGGTTAACTTCTTCTTCTTCTGGAGGAATCGGCACCGGTGTGCCTCACCTGCTGTAACACCCCCTGAAAAAACCCCAGGCTCCCACAGGATACTGAATCAGCTGTCACCCCTGATCTTAGCCTTCCCAGTCTCCAGACTTGTGAGAAATAAATTTCTGCTGTTTATAAGCCATCCAGCTTGTGTAAGCCATCCAGCTTGGGGCATTTTGTTAAAGCAACCTGCATAAATGGAGACAAAGGCATTGTGCTGAGTGAAATAAGGAGAATGTCTTACTGTTTTACTTCTGTGAGCAGACACCATGACCAAAGCGACTCTAATAAAGGACAGCATTTAACTGTCACTGGCTTATAGGTTCAGTCCATTATCATCAAGGTGGGAGCATAGAATCGTCCAGGCAGGCATGATACAGGAGGAGCTGACAGTTCTACATCTTCAACTGCTAGGAAAAGCCTGGCTTCCAGGCCCACAATGACACACTCCCTCTAATAAGGCCACACCCCCTCCAACAAGGCCACACCTCCAAATCGTGCCACTCCCTGGACCAAGAGTATTCAAATCACCACAGAGGAGTCTATAATTCTACCTGTAATAAGGTACCCAGATCAGCCAAAGTCACGGGGACAAAAAGTAAACCAGTAGATAGCAAGGTGTGGATGAGGAAATTTCGGAGTTGCCATTTAATGGGTTCGGACTTCAGTATGGGATAATGGAAACTCATGCAGTTAAGCTGCCATCATAGGAAAACATTAGATATTTAAATTTTAAGGACACTCCTAACCTGTACCCCTCAGGAGAAGACAGTTTGCAAAAGGCAAACATCCAAGGCCTGATGCATGCCCTTCCCATTTTTCTAGAGTCTTAAGGATGAGAACCAGAACTCCAGAAAGGAAGACTGCGTGGTTGACCAGAGATGCAAAGAATGTCAAATATTTACAGTTGGATTCTTTGGTGGATGTGATGTAGGCAAAAGTTCTAAGGGAGAGAAATAGCTCAACACGGTGTCAGAGTACACTCTGCAAGAAGAGCAATTGCCTACGCCAGAAGAATGTAGATGTGCAGTCAAATTCGCCTAGAAATCAATCTCCTTGCCAAAAGTTGAAGATCACTGAAATCTGGTAACAATCACATGCTCACGATTTAAAGGTTAGGTGATTACAAGGGCTCAATGGGAGGCAGAAATAAGCATTCAAGATGGTTTTTTTTTTTCAAAGGTGTTTCTCAACCCAATTAGACAGGAAGCTTCTAGAAACCATCATGTCTTTATTTTCCTCTAAATTCCTTCGTTGAGACACCAACCTTCCAATGCAATGGGATCTGAGGAAGTACTAAGGGCTAGAAGGGCTCCTGAGGGTGGGGTCCTCTCTAAGGTATGAGTGCCTTTGTAAGAAGAACTACCAGAGTGTGTCCCTTCTCCAGCATATGAACAACATACACATACCACCATCACTGCCAATCCCAGCCTGATGCCCACTCTGTACTCTGATCTTCCTCTGTCTCAGGGCTTTTCCAACCAGCAGTCAACACCCCCTAGGGCCAAAGCAGAGAACAGGGCAGGGCTTCCTGTATCCACTCTGATCCTTCCTGCTTTTCCAGTGCCCAGGGGCACCTGCCAGCCACTCTGCTCTACATGCTAGGTTCACTTTCCTCCAAAGCTTGTAGAAAGGCTAAGCACCCTGTGCCCAGTCTTGGGAAGCCAGCAGCTCTTGAGTCTCTTCTGGTGTCAGAGCCAAGGAGATAATGGTTCCTGCTGGACCAGGGTCCAGCTGACGGGAGTGTATGTGTTTGTACAAGCGAGCTTATGTGCAAGGGACCCAGGGTTTGTCGTTTTCAAAAGTTCATTTTCTTAGCCACAAATAATGCCCCTGGCACGGTAGCACTTCCTGTTTTTCACAAATTAGTCATAGTAAAAACAGAGGGAGGCAAAAGCCTGGCGGTTACCGAGTCTGTTTGGCTGTAGGGAATGCTGAGTTCTGCACGATGTAGGGCAGGCAGAGACCCGAGGAAGACCGGGTAGCCAGCTTCCTCCTGCACCCGCGTCTGGCCCAGCGCCTCAGGTTCAGCCTGCTCAGTGTATTTCCTGACCGCCCTTTGCTCTCCGCCCTCTTTCCCCCTCTCCACTGCTTTCATGCCAATCATCCCCAAATGGTGTTTTGCTAATATCATGTATTTGCTCCAGATCCTTCAATGGCTTCTACACTGCCCACAGAGTCAAGTCTAAAGACTCAGCCAGTCCTTCCTCCAGGGACTTTGACCATGTCTGAACAAGCTCCGCTTCACAGGGCCAGGAGGGCACCAAACAGTTCAGTAGCCATGCATAATGAGACTAAGTTTTAAAATGTCAAAGTTCCTACGAAAAGAGCTCCACGGTGACCCAGTAACAAAATTGTAACTATACACAGAGTTGTCCCCACATTGCATGTCTGTTCCCTTCACAGAGCTTCCTGGCTGGGCCGTCCTGAACTTCCTTCTCAGATGATACCAACACATCTCAGAAAGCCCTCTCTGTGCCTCACACCGGCCTTTCTGCCTCTTGGCTCCATTCATTCCTTAAACCTTCCTTGTCATCGTCTTCTGTCTGGGTTCTAGTTCATGTTGTCCTTGGAGAACTTTCAAACTTTTTTAGCAGTGGCAGCAGAGAGTGTTGGGGAGTAACTCAGTGGCAGAATGCATGGTTAGCCTGCTCCAAACCCTGAGCTTGATTCCCAGCACAGCAAGGGAGGAAAGGGGGGTGGGGGAAGAAAGCAGGGAGGGAGGGAGGGAGGGAGAGAGGGAGGGAAGGAAGGAAGGAAGGAAGGAAGGAAGGAAGGAAAAGAAGACAGACAGACAGACAAAAAGAAAGAAAGAAGTTCTAGGAATAACAGATGCTAGGTTGGGTATGTAGCTCATGGATAGAGTGTTTGCCTAGCATGCACGAAGCCCTGGATTTGATTCACACCACCACACAAACCACGTCTGGTGGTGCACACATATAATCCTAGCACAGTGAAGTAGAGGCAGGAGGATCAGAAGTTCAAGTTTATCCTTTGCAACCCAGTGAGCTTGAGGCCAATATGGGTTATATGAGATCTTGTCTTAGAATAAATGATCAAAGAATATCAGATGTGTACTTGCTGACCAAGGTCTGGCCTGGCCTCCCCATGTGAAGTCACTCCCTGGTCTCTGTTTCCCTGGCCTTGAGGGTACATCTCTTGTCTTGCTTCAGTTTCTGGTAACACCACCAACAGATGTGTATGCCTGTCTTTCTCTCCATCTGCCGCCCAATTCTCCAGTTGGAATCTGAGCTTCCAGAATAAGGCTTTTCCTGTGTTTTCACGGCTGAGTTCCAGAGCCTTGGTATGTGACACGGACTCAGGAAACCATCATCAGACTGAATTTCTGCAAGCCAGTTCTTAGGTATGCTCTTGATCTAGAAAAGGCAGAGGAAGGACCGCCGAGGTGACTGAGTGAAGGCATTGCCACCAGGTCTGACAACCTGAGTTCCATCCCAGGATACCAGATAATGGAAGGAAAGAATCCGACCTCTACATGTGCGCCCTGGTATATGTGTGTGCGCACACACACACATACTAAATAAATAAATGCAATTATATTAGTTTAAAAATAAATGAAGAAAAAAAATAAATGAAGATTGTGGTGAGCATGGAATGATTTATATGTCCAAAGGTATACAACTGCTTAGGCTGCCAAAGGAAGCAATTTTTTTTTGTTTTGTATTTTGAGACACTTTCTCACTATATAGCCCTTGGCTGGTCTGTACTTTGCTATGTAGGACAGGCTGGCCTTGAACTCCTAGAGATCTTCTTGCCTCTGCCTCACGATCGTTGATATTGAAAGTTTGTGCTACCACATCTAGCCTCATTTTGGCTTGGTTGGATGTAAAACTATGAAAACTAATGCTTTGGACACTTGTGCCAAGTGAGTGCTACTGTTAACTTTGAATTTCTGTTTTCTTTCGTGTGTGTGTGTGTGTGTGTGTGTGTGTGTGTGTGTGTGTGTGTGTGTGTGTTGGGTGTCACTGTGTGTGGCATGGAGACAACAGAGGACTGACCCTTGAGTGTCATTCCTCAGCTGCCACTCACGTCATTTATAAAGAAAGGGTCTTTCAGCTGCACGTGACGATGCCTGTTTGGGAACCTAGTCCTTGGGAAGCAGAGGCAGGTGGATCTCTGTAAATTCAAGACCAGCCTGACCCACATAGTGAGTTTTAGGCCAGCTAGGGCTATGGAGTGAGACTCTGTCTCAAAGAACCAAAACAAAAGAGAGGGTGTCTCACTGGCTTGGATCTCACCACTCGGGCAACTGGCTGGCCAACAAGCGCCAAAGATCAGGTTGTCCGGAGGACCCATGCCACACCCAGCTTTTTATGTGGGTGCTGGAGAGCCAAACTCGGGTTCCACAGCTTGCACAGTAAGCACATCATCAACAAAACCATCTTCCCGGCCTCTTCTTTCTTTCCTTCAAAGTCTGCTGAGATATAACTCGTTTACCATACAGTTCACACACTGACAGTTTGGGAGCTTTCACAGTTACAACGTGCAACTGCGGATCTGGGCTAAACCAGAATTCTCTTTAGTCTAGGTAGCCAGAGAAAATGCAAATTCAGGGGATGGGGAGGTGGCTTAGTGGGTAAAGTATCTGCTGCGTAGGCGTGAGGACTGAGTTTAGATGCCCAGAAATCACATTTTAAAAAAAGGAACAACAACCTTGGGCAGAGAGGTGCCCTTATTAAGCCACTGGGGAGAAGCAGAAACAGGAGAATTTCTGTTCTGTCAGACTAGCGGGCCAGTGAACTGCAGGTTCTAGGAGACCCTGTTTTGAAAAATAAGGTTGAGAGATCAGAGATGCTATCCAATGTTGATCTCTGGACTCCAGGTGTACAGAGAGTGGGGGAGGGGGAGGGGGAGGGGGGAGAAACTGAAGGAGAGATGCTCAAGGGAAGATATAGCAGAGTCACTACAGCTTCCTCTGGTGCTGTCTCTGGGTGAGTAAAGGGCTGTCCACAAGGGAGGAGGCACAAACCATCTTTGAAGGAAGAAGAGGGAAACTCTCACATCTTTGCAAACCTCCGTTCTGCTTCGGACAGGCAGAAAGTTCTCCATGTCTTGTCTTCAGAGCAACCATCTTTCATAGTTGTGAGACACTTGTGGATTCTTTCACTCCTCAGCTAAAAAGTGAAGAGTTATGAGGTTTTCTGTGCCACAGGAACAACAGAGAACACGAAGTAACCGATTTATTTGGAGTCTGTCATGGAGCTATTGCAGGTGTGTGAAGTAAGCGCCATCATGCCCCGAGTCTACTGAAGAAACCGAGGCTGCGGAGCAACAGGAAGAAATTGTTACTATGAACGCACAGCTGGGAAGCAACAGGAAGAAATTGTTACTATGAACTCACAGCTGGGAAGCCGAGAGAGCTGGGACTCCAGCCAGCCAGGCTGGCTCCTTCCTCATCCAGCACAGAAACCATACAAGTCATTCCTTGGGAAGAGTGAGAACTCAAAGAAGACAGCTAGCCTAGGGTGGGGTCAGAGGGAAGAAGGATGTATAAGGGAATGGCCACAGTGTAGGAATAAAAGAGAGCGGGATGGGAGGGGAAAAATAGGAGGGACAAAGAGAGGGAAAGGGAGAGAAAGGATGCATTGGATGAGCACAGAAAATGATTCCTCACAGTTGGCATCCAGAAAGACCCCCCTAAGCTTAGCAAGAGTCTAAGCCTTCCCCCATCAATGGTGCATACGGATCTATGCACCCAGGTCATTCTTCTTCTTTTTTAAATTAAATTTTATTTTTTTACTTATTTATTTTACATCCAGTTCATTGCCCTACTCCTGGTCACCCCGTCCCATGGTCCTTCCCCCATTCCCCCTCCTCTTCTCCTTTGAGCAGGCAGGAGCTCCCCTCGGTATCTCCCCTATCCTGGCACTTCAAGGCTCTGCAAGGCTAGGTGCTTCCTCTCCCACTGAGGCCAGACAAGGCAGCCAGCTAGAAGAACATATCCCACAGACAGGCAACAGCTTTTGGATAGCCCATTTTCCAGTTGCTTGGAGACTCTAACGGAAGAATAGGAGAAAGAGTTGTGGCCCCCGAAGGGGATAGGGACTCCATGGGAAGACCAGCAGAGTCAGCTATCCTGGACCCTTGGGGCTCTCAGGGTCTGAACCACTAACTGAAGAACATACACGGGCTGGGCTCAGGCTTTTCCGCTCATATTTAGCAGATGTGCCCAGGTCATTCTATACCATAAGGATGCACAACAGTGTCCCTAGCTCTGCCCACTAGATGCCAGTAAAAAAAAAAAAAAAGTTCAATTATTGCCAAATGTCCCTTGGGGAATAAAAGTACATTGGGACGGGCACTTCGTAGAGTGGTGGGTTGAAACCTAATGAAGCAGAAAGATGAGGGGAATGAGAGATGAGGGAAAGAAAGCCAAAAGGCTCAGATAAATGTGCAGAAAAATGATGTGGGAGCAGAAGGTGAATGCTTGGCCAAGGAGGTTGGTTGCTGTTTTAAAATTTCCGGTTTTAATCAAGTATATGAGGTTAGAGAGAGCAGAGAAGGTGTAGGACAGGCGGAAAGGGTACAGGAGAGAGTGAAAGTTTACAGATGAAGGAAGGGAGGAGGGAGGGAGGGAGGGAGGGAGGGAGGGAAGAAGGGGGTGTATAACTGGGTGTGAGTTCCGGGAATAGACAGCATGGAATGGGATCCTGACTGCACTCAGAGCCCGGCCTTTGAAAGCAGGGGATACTCCTACTCGAGGGACCAAGGAGAAAAGCCCGTGTTTGAAGATGTAGGATGCTGTGCATATTTGGCAGTGGCAAGGAGAGAGAGAGCTCCCATCTGTTGCTTCTATTTTCCAAGCCAGGCATGTGGCATGGTCATCCCCAGAGCTGGGGAGGAGCCTGGGGAGGAGGAGGGAGGAGACAGGGAGGCAGCAAGGAAAGCCAAGAGGGGAAGGGTAAGATGGCTAGGTGGTGCCAATAGCCATTTACAGTCTGGAGCTGGGAATTTAGGATGAGGCCAGTCTGTGTTGTGCAAGGATCTATAGCAACTTCATGCTGTTTGGGGAACAGCATGGACCCCATGGGCAGAAACCTTGGGAATTGACAGGTAGCCTTAAGGGGTAGTTCTCTAACCCTGCTCAAGAAGCGGGAGCCCACAGCATCCAGTCATTCCTTAGGATCAGAAAACAGTTCCCTAGGCCCCTTGAATCCCCCACTTCCTACTCTCTGCGGGGTTGTGACTCCTGCTGTACCCCAGTCAAATGGGACCAGAAATTGCTGACTTTCTACAAATGGAGAGCCCTGCTTCTCTGCAAGCCACAAAATGGCAGCGCTTTAGTCAGGATTTGCAGTGCCCTCTGAAGTCAATGTATTAAAGATGTGATCCCAGACTACCAGCGCGGAGAGATGGTAGAAGCATTCAATGGTGGGGCCTGGCGAGAGGTCTTCCGGCCATTAGGTATATACCCTCCAAGGGACTGTGGGCACTGTTTCCTGTCTCTACCATGATGTGAATGGCTTTACTCTTCTACAGGTTCCTCACTGTGCTGCCTTGTCTCATCTCAGAACCAAAAACCACAGGGCCAACTGACCATGGGCTGAACTTCTAAAAAGGAGTTAAAAGAGACCTTTGTCACTTTATAGGTGACAACCTCAGGTGCTTATCACAGCAGCAGATATCTGACTCATAAGCCACCTTCACTTAGGCAGCTGTGCCCGGTCCTAGAGGGATGGGAGCACAAGTGAGCAAAGACCCCAGTAAGAATCAACATACATAATTCTAGTCATGGTCATCTGTTTACTCATCTTTACATGGGGCAAGCCTGCTGTGGACGTGGACCAAAGACAACCCCACAGGAGGCATTTAAATTGGCCCCGAACCCTTTCTTCTGGAACCCACGCATCTTGGCTTTCCTAGTAAGAGACTCCCAGAAGCCTGAAGCACAGTTTATTCTATTGGAACGAGAAAGTCACACTTGGAAGGCAAACTGACTCGACTCAGAGACGGCCTGAGGAGGCAGCTGTATGCTTGGTGTAGCATTCAGAACTCCCCTCAGCAGGTGCAAAGGTCGGACAGCTATAATCACACCAGGAATATGGGTTTTCAGAGGATCACTGCCAGGGTGGCTACTAATCAGATAACGAGAAGCCCAGCATCACACATGCTCTCACAGGAGGGAAGACAAGCCAGGTGTGTAAGGATGAAGACTGCACCATTCCATTTCCATCCGGAACAGCCCAGTTCCCCATCCACAGGCTCCAAGACTAGAACACTGATTGCCAAGGGACTGAGGTGAGGGAAAAGGGGGCATTTATTTACTGATGCCCACAAAGTTTAAGTCAAGCAAGATAAAGAAGCCTCTGAGACTCTATACAGCCCTGTACCCATGGTCAATAGTGTTTTCTGGGCACTAGAAAAACCTGTTAAGAGGTAGAGTCGTGCATGCCTTTGATCCAGCACTTGGGAGGCAGAGGGAGGCTGGATCTCTGAGTTTAAGGCCAGCCTGGTCTACAGAGTGAGTTCCAGGACAAACAGGGAGCAGAGTTCATGACATGTGCTCTACCAAAATAAAAACCGAAATTTCAAATATGAAGAATAGTAGTGTGAAGGGGGGTGGGCAGGGATGGAGGAGGGAAAAGTGTGGAGAGGGAGAGAGGGAGTGCAGGAGGAAAGAAAAGCAAGAGGTTGGGCTGGAGAGATGGCTCAGTGGTTAGGAGCACTGACTGCTCTTCCAGAGGTCCTGAGTTCAATTCCCAGCAACCACATGGGGGCTCACAACCATCTGTAATGGGATCTGACGCCCTCTTCTGGTGTGTCTGAAGACAGCTACAGTGTATTCATATACATAAAATAAATCTTAATAAAAACAATGAAAATAATTTTAAAAGAGAAAGGCAGTAAGGAAAGAGGAAGAGAAAGATTAAAGGAAGGGGAGGAAGGAAGGAAAGGAGAGGGAAGCAATAAAGGAAGGGATGGTGAAGGGGTGAGGGGATGGCGGGAGAGGTAGGTAGGAAGAGACAGAAAGTAGAAGCTATTCCTACTCCATAGCCACAGACTCCTGGGCCCCACCCTGAGCCAACTCGGTAGACCTAGGTGAAGGCCATAGTTGCGTTTCTTAGGCCCCCAGCTCCTGCTAGGGATGCTGGCCCGAGGCCACCTCCCTAACCAGGTGCCCTTTGGCAAAGGCAAGGGGTGAAAATGTCAGAGTCAGGTTTGAACCCTGGCCCCCTTGAGTTAGTTCAGTGCCTGCTCATGTACGCCCAGGGGACTGTCATACTGCACACCTCGTGAAACTATTTTGAAAGTCAGAGAGAAATCATGTCAAGTCCAAGGCCTTGAGGAGGCACCCTGTAAAAGAAAATGGGAGGTTATTCTTGTCCCCCACCTAAGGCACCTCCACAATTCAGGGCTGTTTGGATCAGGCATTCAAGGCAAGCACCAAGGCGGCCTCAGGAGTCGAGGGGAGGTTACTGAATCGGTTACCTTCCCACTCTCTCTGCCTCCTCTTCTGAACACTCAGGCACTGAAATAGGCCTCAACACTCTGCTGTCAGTAATGACACTTTTAAGCAGAGGAGAGAACTGATCACTTTCAAACTTGATATTATTTTAAGTACATTATCTCTGAAATCTGGGTCAGGATAAAAAATGAACTTGTGCTCATAGGATGTTACAGCTGGAAGGAAACTTTAAAACCATCTAATTTTCTCATCAAAGGTGAGGAAACAGAGGCCCAGAGAGGGGCAGCGACTTGCAGAAGGAGGCACAGCAAGCCAAATGACAAGGACAGCTCTGGTAGCAAAGAGTTCTGTTCGAATGCTAAGAAGATGGTTTTCCAGCTGTGGTATGCTGGCTACTTTTTATTTATTTATTCATTTATTTTTTTTCTTTTTTGCAGAGCTGGGGACCGAACCCAGGGCCTTGCGCTTGCTAGGCAAGCACTCTACCACTGAGCTAAATCCCCAACCCCTACTTTTTATTTTTAAATAAAAGATTTATTTATTTAATGTATATGAGGGTTTTCTTTTCATGCACATGAGAACTGGCTGCTCTCCCAGAGGTGCTGGATTTTTATGTCAACTTGACCCAGGCTGGAGTCATCAGAGGGAAGGGACCCTCAAATGAGAAGATGACCCCCCATAGACCAGGTTGTAGGCAAGCCTGTGGGGGCATTTTCTTAATTAGTGGTTAATTAAGAAAATTAACCCAGCCCATTGTTTCCTGGGTTCTCTAAGGAAGCAGGCTTAGCAAGCCATGAAGAGCAAGCCAGGAAGCAGTACCCCTCCCTGGCCTCTGTATCAGCTCCTGCCTCCAGGCTCTGGTCCTGTTTGAGTTCCTGTCCTGATGGTCTCCATTGATGGGCTAGATGATGTGGAAGCGCAAGCCAAATAAACCCTTTTCTCCCCAAGTTGCTTTTTGGTCATGGAGTTTCTTCACAGCAGCAGAAACTCTAAGAAACCTGGGTCAGTGGGGAGCACCGGAGATTCTGAGTATGCAATACATCGATTTCCCTAGAAGAACAGATCAACATTAGAATCTCTAAAAATAAGGGGTTTGCAGGAGGGTAGGAGTGGGTTCTATAGATAGAACCCGAGGTCCAGTGTAGAGCATGTGCTTTACATACTGAAAGCTGAGCCATATCCTCCAGCCCCGGGAGATTTACCAATGAAGGGCATTTACTAAAAACAATGGCCCCGCACCATAGCACTTCCCTTCTTCATTTATTTTTCTTTCTAGTGGGTCAGAAACCTGGCCAGCTTTTTCCCCCTTAATTTTTCTGTCTACTTCCTGCTTTAGGCAGGCCCTTCCTTTCTCCTCTTTGTCTTCTCTCCTTCTCCTCGAACATTTTACCCCAAATCAGAGAGAGCTCGCTCCGTGCCCAGGGCGGAGAGCACATCTGTGATTTTTTTTTTAACGGTAAAGATAAAGAAGCTAAAGACAGCTTCACGGTCGCTTTTCGTTTTTTGCCTTTTCTCGACTCTTCGCTCAGCCAATGTTTACAGAAGCCAACGGCTGCCAAGCATTCAGGAAATGCTTCTGGGCTTACAGTCAGCCCCTTTTAGCAAGCTCGTTCCGCAAGCCCACGCTCTGAGGACCACGTTCGGCTGGCCCCTGGGCAACACCAGTGATTCAGGGAAGAACGAGGTGGACACAGTCCCTGCTGTTGGGGGTGTCCAGGCTGACTTTTGAGAAATGGCTGGTTTCTGAGCGAAATCTAAGCACCTGCAGCAGGGCTTAGGATATGGCGGCTGGTGCAGGAGCTGGTTCGCAGAAGCCTTTAGAAGTCTATCGCTCATTTTTTTTTTTTTTTTTTTTTGGTGGGGATCTTTTCAAGCTGGTGATTAACAGAGTCGGCATTAGAAATTAAGTTACATAACAATAAATGACATCAGAAACAGCAGTCACAGACGCTGACAGCTTAGCCTCCTTTCTCAATTACTTTTATTTGTGCATATGTGTGTGTGTGTGTGGTGTGTGTTTGCATGTTCAAACGTGTGTGCATGTTGTGACGGGGCAGAGGTCAGTGTCATGTGACCCCCTACTCTCCATTTTTCACTCGTTGAGACACAGTCTCGTCCCATACCCAGAGGTCACCCCTTAGCCAGTTTGCCACAGGAATCCCTTGTCTCTGCCTCCCAAGTGGTGGGATTACAGGAGCGTCCCCATACCCCACCCCACGTTTACATTGGTGCTGGGAATACAAACTCCAGTTTTCGTGCTCACACAAGCAAGCACCCTATCCACGGAGCCCATCTCCACGGCTCCTATTCTACTATTTACAACAAAGCATTTCGGTCAGGGATCAACAGGCCTCTCACACACTGTGGCATGGGAGGACAGGGAAAAGCCCGCTGGTCTCAGGACACGCCATCATCTACCTGCAACAGCATCTGAGAGATCCCCATTATTTCTGTGAGCTATGTCATGGCATTACCCCCAGAGGCCACAAGAGAGATTCTTAGGATTGAGCTTGGTAGTGGTGAAAGACGCCGACACCTACCTCGGGTCGGGAAGGTATTTCCTTGCAGAGCAGGGTGAAGCTCCTGGATAGTGGGCAGTAAGAATGTGACTCTGGGATGGGAGCAGTAATGGGCCCTTCAGATTCTACAGAGAGAAGGCGGGCTTTTGGCATAGGTAGGTCCATGATGAGCTGAAGGAAAGGATAGGCCAGGGGAGCAGACCACTGAAGCAAAGCTGAAAAAAAACTTCCCCGTTGAAGGGGAAAAACAAAACTAGAGTGTTAGCGCTGATCTGGCTATCCCAGCCACTACTTCCCCCTCCCCTGTCTGAATTATCTCCATTCTCCCCATTTTTCTCTCCCTTTCTCCCACACTATAAATAATCTCAAGTCTTTGTTCTTTGCCTTGGGAATGAATAGCTTCCCCAGCTGTTACTGTGTTTCTGAACTGAAATAAAGCTTCTCTTGAAACCTACAAAAGAAATTGATTGAGCTCTGTGTGTGTTTTAAAGTGGCTCAACTCCATTAGGTGGTGGTGGGGAGAAAAATCTCAATTGCAAAATAAATAACGTGGAGTGCATCTAATAGCCCTTTGTCCCCGTGAGTGCAGATGTGCTGAATAGCTCACGGTTCGAGTGGCCGTCCCTGTCACTGACTTTGCTGTGGCAGAGTGAGAGGAACAGGCACAGGCCAGGGGTGGAGCAATAGCCTTAGGCCCTCCAAGGACCCCACGCTTTTCCTCTCCCCCACTCCTCCAACCCCAGGAAGCAGCATTTACCAGCCACATCTCTTGGAGAGCTTCAGGCATGGGTGGACTAGTTTCTTAGCAATAATCACTGTCTTCTGGCATTATGGAAGCAGTTCTAGAAGGCAGAACTGCCGAGGAATGACATCTGCTAAGAGAGGACGCTGAGGA
Organism: Rattus norvegicus; assembly: GCF_021556685.1. Taxonomy (NCBI): domain Eukaryota; kingdom Metazoa; phylum Chordata; class Mammalia; order Rodentia; family Muridae; genus Rattus; species Rattus norvegicus. Next base: position 126,124,595 of record NC_141539.1, on the reverse strand, counting down.
GAAAAGCAAACGGTACATATGGTCTCCTTTCAAGGCCAAAGAAGCCGGAGGCGGATTTCTCATGGATGTTGGCTCCATGAAGGGGGAAATGGCTGGACGTTCTCTCCTCCAGGAAAGAGGGTTGGCCACTAGTGTCAGCTGAGAGTGCTTTGGACCACCCATGGGTAGCTCCAGGAGTAGATATCATTAGAGTACAGAAAGTACACACACACACACACACACACACACACACACACACACACAGACAAAGACACACAGATATAAAGACACACATACACACACACACACACACACACAGACAAAGACACACAGATATAAAGACACACATACACAGACACACAGACACACACACACAGTCACACATACACAGACACACACACATAGACAAAGACACACAGACATAAAGACACACATACACAGACACACAGACACACACACAGTCACACATACACAGACACACACACATAGACAAAGACACACAGACGTATAGACACACATACACAGACACACAGACACACACACAGTCACACACACAGTCACACATACACAGACACACAGACATGCACACATAGACAAAGACACACAGATGTGCAGACACACACACAGACACTCACATACACATACACACTCACATACACACATACACACTCTCACACATACATAGACAAAGACACATATAGATGTACAGACACACACACAGAGACACACAGACACACACATAGGCACAGACACACACAGACACACAGGGAGATACACACATAAGCACAGAGACACACAGACACACACATAGGCACAGACACACACAGACACACAGGGAGACACACACATAAGCACAGATGCACACAGACACACACATAGACAAAGACACATACAGACACACATAGGCACACGCACACACATACGCAGACACACATAGACATATACAGACACACACAGACACACACTTACACAGACACACATAGACATACACAGACACAGACACACACTTACACAGACACACATAGACATACACAGCCACACACAAACACACAGACATAGACATACACAAACACATACACAGACACACACAGATACACACACATATGGATACACAGACACACACACAGACACACAAACACACAGACACACACATAGACAAAGACGCACAGATACACACACAGACACACAAACACACAGACACAGACCCACACACAGTCACACACACAAACACACACACAGACACACACATAGACAAAGACACACAGATACACACACAAAGACACACATACACATAGACACATACATACACAGACATACACATACACATGGACACATACACACAGATACACACACAGACACACACATAGACACACACAAAGACACACACACAGCAGACACAAGGACACATACACATAGACACAGACACACAGACACACACATATTTACTTATTCTTCATGCTGATACCCACAAGGCCAAATGATGGCCCGATCTCCTCTAGAACAATCATGGTGGGGCTCATCACTACAAGCCTGGAGAGATTCCAAGGGGTCCCAACCTGAGTCACCAGGTCCCAGGGAACCCCACCCCATGGCCACCTCTGCCTCTGGGATCTTGTTTCCTTGTGGACTGTTGTTGCTAACTTTGTTTTTGTTTTGTAGTTAAAATGTAATAAAAAATAAATTTTGCCACTTTTAAAGTATAGAGTTCAGGGGTGTTAATATACGTGCAATGTATCACTACCTGTTTTCAGGAATGCCCATCACTCCTGACAGAAACCCCACAATGGCTAAACAACCAACCCTGACTCCCTGGTCCCCAGTCCTTGGTACTGGCTTGTCTGCTTCCTATCCTATGGATTTCTTTTCTGGACATTGTATGCAAGTGGAATCAGTATACAGTATGTTCTTTCCCTAAGCATCAAGCTTCTGTGTGTGTGTGTGTGTGTGTGTGTGCGCACACGCGTGTGTACATGAGTACTTATGTCCATGTGCCACAGCATATGTGTGAGGACAACTTTTGGGAGTCAGTTTTCTGCTTCCACTGTGGGATCTAGGTCGTCAAGCCTGTACAGCAAGCACTTTCACATACTGAGCCACTGTCCTGTAGTATGTCCCTTTCGTGTCTGAATAATGTTTCGTTGCATGGATCCATCCCAGTTTGGTTGTCTTCGGTTACTTTTTTGTCCATTAGGTACCCAAACATAGCGCTTAGTCCCTTCCCTCTATTACCACAGTGATTCCTACTATTTCATGCGAGTTGTGGTATTTTATAGTATGACGTGGAGGTTAAATAATATATACCACGTGAAGTCACCAGAAGCACGTAGCAATCAGTGTTCATCAGCATTACTAATATAGAGCCATTATAACTTAAAGAGCCTATGAATTCCTTATGACCTCGCCTTTCCTGCTGCGTTATCTCATTTATTTTACAATGTACCTTAAGTATATTACATATATTCTGAAAGGTAACTAGATGAGGTACGTTTCGGAACAATATTGAACTTCATCTCCCACTATACTGCTAGAGCAAGGAGTTCCTGACCTGCACCTACAGGAAGCGATCTGGTGCCCAGTGGGTCTCCTTTTTCTCATACACAGGCATAACTGCTTCTCAAATGTATAGGAAGAATCTGGAGGGATAAACTAGGTTAGAAAAGGGCCCGGGGCTCCAGGTAAGGCAGAGACTGAGATGAGGAAGAAGTGTAGGGCCGTAAACTTGTCTTGCCTGAGGTAGAGAGTCTGATTTGGACTGTTAACTTCCGTAGTTCAAAAGACAGAGCAGTGATGCTCGAAGGAGGCTTGACCGGAAGACAAGAATGCTCAGTGGGAGGGGCCAAATGCAGTGAGTAACAGGAAATGCAGCCTAGCTGAAGCAGGAGCCTAGGACCAGGAATGGGCGCAGGCAGACCCAGAGCTGTTTCCATGTCACGTTGTGGTTATTTCAGGAACTCCATCCAGACCAGACTGCGTGCAGCACTGTCTCTTTTGACGCAGCGTCTTTGCCCTCCACACTGTCTTCTAACCCAGACATGCAAATTTGCATTGCTCAGACGGGCTGCGGACCTTGGCCCCACTGCGGGAGAACCACATGCTATATTTCCAAGTTCGGGAAAGGGCGTATGCCCTTTGGGAGTGGACAAATGGATCGAAAGCTTGCCAGGTTGGTTTTGTAAATGTCTTCCCGCCCTCAGTACTTTTTAAGGCAATGGCTTTCATGTGTTGAAGTCCATCTTGACCGTGTTCCTCCCTGTTCTCTAAGAGGGCTAAGGGCGGAATAATGAGGATGGGTGTGTTTGGAAGGGTTCACATCACCACAACACCGGATTTACACCGGAGAATACAGCCTCTTGGTGACTCTCTGGCAAGTCACCCTAACTTACGGTGGAGGGGAGACATGCCTATTTTTATCTGCACGTTCCTGAGATTCTGAGAGGGACAGCATTAAGGACACACTCGACTGTAGAAGGAGGGCTGAACAGCCCCCCCCCCCATCTTCTTACCTGTTCTGGAAGCTCACTTGTGTGATTTCTCAAATAGGACCAGACGGTGCCGGAAAGGTTGGGTACCACTCTCTGAAGGCACTGCTAGATACACTTAGCATCGCAAACCTGGGCTTGTGGATCTTCATTTGCTAAGTAGCACGGGACTCTGCCGAGCCCTGGCAGGAAAAGAGAGCATACGCCCTGACCCTCACAGCCAAACACTATGCAACCTGCAGAAAGTCCTTGTCCCCTTAGCTCAGTCAAGGACCACTATTCACAGTCGAAGTAAAAAGTAGCAAAGTGTTTCTAAGAAGCCATTGGGAGAAGCCTGGTGTAGTGGTGCCTGCCTTTATTTTGAGCAGGCGGGAGGCAGAGGAAGCAGATGCCTGGGAGTTCCAGGCCAGCCTGGTCTACATAGTGGGTTCCAGAACAATCAGGGGAACATAAATGAGACTCTGTCTTGAAAAACAAGCAAACAGAGAAGCCACTGGGAGGATGTGATGCAGGATGCAGAAGCTACACTCACAGTGAGGGGAAAGCACCAACATTGCTCTTCTCCTCCTTCTCCTGTTACTAACTGGGACTGGAAGAACCCAAGTTTGCCCATGATCACCTATCAAGGTTGAGATGACTTACCAAACGGCAGCCAAAGAAACCAGCGTCGCTTGTGGATTTATTGGTAGCCAATAAATTCTGACATTGCGGAAATACACACCTATGTTCCTAACAGCATACTTGCCGCCAAGTTCATAGGTAGGATGAGAACCATTCTTGTTCCTTAAATCTGTGGCTTTCCCCAATGTGTTAGTTTTCTATTACTATAATTTAGTACCAAAGAATTTTGCTTATATGAGAAAAGGTTTATTTAGCTCATACTTCTAGAGGTCTTGGTCTAAAATTAGGTGGACTCATTGTTGAAGATTTCTGATGTGTGTGTCGGATGGCAATGGAGGAAATGCTTACCTCATGACCCGGAAGCAAAAACAACAGCAAGAAGGCAATGCCCACAACCCCTTCAAGAGCATCTCCTAATAACTCGAGTGCATTTCTCCAAGCTTTCCCTTCCAAAATCTCCACCATTCATCGATACCACCAGATCAGTCACACTCCAGGTTCCGACTACAGCACCCCATTCCTGAGACCCAAAGGTTCATTTCCATCTCAGAACGCAAAAGGCCTTTGATCCATCACCGAGAATCTCACCGGTGTTTCAGCACTGCTTAAAGGTCTAAACCCAAAGTCTCCTCTGAGATGCTAGGCCACCTTTATAAGTGAGCCATTGCAAAAATAAGAAAGAAAGGAGCACACTTTCAAGATGCGATGGTAGGCTAGACACAGTATAAATATTCCTATATCGAACGGGACAAACAGGAAATAGCGAGAGAGATTTGCTCAAAGCAAGACCAAAACCCGGGGAACACTCACCCTCCAAGTTCCATGCCTAGCATCCATTGAAGTGGAATGTAGGCTTTCAAGAGCTTTGCAACTCTGCTTCTGTGAATTTGCTAGTTGCAGTCTAAATGCCTTTTTTCTTCATTTATTTACTTATCTTCTGTGTGTATGCACACCTCTTTGTGCCCTGGCATATTTGTAGAGGTCAGAGGGCAGCTTTAAGGTGTTGAGTCTCTCCTTCCATCATGTGGGTCCTAGGGATTGGACCCAAATCGGTCAGGCTTGGTGGCAGGCGCTTCCACTTGCTGACATGTGAGGCTGGCCCTAAGTGGCCTGTTCTTTCAGGCCGACTTTTCTTCTTGCTTAGAGCTTCCCTCAGATACTGCACATGGCAGACTCCCTGGCAGCCTCCATTACAGTTTAGATTCTTGTTCTTCACACTAGATTCACGTTACTCTTTCAGGGGTTGCTTGTCAAGGCCTCGCACCCCACCACAAACTGCCTGTCTTGCACTGTCCTTGGAAAGCTGCCATGACTCTGTAACTCTTACATTCTGCAGGCCAGGGAAACCAGCATCATACGGATGGTGCCAACGTCTGCTGCCAGTGCACGCTGTATTGAACCTGCTTAAACTACGGCTTTTACAGGCACAGAACACTGCCAGCTGAATATGTGAAGTATGTGTGTATACGAGTATGCATGTGTGTGTGTGTGTGTGTGTGTGTGTGTGTGTGTGTATGCGTGCGTGCACCCATGTGCATGTGCATGTGTGTTGGAAGAACAGATCACGGGGCCATGCTGGTCATGCAGGACACTTAGGCCTTGTGAGATTACTGTTCTGAAAAGCTAGTTTGTATTTCCACATCTCTGTGACTGTGATGGGCGAGGCACCTCTGCAGATCCCTGAGATGTCCTCAAGGCATCTATTCACTCCTATTGTTCTTCAGCAAAGCACTTGGCTTCTGTGCATGGGTGCTAATCCCTTTGGCAACCGTCCTCACAAGGACTCCTTTTTTCTGCCAAGTCTGCCCTTTTTGTTTTTCTCCCTTTCTCGCTGCTCCTCATTCTCACCAGGCTTGGCTGAAAACAGCCAGTAAAATCCATGCTTCAGCCTGAATATTTCATTGCTTTGGATTTCTCCCATCACATAAAGTAGTCCATAATCTTGAAGTGTGTGACCTTCCACACAGAATCGAGACAAGGACCAGATACAGACAAATGTTTCCACTGTGTAACCAGGACGTCTCTAATCCAACCCCCACGGGAGCCCTCATTTACGTCTGAAACCTCATCATTCCAACTCTTACTGCCTACACTTCTATCAGCAGTCCAGTCTTCTCATTGTTCGTCAGGATGGCTTATTAAATATCGAAAATGCTAAAAAGCCTTTTCGTTTTTTGGACTGGTAGGCAAGTGCTTTACCCCAGCCCTGCCACTGAAAACATTGTAAGATTTCTCTCTCTTGCTCCTTCAAAGTCTTCTAAATCCACCCATCAATACCTTGTCACTGTCACAAACACACCAGAGGAGGGCATCACGTCCCACTACAGATGGTTGTGAGCCACCATGTGGTTGCTGGGATTTGAACTCAGGACCTCTGGAAGAGCAGTCAGTTCTCTAAACCTCTGAGCCATCTCTCCAGCCTGAGATCCACCCATGATAAAGGAGCTACAATAGCTACCATCGGCAGTCCACACTTGGTTTTCTACTAGCTTCCCATCACTAGAAAACAACAACAATAACAAACCCAGAGACAGTCATATAGGAAAAGCCTTATTTAGCTTATAGTGCTAGAGGATCCAGTTCAAGATTGGGTGGGTCCATTAGTTTGGCCTCCGCTACGGGTGCCAGATGTCGATGTTGGGGAGTACATGATAGAAAAAAAAACGACTTAACTCAAGGCTGGGGAGCGAAAGCAAGGGGAAAGGACAGAATCTTGAAATTCCCTTTCAGGACAGGTTCCAATAAGCTAATGGTCTTTCATTAGTTGCTAGACCAAGAAGATAAGAATAAGAGGTAGCTCCTCCCCAGAGACCTACTACCTTCCTGTCAGAAGTATAACTACTGCCTAGAGTTTAATTCATGGACCCTTAGAAAACACTGTAGATGTAAATCATACCAAACCCATAAGAGCATAAGGCAATGTTTTTGTGTTTTGTGTTGTTGTTGTTGTTTAATTTAAATTATTTGTGAGGCAATTTGGGGCCAGTTTGGAGCAAGGCATCTCTTCACTCTGGTGACATGGTAGGAACATGACTAGGTTGAAGGAAGAGAGGACCGGTTATTTAAACACATATTTCTACATCTTCCAGATAACATTTAAGCCATCAGATAGTTCGTGAATTATCAGGAAATTATCGCTGCACCTTGACACAGAATGAAATGGTTGTCTCTATCTTCTTAATTAGTGGGAACAGAAGTCTTGCTTTATCTGGGACCATCCCAGGTTATATCTGTCATGTCAGCCTAGTTAAAAAGACAGCCTTACATAAGGCAGAAAGGTAGCTTAAGCAAGGAGAGGATTTGACTGCCCAAACCACAAGCAAGTCAGACAGGATGGAACCAAGGACTCATCCCTAAAGGCCTGGTCTGGGCCTCCTGGTTTTTGTTACTTTGTTTTTTGACTTTTTACTGTGTTGCTTTAGTTGTTGCCTTTTTCCCCCCTCTGCCTGGTAACTCTTTTCTTCAGGGCAGAGTTTACACTACCCCTAAGTGGTACATTAGACAGTTTCTATTATTAGAGAGCCCAGGCCAGTTGCTAGGCCCTAGGAGATAAGGAGGAACTTTAGGGCAGTGGTAAAGCCAGGGGAATCTTGGGAAGATTGCGGGGAAAGTGCAGTTTTAGAAGAGGTAGAGGGGTGCAATTACTTCAGGGTCCAGAATGAGTATCCCATGTTTATTGAGTATACTTCCTGGCATTTACCTTCATCAAATAACCTAGTTATTATCTTATGATCCAAAGAAAAGTCCTATTTCTCTCTCACTCTATACAGAGAGATGCCATCTACCATGATGTTGAAGATTATTCTAGCTTGCTTTGCTTTTTTTCTTGCTGTGATAAATACCATAAATACCAAAAGCAACTTGTAAAGCGAAGGGTTGGATGTAACATTGCCAGGTCACAGTCTATCTTTGAAGGAAGTCGGGGCAGGAACTCAAACAGAGACTACAGCTTACTGATTTACTCTCCGGCTCTGCTCAGTTAACTTTGTTGCAGAACCTGCCTAGGGATGGTGCTGCCCACAGTGGGCTGCTTCTTTCTACATGAATTATCAGTCAAGCCAATGCCCCACAGACATGATGAATCTAGTTGAAACAGGTTCACAGTTGAGGTTCCCTCTTCCCAGGTGTGTCAGGTTGACAAAAAACTAACCTTGACAGAGAGGGGCCTGCCTTGCAACAGGAAGGTCAAGGACTTCCTTTCCTGAGGGAAGATGCAACTCCTCTGAATGCATGTGGTTTCAGGTGGGTCCTACTTTGCCCTTGGAAGGTGACTTTGTTTACCTCTATGTGCACATGTGTTTACCTGACAAAGTCAATATTCTCAAGACTCTGAGAGCAGAGGTCAATGTAGCAGGCAGCGACTTCTACCTACTGAGAGTGACACTATTGAAAGGGTCATTTGTTCTTCCGGACCGTAGCTGTCATCTTTACCTGGAAGCATTTTCTCCCTTGGACAACTTCTGCCTTAAGTTCCAGGTTTCAACACAGGTCCTGTTAGCAATGACAGTAGCAATAGCAGATGGCCCCATTCATATATCCATCTATCTCAATTTTCTCTTCCTTAGGTAGTTACTAACCCTGACCCGGGACACTGAGATGTGGAACTTACCACAGAAGTTGGGGTGTCTCTGGAAGGGAAGAAAGGTGGGTGTCAAACCAGATTCCCAGTCAAGTGAAGTGGAACCCGAGGGTTCAAATGCTCATCTTTTCACTTATCTTTTACTGTCAATTCCTTGAAAGCAGGGTCCTTTGTGTGTGTGCGTGTGGGTGTGTGTGTAACCCCAGAGCTGGCAACAGTGTTTGGCACATATGCTGAACTCTCAACAATCACTCGCAATTCCCAGCGGGGCCCTGTTCTCTTCCGGCTTGTCTTCTCTGCCTGGAACATCTTCCTTTGGCCCTTTGCCTAACTAACTCCTCCTCCTCACCCTTAGAGGTTCCACTCATCTGTCACTTCCCCAAGACACCTCCTCTGACCTTAACTCCCCTCCCCCAGTCCAGCTGGGTTAGATGCTCCTTTCCTGGATCGGCTCATTAGCCAGAGAGGGCGGTCTCGCCTACTAAACAGAGGGGCTTCTGGAGAGAACCTAGGTCCTGGCACACAGTAGATTTGCCAGTAAATATTTGCTGCATGGTGAAGGTGGTTTTATAAGCAATGTCTGATCCTAGGCGCAGATAAGATGGAGAAGATAGTGGTCAAGTTACTCGAACTCTTTTGAGGTTTAGCTTTTTCAGACCAAGTGGTAATACCAACCACTTCCACCGCATTATAGCAAATTATAGATTCTTTTTGAGCCTCTAACAGTTCCTGAATGGGACTCATGATTTGCAGCCACTGCAGATGCTTCCCTGATTTGGATCCTGGGATGAGTCCTGTGTTGTTCAGTGGGAATTTTGATCAGTCAAGCTTCTTTTTTTTTTTTTTTTTTTTTTTTGGTTCTTTTTTTCGGAGCTGGGGACCGAACCCAGGGCCTTGCGCTTCCTAGGCAAGCGCTCTACCACTGAGCTAAATCCCCAGCCCCCAAGCTTCTTTTTTTTATTAAATGGTATTTATGGCGTGTCTTATCCTTGAGGCCGCTCAGTCTGACAGAGCATCTGAATAGCTACAAAATATTGACCCACAAGAGCTGCCAACACAGCATGGAGGGCCTACAGAGTCAGGGTGACTGCTGGGGCAGAGGAAAACACAGCAGGGCTGCCCAGGGCTGGCCCTCAAGTGGAGCCTGAAGACTCTATGGCTGAAGCGCCAGGGGTGGACTTTCAGAGCCTGTTTAGGAGAGAGAACAGATGGCAACTTCCTTAACTCTCAAACAAGCCACATCCTAGTCCCCCTGATAAGTGCAAAACCTCAAATTTCCCTTAACAACCTTCGACACACAGAGAGTTAAACATTGTGAGGGCAGAACCAAGCTAAGGAGAGGGAAAAAGATTGTAATCTCTGTCTGTATCCCTGCTCTGCCCTAGGCCCTCGGTTCCTTCCCTCCAACCCCCAGGCAGGGCGGGGCAGAGTGGGACACAAAGCACAATTAATGCCATCAAAATGGCTGCAGTCTTTAAACATTGATATAAACTGAGACTGCGTGTGAACTTCTAACTTTCCCAGGTGAGACTCCTAGTCTGCTGTGCCAGCTTGGACCCTATGACTAGCCCTGTCTTACAGAGGGTGGTCCAGGAAGGCTGAGGTTTTAAAAAATTGTTAAAATGTGTTTGTGAAGCATCAGTCTTTGGATAAGTGCATAACATTGGCCTGTCAGAGCTTTGGACATGGCACTGAGGGACTCCACTGGAGGTGAGTAGGATGCAGAAAAAGATACAGGTGAGGAAGGCTGGGGAGATAGCTCAGTAGGCAAGAACACTCAGTGTTCACACTGAGGACCTGGGTTCAGTTCCCAGCACCTACAACGAGAGGCTCACAACTGCCAATAAGTTCAGTTCAGTTCCAGGGAATCGGATGCTCTCTCGTCTCTGAGAGCACTTGCATGTATGTCTCTAGTACACATAAGCAAATGAACACACACACACACACACACACACACACACACACACACCTTTTTAAAAAGAAAAGGGTAAAGGGATGGAGAGCAGAGGGTGTTGGTATCAGGAATTGCCTTTAGCAGTGACACCGGTGGTCACTGTTGCCATGGCAACGGCCATACATTTCCAGGAGTCCTTTTGACTAAATTCCCACTTCTACCTGGGAATCTTTACTTCATATTCCAAATAAAAGGCAGACTCCCTCTGCCTTCACCCTCTTCTTTTCTCTTCTTTCTCTCGCCCTTTCCCCTTGTCTCATTCCCCCATTAAATCTCACCACTCGGAATCAACTGTGTTGGCGTTGGTTTGGTGTGCTCTTTTCGCACGGGCACAGCTGATATCTGATATTTAATGACAACATTGGTGGCCCGTACGGGGATCGAACTCGAGATCTTAGGGGAGTATTGTTAACACTTGGAATTTAATAGAAGTGGGGTACCCTGGAGCTCAGGAAACACACATCATTCATTTGCCAGTGACAGTTATTGGGTCTCTATGTGTCAGACCTTGTGCCGAATACTGGGGAGGTAATAAAACACAATAAGAGAAGCCTCTGTCCCCTGTGGAACCTGGGGGTTTCTTCATTCTAGAAGGGGGAAGAGGGTGGGTGGCAAGAAAATGCACGAACGAGATCGTTTCAGAAAGTGGTCCATGTTGTGATGACAAGAGAGGGATGAGAGGGAGAGTTCTACTACATTAGGAGAGATCGAGGAAGTGACCCTGTGAGGTGGTAGTGGACATGAATTCTGAACCATGCTTTAGCAGTGAACCATGGGAAGGTTTTTAGATAGAGTGTTTAAAGGTCCGAGGCTAAAACATGTTTTTTATTTAAAATATTTTAAGTTTTTTGGCATGTATGTGAACATGTATGTTCAAAAGCATGCATCCATGAACAGAGGCCAGGAGGGGCCATCAGGTGTGTTCTACTCTATTACTTTCTGCCTCATTGCCTTGAGACAGAGACAAATGAACCTGAACCCCCATCCCCACCGCCACCCTCATTTTGTGCCAGCTAGCTGGCCAGTGAGCCATGTTTTGCTTCTTGCTGACGATATGACATCTGGATCAGCACCTGAGGATGATCTCTTTTCAGTATTTTTCTCTGTGTTCAGCTGTGAGAAGAGGCAGACTCTCTGATGTGGAGGAGACCTGCTTAGGGCAGCCCCCTAAATAAGTCTCTGTGTGTGGACGGGGCATTTAACACCTACAAATTTCCCTGAGCTAAAGAAGCACAACCTACGTATCCATCAAAGTTCACCAGTGTGCGCTCTGGATGATACGGCCAGCTCTGAACATGGACTTTACTGGGGTGCTTGGGTCTACCCTTAATCAGTTTCGAGCCTTGAACAGGAGGAGGGTGTGGTACCACCAAACCTCTAAGCACTGGCCTCAATCTTATGGAGCACAGTAAAGACTGGGGAATACCTAATTACAGGATCACCACCTCTACACATTGAAAGCAAGTCACATGTTTCAAAGACTAGATGGTGTTCCTAGTATTGTGACCTAAGAGAAATTTCTTCTCTTGAGGGGTAAAGTGAAGTTGGATTTCTTCTCAATGTCCTTGGTGTAACACCAGAACAAGCTTCCTGGGATCATCTATAAGGTCTTTAAGGGCAAGTCCAAGAGGAACAGACTAAAGGAGAAGTAATCTAGTTAGTGTGAAGAGTGGGGACAACCCACTTCAACTCCTGGCCCCCGAACTCTCTCAAAGGCAAAGAGGGGGCAGGTTTTATGTTTTGTCTTGGACTTACTCCCAAGTAAGAAAGGATGTTTGTGTATTTGTGGTCAAATAGGCAAACATCCTCTCCACGCTCTATCACAATTTTTTTCTTTTCTACTCTTTCAAACGTCACCCAGCAGTGGTAGACCAAGTAATTGCTCCTCCCACAAGCCATCCATACACCGATCCCTGTAACTCTGATAGTGTCACTTGATACAGTGAAAGTCTCATCAGAGAGGTGACTGAGGCTCTGAAGATGGGGAGCTGATGCTGTGTTTTCTTGATGGGCCTAATGTCATTCCAAGGAGAGCCAGAGAGGAGGGAGATATGGAGACAAGATATGGAGACTATAAAAATGTTCTCTGAAGACAGAGAGGGGCCATGAGCCAAGGAATGCAAGAGGTCTTTAGAATCCAGAGGGCAAAGACATAGTTTCTTCCCTAGAACCTCCATATACGTCACAGCCCTGATGAAAAGTTGATTTTAATCTGAAAGATGCACCGTAGACTTCTGATTTCCAAGAACATAGGAAGCTGTACTGTTTTAAACCTCTATATAAGGACACACACACACACACACACACACACACACACATACTAGTGTAAGGAAATCTATCTCCCAGCTGTGTTCACTTAGGCCATAAATGTCTTAGGATTGCCTATTAATTAGTATGCAGCCATTTGAAAGTTAGTACTTGGCGGTCAGGTACCCTGGTTAGAACTACTATTGCGGTGATAAAACACCATGACCCAAAGCAACTTGGGGAGGGAAGTGCTTATTTGGCTTACACTTCCATACCATAGACCATCACTAAAGGAAGTCAGGAACTCAAGCAGGGCAGGAACCTGGAGGCAGGAGTTGATGCAGAGGCCATGGAGGAATGTTACTGACTGGCTTCTTCCCCATGGCTTGCTCAGTTTGCTTTCTTATAGAACCCCAAACTACCAGCCCAGGGGTGGTCTCACAACTAAGGACTGAGCCCTTCCCTGGTCAATTGCTAATTAAGGAAATGACCTAGAACCTTGCCTGCAGCTTAATGGTACAGAGGCATTTTCTCAGTTGAGGTTATCTTCTTTCTGATGACTCTAACTTGTGTCATGTTGGCATAAAATTAGCCAGCACACATGGAACGGGCCTCTTGATTTCCTCTAAGTGCTTCTTTCGCTTTGGTAACATGACGTTCACTCACTTATGTGGGACGTAGAACAGAGATAGTCCCCTCCCAGAGTTTCATGTGGCATAGATTATACCTTAAATTCACTATGTTTATATGTTCACTATGAAGATGGACTTGAACTCCTAATCTTCTTGCCTTTGCCTCTTAAATGTTGGGATTATGGGTGTTGTCACCATGCCTAGCTGGTACTTTCTTAAATGTTTTGAGTAGATGAGTGAAAACTGCATTGTTTTCCTATATTTCCTTTGAGTCTCAGAAGAGTTGGATATGATGTATGCAAAGACATACATACATATGTTTGCTGAACATTGCCCCACAATCTAAAATGTTTCCTCTAGGATCCCACTCTTACAATCTGGTCGCATGGTGATACTCAGAGCCTGTTTAGGAAATGGTTGTTTAACAAGATGTTGGTTCAAATAGAGGAAATGTTAAAAGTGATATTCTCCAAGCATTAACTTGAGCTTCAGACGTAAAAGCATGTGATCAAGGGCTGGATACATGTATGGCTCAATAGTTAAGGACACTTGCTGTTCTTGTTGAGGACTCAGGTTTAGGTCCCAGCACCTACATGGCAGCTAACAATCATCTTCATCTTCAGTTCTAGGGTATCCCATGACCAAGTGCATGGAGACAAGTAGAGATGGGTAACCAAGGACTTTGAATATGCCTATGGACAGGAATCCCTCTTAGATTTTGTATATGTACCATCCAAATTTCATCTACGATTTCTTTTTTTAAAAATTTATTTAGTTTATGTATACGAGTACACTGTAGCTGCCTTTAGACACCAGCATGGCGGCAGATCCCATTACAGATGGTTGTGAGCCACCGTGTAGTTGCTGGGAATTGAACCCAGGACCTCTGGAAGGGCAGTTGGTGCCCTTAACCGCTGAGCCATCTCTCCAGCCCTCATCTACAATTTCAGATTCTGGTCCCTAGAGTTTCCTCAAAACCTTAAACATGGAATGGTGACACAATCCAACAGTAAGCTACGAGAACAGGAAGCAAGGACTCAAGCAGAAATTTGTACATCAGTGTTCATCGTAGTATTCGTAACAAACCCAAAAGTTCTGTGTGGCATTGCTCTTGCTTGTTTGAGGCAGGATGTCATTGATTGTATGAAAAGTCTCCCAGAATCTAGACTGGCTTCTAACTCAGTACAAAGCTGAAGATGACCTTAAGTTCCTGGTCCTTTTGCCTCCAGCTCCCTAGTGCCGCCATGCCTGTGATGCAGGAGAGGGCTTTGTGCAGGCTAAGTAAGCACTCTACAGGAACTACTAGAAAGACTAGAACTCTAGAACTATTTTTCTAGCCTGCCATCTTTTTTTTTTTTAACAACTGTTCCTTTAATCTTAGCTGTGGAGCTCAAACCAACATCTCTAAAGCGTTCTTCACAAAAAAGACAGACTGTCCAATTCAGTGAATGAATAAATGAGACAGTTGAGGGAGAAGAGAACTCCAAGAACTGAGCTTCACTCTGGGAGAAAAAAAAAACCCTTTCATTTTCACAACAGCTTCACCATAAAAACTTAAGTTCCCAAGCTTTCATTTTGGGGACAAAAGCAGATCTCCAAGTCATTTACCGACAAAATAGTTCTAAGTTATTCAATTTGGTTTGGAGGAGAATTCAATTAAATTGATCATTAGCTATTCAAAGTAGATTTTATTGACACCGTTTCAAAATTTTAAAAATGAAAAATTTGAAGAATCATTAAAAGCAATAAGTTTCTTAAAAGCCTGCCAGTATTAAATGCAACTGTAATCAGAGTCTATGTGGGGGATCTGGCTTGTACTGTTTTTTTTTTAAGAAGTTATTTTAAAATGCAATCTTCCGGAAGCAAAAATCTCCCTGTGGTACCATCCTGTTTCAAAGCCCTCGGTGGTTCTTAGATCCTGAAAGTCACCTGTCATGGAGACATGGCACATAGGCTTTGTGGGCTGGCCCTCAGTGCCTTCCCTCCTGGCCTTATTGCTTTAAAGCTCTGTGTTTTGCCATTTCAGTATCTGGTGCTTTTGCTCTGACTGTTCCTGGGCATGAAACGCTGACTCTATGCCTTGCCTATACCCACTCTGCCTTCAATCTTTCTTCAATCTTATCGTCCTGACTCCATTCCCAGGCTCCATCATCAGGCTCCATTTCCTGGGTTTGAAAACTCTCCCCGTTCTACTTCCGGTCGTTCCGGAGCATGGTCCTTTGGACTAGCCAAGGGACTGCTGTATACACTTGCCCCCATGCTTCCTGTTGCCTGGTCAGGATCTCCTCAAGACCAAGTGCCCTTTGTGGTTCGTCACTCTAACCTCTGAAGCCCCGGCTCCCAGAAGGAGTTTAAGAAAAGCTGTGTAATGAACGAGCAAACCAACTGCCCGGGCTAACACTGTGTCTCTGCAGGTATCAAGGTGTGTGACCTTATCTCACTGGGTCGGGAGAAAGATAGGCCATAGTCCATTTCCTCCTAGCCATTTCTTTAGTCAGCCTTCAGTCACGTTCTGAGAGTCGGTTCTGAGAGTGGCTGCCGCTGAGCTCTAATAAAGTCATGCAGATCATAAGTGGTCTCTTCTATGCAAACCCTACTGGTGGTGAAAGAAAGAGCCCATGAGTCAGCCGCGAGAAACATCGGGATGTTCATTATTAAGTCCTATGTGTTTTGTGGGGGTAAGGAGTGCCTGCCATGATTAACTCTCTCTCTCTCTCTCTCTCTCTCTCTCTCTCTCTCTCTCTCTCTCTCTCTCTCAAATGCTTTTCTTTGTTAATGTGTGTGTGTGCTTGTGGGAGTCAGAGGACAACTATTGTGAGTGGCTCTCACCTTTCCCTGAGGTTTCTGGGGCTCAAACTCACTTCACTGGGCTTGTGTGGCAACCGCCTTTATCCGCTGAGCCATTTGACGACCCATCGTTATTTGTTTTTATTTGGCATTTTCTGCATACCAATCATGTTACATATACTAATCCATCAACTCTTAAGCAACCCAGTAGGATGCATACTGTTAGTATTTCCACTTTAAAACTTTTCAGATGAGGAAAACATGAGACAAGAAGTTTGCCTGACCTTATAAAACTGATGAACGGCTATTTGAGGATTTGAACTTGGTGGTCTAACTGCGTAGCCTCATCTATATATTTATAGTCCTATCTGTGTTGCTTGTACACATTGGTCGTAACAGGCAGGGTCTCACTATGTAGGTCAGGATGGGCTTGAACTTTCTAATCTCATACCTCAAAGTTCTAAACACTGGGATTACAGCGCCCTCAAACCAGCTTGTGTTCCATATTGTATGATGTGTGTGCATTTGCGCATACCATGTATGTGCATAGTGTATATGTAATGTGTGTGTATATATGTGTAGTGTGTATGTGCATAGTGTGTATGTATAATGTATGTATGTATGTATGTGTATGAGTACTGTGTATAATGTATGTGTCTCTGTGTCTGTATCTGTGTGTAGTGTGTGAAGTGTGTGTCTGTGCATGTATGTGTAATGTATATGTGTAGTGCGGGTGTGTATGTGTGTGTGTCTCTGTGTAGTGCAGTGCATATGTGATGACTTTTTCCATCATTGACTTCCAGGGGCAGCAATAATTTTTTTGTGATGGGCCGAATAGTAAGTATATAATAATAGTTGAATATAGTATTTTCTTACATAGATCTTACATTCTTATAAGAATGGAACTCTTTATTCTATGGAAAAATTTCTTCCTCCTCCTCCTCCCCCTCCCCTTTTTCTTCTTCTCCTTCTTCTCCCTCCTCCTCCTCCTCTTCCTCCTCCTCCTCCTCCTCGTCATCTTCTTCTTCTTCTTCTTCTTCTTCTTCTTCTTCTTCTTCTTCTTCTTCTTCTTCTTCTTCTTCTTCTTCTTCTTCTTCTTCTTCTTCTTCTTCTTCTTCTTCTTCTTCTTCTATTTTTCAAGACAGGGTTTCTCTTTGTAGCCCCGGCTGTCCTAGAGCTCTTCTTCTGTAGACCAGGCTAGCCTCAAAGTCAGAGATCCATCTGCATCTGTTCCTCTAGTGTTGGGATTAAAGGTGTGCACCACCTGCCCAGCTCAGAGTGATTCTTGATTCCCATGAGGTTTAAGGAAGCAACCATATCATTGAATTGATTGACCGTTTACCTCTAAAATCATCTTACCTTGTCAATCATAAACAGTGAGAAAGCTGACCTACTCTACAGCAGAGCAAACAGGCTGTAGTTTGCTGATCTCCAGATCAAGTCACTGTTGCCAAAATTAGTGTCAGTTCCTACACAGTGCAGTCCAAAATATCTTCTTAAATGGCTTTTGCTGTCTTCTCTAGTGTGTTCTTATTTTCTACCTGGGGATTACGAATATTCCTTGAACACTTCCAAAATGCTTCATGGTACATTCTATTAAGCAGAAGTTGAGAAGATCTTGTTACAATCTTGGTTCTATGACTTTGGGCAAATTATTATTATTATTTTAAAATATTCTTCTCCTTACCCAAGTTTCCCCCATTCAAACACAACTCGCTTTTAAAGCCTCCAACTTGTGTACTCAAAACTGCAGTCAGTCACCAGTTTCTCTACCACTTAGCTCTGCTTTCTCATATCGGACCCTTAGCCTCTCTCAACACCTCTCTCAGTGGGTTCTAGCCACCCCACCTTCATATCTCCTGCCAGGTACTACCAATGTTCAACCAGGGGCCATAGACTCTGCTGGAGCTGCTGTGGCTCCATTCAGTGTCATCACTGATGATGTCCAGATGTTGCCAATGACTCCAGAGTGGTGTGGTTGGTGATCTTGGATGGATCAGAGTGGCAGCCTGTGCTGCCATCCATGGTTTACAGTGAGAAGGGCACTGGAGCAGTATTACCTAAGGCCTGACATTTAAGAGAGTGTCCACAACATAACCCTCTTATGGCAACCCTGCCTCTACAGCACCCATGTAATGATCGCTGGGGCCTGAGCCACCAAAGTCTTCCAAGGCTGTCAGGCGACAATTATTAGAACCGCCCTATAGCTTTGGTGACTATGACATTTTTTCTCCTAATCAGGGAAATCTGTGGATGTTTTGATGAAATGCTGCTACTTCAGGATTGTTCATCCCAGACTCCCAAACCCTTTGAATACAGTCTTTTCTAACTTAGTCCCTGTCTGCTGGAGTTGGGGTGAACACAGAGCTTCTACCGTGTGATACACATGTGTCTTTCCTGGCTCTCCTATTTGACTGGTTTCCCATACAGTGACACCACTCATGGGGTCATATCTTATATGCAGCCCTTTCAGGAAATGTGCACTGTTGAAGGTTTTCCTGGGTGCAAGGGTGCCTTTATGTCACCTTGTAGGTGGGTAGATACGTCTTCCTGATGTGACAAGCCCCACCTCTGACCGTTGTAGTCCTCATCCGCCCATGGTTCCCAGAGTCTCACCTCACTGACAGAGTGTGACATGTTTAAAGCCATGCTTCTGTGTGGTGAACATTTCTAAAGGCTGCAAAATCCTTCATCGTAAAAAAAAAAAAAAACAAAAAAACAAAAAAACAAAAAACGTGTTATTTAGTCATTCCTCTGGTTACTGGATATGTCCTTTTCACATAGTTTGTTGTTATAAAAATTGCTTCTGGGAACATTTGTATGTGAATCTCTGCCATTCGATAGGAGTGCACACAGTCATAATGAGACAGAATGACAGAAAGATGCCATCAATGTACGAGTAGGCCAGGTTGGCGTAACCAAAGGAATTTTGCTCTCGATCACCGAGTTGAACTGGAACTATGTGCGCCCTTGACATTATAGTGCCGTCCGATTCCTGTTAGATCTTGGAATGCAATGGAGAGAGTCTCTGAAGCAGCCCGGCATACACACAAAGTCCCAGAAAACCAAGAACTTTCATGTTCAGAGCAGCTCCTCCCACTGCATTATTTAGACGCAGGCATCAGAACACTCCAAGGACTTCTGGTGATGAGTCTCTAGCTTTTCTGATCTATCTTGTTATTTTAAGCGTTGTGTTATGGAAATGGGCCTGATTATATAAAATAAACTAGAGCCTATTGCATCAGATGGAATGACATCAATCCTGAAATGACTGGAAATTTCGTCATGGAGTAACCTTGGGGCATTTGTCAGTTTTTGTTTTCCTCCTCCAACCTTGTGCAATCCAAATGCATTCTTAATTTCCCCAACAGAGGCAATGGTTTATTCACAACAACAATCCCTGCCACCTTGTACATTATCTCACTTGGTTCTCGGAACAATCCTCCGAAGTACAAATAGTTATTTTTATTGTCCCAGTTTTATTGGCTGCAGAGGCTTGAGCTCGATGATATAAAATGATTTCTGGTCTGTTTCCCAGTTCCCAGGCAGGCTATGGCTAATGGCTGAGACGCAACTCTCAGTGATGACAGAACTCGTGTCTCATCCTTTCAGCCTCCCCAAGTTCCACCTGAAAAGTGGCAGTCCCCTGCCGCAGACAGTCCCCAAATGCACCGGAGCATTCCTGGGCATAGGACCACCTCTCAGGGGCTCTGATCCTGGCCTACTTCCCCACTTTCTGCAATGCCTGTGTGGAACCCGTGAAATATGCTAATCATCTCAAAACACTCGAGTGCCTGGGTGGGCGTGGGGGCTGTTCTTTGAGCGAAGTGACTCAAAAAACTGAAAAGGAGAGAAGCTTCCTGCTCTTCTAGCTGAGTTAGAGATGCTATCAGATGTTAGTGTTAATTTCTGTTACTATCTCCAGAGGGAGGAAATCAGCATAATCAGTACTTCCTAGCCCTCGGAGCATTCCACTTAACAAGCCCTGCCATAACTGAAAGGAAGATACTTTGCACACACTAACCCAGACACAAACCCTTCCAACGACAAGAGTGACTTGCCTGCAGGATCCGCTGGCGTAATAGTGGTGCAAAGCTTATAGGAGTAACCAAGCAATACCTGAGTTTAAGGCTCACTCCATGGGATGGAACCCATACACAGCACTGTGTGGGTGGCTGAGAACCTGAGACTAGAAAGGCCAGGGACCTAGGCTAGGAAAACCAAACACTACTGTTCTGCTACAGGAACGTAGCAAAAAAAAAAAATGACCCCTAATGACCATTCTACTATATCCCACTATACTCACAGATGTCTGTGCCTTGCTCAGCCACCATCAAAGAAGCTTCCTTCTGCAGCAAATGGGAACAAACAGAGAGACCCATGGCCAAAAAGTAGGCAGAGAGTGAGAGACCTTGGCATACTCAGCCCTAACAGGGACATCTTCATCAAATCCCTCTGGTCAAAGTTGAGGGAACTCTGCTGAAGAGGACGTGGAAGGGGGCAAGAATCAGAGGGATGGAGCATACCAAGGAATCGGTGTCTTTAGTCCACAACAGGGCTGGCACAAATGCGGTAGCATGCACAGCTCTGGGGTTCTAGAACTGAAAGGAGACGTGAGCACGTGCTCCCATCCCTACCCGGGAAGATATCTCCATTAGTAACCACTTGCAAATGAAAAAGTATTTTTCCCCACGGCAGTCTCATTGGTGAAACAAACCACTCTTAAGGGTAGGCTCCAAGCCCAGCAGTGGATGGCCAACAGAAAACGAAGCCAATGGAAACTTTGGCGATTCTTTGTCTCTCTGATGAGAGAAAGGTCCTTGGTGTATATATTTTGGCTTCTGGTTTGAGGCTTTTGTGGCAGTCCCCGAGTGTGTGAATGTGTACGTCTCTGCATCTATATGTGTTTCTTGTGTTCTTTCTTTGTTTCTTTTTCTTGTTTGTTTGATCATATTCTGACTTGTTTGGTTTTGATTTATTTTATTTCATTCCGTTATTGTCCCTGATGTGTCTTTTTGTATTCTAAGAAGAGACAGAAAGGGTGTGGATACAGATAAGGGAGATGGGGAGGAAGTGGGAGGGGTAGGAGAATGGGAAACCATAACCAGAATATATTGAATAAGAAAATATATTTTCAACAAAAGAAATAAGCTCTACCATAGGGCTTTTTAAAAAGAAGGGTGTGTGTTCATTTTCAGACACAAATGAACAATAGGAATACCAAGGCATAATCAGAAAAAGACTCCATAATGACACAGTAAAGCTACAGTGAAGAGAGAAAAATTAAGCCAAATTAGCAAATCTGGGGGACTCAGGAAGAAAACCCAAATCCCAGCAAACTGAACCATTACTGTTTTCAGAATGACTCATGATGAAGATGTTTCCACAAAAGAAGGAATAGGATGGGTGTCAGAGGACACACAAAAGAGCTCATATTGATGAAAGACATGACCACTAAATTATAAAAGAACCACTGGAACTTTGGGAGGTTTAAACTGTGCTGCTCTTCCAGAAATTAGAACTAAAAGCTAAGAACCTTTCTTTTTTCTTTTTTTTTTAAAGGGAAAAGAATAAAACAAAACCAGAAAAACTATAACGAGGTCCAACAGCCACCGTTAGTAGAGTCAGGAAGAAACGTCAGATAAGATCAAGGCAGAATGGGGCGTGGTGGTTCACACTTGTAACCCCAGCATTTGAGAAGATGAGGCAGGAAGATTCCAAGTTCCAGGCTTGGGCGTTTTAGCAAGATCTTAGCTGATAAAAAGCCAAACACCAAACCCAAACTAACAAGCCAAGAATAACAACAAAATGACCAACGGAGAGGAAGAAATGAAGAAGGGGGAAAGGAAGAGGAGGAAGGGGAAGAGGACGAGGAGGGCAGGAGGAGAAGGTGGTCAGAGAGACAGAGACCGACCTTAGCTGATGGAATAAAAAAAGATGCAAATTTCAGAAATGTTGCAGAGTGGGGTCTGTTCATTCGTTCGTTCGTTCATTTGTTTGTTTGTTTGTTTTTTCAGTGAATCAAATTTTACTTCCTGGAAATCAGCCATCAGTATTTGAAATATATCATCTTACTAGATCCTTGTGAAAATTAGTATCAGGTAAAATCAAGTTTAATTGTTTAGAAAAACAAACTAGGGGAGGAGGAGGAGGAGGAGTGGGAGGAGGAGGAGGAGGAGGGGGAGGAGGAGGAAGGGGAGGAGGAGGAGGAGGAAGAAGAGGAGGGGGAGGAGGAGGAGGAGGGGGAGGAGGAGGAAGAGGAGGAGGAGGCTCTCCCAGCACTCATGCCCACATATCTGTACTAAAAAGGCACAGAGCTGGGGGAGGGGGAGCTCTAATTCATCACATAATAATCTAATTTTTTTAGAACACTAAAGATAAAGAAAACAATTGAAAATTTAAAATACGAAGAAAAGGTTGGTTATAAAGGAATGAGAACAAAACAGACATCAAGACTTCTCTCTGACAACGCCAGACTCTAGAGGCAACAGTGCGATGCCTTTAGTATTCTAAGGGAAAGTGACCTTTGATCTAGACTACCATAGTTAGTCAAAATATCAGCCAAGGGTGAACACAGGACAAAGAGCTTGGGGGACAAACATGGCCTGGAAATTGACCTGTGACACACTGGTTCTTAGGAAGTTACTAGGAACTTGTTGGTGTAAAGCAACCTGAGACGTAGGCAAAGATGCTCCTGGGAGACTTGGAATTGCCCCAGGACTCTGCGGTGTCAGCTATGCAGCAAGAGAAGGGTGCAGGGCACAGAAGTGAGCGTCTTAAATGCAAAGGGAATCTACTGGATGAAGAATCAGCAGTAAAGTGGGCTGCAATAAAGAAATGGCAACGAGATAAAAAGAATTGGAAATAGAAAACTCGTTTGCTGAAATGAACTGTAACCCTCACAGACATTTTGTCTTTACAGAGAACAATATATAGATTCACGGCAACACCAATGATGGCTAAGGGATTCACACATTCTTTAAGGATACATATGTGGACTAGTTAATTATGGTTAAGAAAAGAATCAATCCTTTAACCTGTAATACACACAGCAGACACCGGGTGATAGACACGTGAGAGGATCTGAAAGGAAGTGTAATGAAGATGTTGCTTTCATCGTAAGAAAATGAAGAGTCAAGAAATACTTCTCAGGGCAGGGAATTTGGCTCAGATGGTAGATGCTTGCATTGAATTCGTGAAGCCCTGGCTTTGATCCTGAGTCCTGCTGTAAACTGGATCATTATGTCAAAGTGAGTTGGAAAGAAGCCTGAAATATGGGGAGATTCTCAGAGAATGAGAGGGAGTGGGGAGAGGGCCAGAGGGAGAACCCTTGGTTAATGAGCAAGAAAGATTTAAGGATTTAAGTGTATGAATGTCACAAAGTGTTTCTTGTGTTTCTGTTTTGTTGTTTGCTTTTTTTTTTTTTTTTTTTTTTTTTTTGGTGCACTAAGTTTTACTTCCTGGGAATAAGTCATCAGTGTTTAGAATATATCGTCTGACTGGGTCCCTGAGCAGAAATGAAGCAGAGAGAGCAATTGACAATGGTGGATTTACCTGCAAATTAATTTTAAGTAAAATTTAGTTTAATTGTATAGAAAAAAGAAGCTAAACAAAATTAGAAGAGATTTCTGAACTTCAAGCTAAATGTCTTCATGGCACACCAAGTTATTATTTTTCTTTGTGTGTGTACATATGAATTTGGGTACACACCACGGAACATAAATTGAGGTCAGGGGACAGCCCTGGGTGCCAATCATTTCCTAGTTTGACACAGGATCTGTTTTATTGTTTGTTTATTTCTTTTTTCTCTTCTTGTCACTCATGGCTCTGTACACTAGGCTAGCTGGCCCATGAAACTTCTAAGAATTGACCCTTCTCTGCCTTCCATCTTGCCTCCCTCCCTCCCTCCCTCCCTCCCTCCCTCCCTCCCTCCCTCCCTCCCTCTTCCCTCTTCCCTTCTTCCCTCCCTCTCTCCCTCCCTCCCTCCTTTCCTCTTCCTCCTTCCTTCCTCCCTCCTTCCCTCCTCCCTTCTTCCCTCCCTCCTCCCCTCCCTCCCTCCCCCTTCCTTTCCTCCTTCCCTCCCTCCTTCCCTCTTTCTTTTTAAAGACAGGTTCACACTATTCACATTGACCTGCTTGGAACTTTCTATCTAATCCAGGCTGGCCTTGAACTCACTAGAAATTCGCCTGCCTCTGCCTCCCAAATGCCGGGATTAAGGGTGTGCACCACCAAGCCCTTTATTTCCCTGCCATCAAGAATGAGTACATATTTAAGAGAACTCTCACAGACTGTTCTCCTAATCTCTACATTTCTGCCATATAATTATCCTTACACTGTGTTTTTAATTTTCACTTTTCCTTTAACCACAGACCCCATAGCTCTTTAGTCCTAACGCATATGTAAATCAAAACTCAGTCTCAGGAATTTCTTGGGATCTTCAGTTCTCCTCATGAGTCCTTTCTTTTGGTTCATTTCTTGGTTGACTGAATTTCCTCATGAAGAACATAAAGAATGAATTTACTCCTTCCCATGAATGACACTCGTGGCCTTTATAACCAAGGGGCAACGCGGCAGAGTGTGAGTAACTAATCCTATCTTTATCTCGTTAAATGCTGTGCAGCGTCGGGGGCTCTTAGCATTAAATGCTCACTGGTCTTCTCAGCTTTCTTATTGTTGTTGGTGGGGACCAACTGAGCTCCACCCCCAGCCCCTACCCTTGACTACTTTTTTTTTTTTTTTGGTTCTTTTTTTCGGAGCTGGAGACCGAACCCAGGGCCTTGCGCTTCCTAGGTAAGCGCTCTACCACTGAGCTAAATCCCCAGCCCCCCCCCCCCCCTTGACTACTTTTATCTCGTATACTTTATTACTGATTACTCTGAAAACATTTTACCTTGACACACGGTGTGTGCTTTTTACCTGCTGACTTAAGTCTTCACTTCAGATAGGTCTCTTCTCTTGTTCCACTTACTCTCGGTGCCTTGGGAATGCCACATATGCGCGTTAGAACTCCATTGCCCGTTTTCCTTAGCTATCAATTCTAATTTTATTTTATTTTATTTTTGTATTTTCCCATAGTGTTCTATTGTGTTTCCGCTGCATGCGTTCTGGTTTTGATAGAACTGAAGTGGCTTCCTCCCCCTCCTCTTGAGTTTTGAGGCTCAGTTTTCTCCCTTCCTTTGTTGTTCTAGAATCCCTTATTTGTAGCCCTGAAATTCCTGTTTAAGTTGCTTTCGTGTTTCCTAATTTCAGAGAAAGGAAGCTTTGCACTTTTCTCCAATGCAATGAAAAAGTTACTTAAGTGGCACGGTCAGAGGAGGGGGCAGGGCTTGCAGTCAGTTGACAGCTTCACTTCGGGGTGATTCTGGAATGCTCCTCTCTGTAAGCCATATCTTTGAGATTCTCAGATGTTGCTATGTGTGGGGCTACTGAAGCCCTGAACAAAACCCTGGACCCTTTGGTTACGGCTACTCTATTGGCTCCCCAACCTTCCATTTCCAGGAGATGCTTGGCTTAGAGGCCCCAGACCACAGCAATAGGTAATTACAGCCTGGTGTCTCGATTTTTGACTGTGGAGATGAACTGTGTCCGGCTTTAAATGACTCCAATTTCTGTCATTCTGTGAAACAGCGACTTTCCTCTTATGCCTTACCCTGGGTGACTGTTTTTCTTTACTGATTTGATTGTAAGATGATCTCACGATGTAGCCCTGGATGGCCCAGAACTCTCTATGTAGACCAGGATAGCCTCAAACTCACAGAGCTCTTCCGCCTCTACCTCCCAAGATCCCTGAGATTAAAGGTCACCATGAAAGACTTTCTGGTGGCTCCATTTTAATAAGCAGCAATTGACTCCATTCTGAATATAAACGCAGAGGCAGAATGACCTGACATCTTGTCTGTATATGCAGACGCTACCACCTGTCCAGCATGAGTCACAGGGAACAGAATGATAATTATTCATACAACTAAAAAAGTCCATTTATGTTTTTTTTCTAAGTAGATTGGGAATATATTAGAAGAAGTAGGCCTATGAACTTATGGAGCACACAGATCAATGGAGGCTACTGAAGAATCACCCAGAGCCCACCAACTGAGGAACAGCTAACTCCGAAGTGGTAAACAACCTCATTGCTGTCACCTGACCCCCGCCCCTCCGGGTGTGCATCAAGGGACCAATAGTCAGAAAACTGACTCCAGGGTTTCTGCTCAGCACCTTCCCACTGCCTGAGATGAGTCACACAAATTGCTATCCATCCACCTATCTGTTCCAACCCAGTCCTGTGCCTCCGCTCCGCAATTCCTATGCCTGGAGGCTGGACTTTAGATGCTCTTAGCTGCTCTCTAACTGCTAATTAGGTCTAATTGGGTCATCTAACCACTTGCAATGATGCTTTTGGCACCCACATCAGTGCTCTGGCTCCAGAAAGGTGAGAAAGGTGAGAAACAGTTTATCTGCTATTGTCTCCTACCCGAGATCCCTTCAGGTCTGTGAACCTGAATGGGATACAGAGGGCAAGTCAGTTAACAGGTGTCAGATTCAGACTGGAGGTCTCCCATTCTCTGCTGACGTTCCCGTGATGCCTCTGTTCTGGAGTCAGGATGCTGGGAGGTAGGTTATTTCCAAAGGTCCACATGCGGCACCATATCCATCATCCTAGATCAGTGGTTCTCAACCTCCCTCATGCTGTGACCCTTTAATACGGTTCATCAGATTGCGGTGACCCCGCTTCCCCGCAACGATAACACTATTTTTGTTGCTATTTCATAGCTGTAATATTGCTGCTGCTGTGAACCATAATGCAATATCTGTGCCTTCAGATGGTCCTAGGCGACCCCTGTAAAAGAGCTGCTTGACTCCCCAAGGGGTTGAGACCCACAGGTTGAGAACTGTTGTCCTAAAGGTTCCTCAGCTTCTCTGTAAAAAGAGTGCTACCCACTGGGGAACAAGCATTTCGGAACGTGAGTCTGTGGGGACATCTCAGAGTTAAGTCACTTCATCTAATGTGATGAGTCTAGGATTTCCCCACTTGTAAATCCCAAGGTCAGGAGCTTCTTTCTTTCATGATCTGAGAAAGATTCCATCAGGTCGTAGTGGCTCACAGCAGGTCAGGCCTATCGTAGGCTGCAGCCCTCGTGCCAATAAAAGGGACGTTGCTAAAAGTCTATGAAGCTACATGGAACGGTACCACAGATGTCTGCTCGTAACTCAAGCTGAGTAAAGACATCTATCCCCGCACAGCAGAGAAAAAGTCAGTTTTAAGAGAAAAAGAACGCTTTCAGACTTTTTTATTCCTCGATGATTCTTCTCAGCTTTTGCAGAGACCTGACTTCCCCTGAAAGTTCTCACTTTCCAAATGTGTTGTGGACAGATCCTGCTCTCTGCACGTGACCGCCCATCTCTTAGGGCAGTGATGGCTTCCTCAGTTCAAAGTATACTCATTATCTCCATTTTAAAAAACAATTTCCTGCTTTGACTTCTTGCTGTCATTCTTACCTCGATCCAGACAGGTCCATGTCTAGCCATGTGATTCAGTGTTTTCAGCCTGTGCCGTAGTTGTTCTTGGGCAATATGTATTCAGATGCTGAGTTCCTGCCCAAGATCCATCCCAGGATCAGGTTGCATTGACCAATGTGCTGCAAAGAATGCTCCCTACTAACCTGTGATTGGATAAGAAAAGGCCAGAGCCTGTGACTGGGCAGCAGAGAGAGGAAGGTGTGACTTGAAATTGAGTAGGGAGGTTTCAGGTACAGACTATGAGAGAAGGACGAAGGTAGGGGAAGGAGGAGGTTGTCAGGAAGGAGGATGGACCGTGAGAATGTAGCCAAGAGAAACACACACATGAAGCAGAACAAAGCAAGAGTCAGTTGGTAAGTAAAAGTGAGCCTATGGCCGGGATGTAGGTTAGAATAGATTGAAACCTACCCAGTTTAGGCATACAGCTTGTTAATACAAATACGAGGTTTCTGTGTCTTTTCTTTGGGAATTATACAGGCTAGAGTGGGGCAGACCCCTCCCCAGATTACATATATAAGCCTGGCTTTGAGATGTTATCCTTATACTAATAGTGACACCACTTCTGGAGAGCTGCTAGTTTTTCAGAATCCACTGGTTCTTACTTATCCGCCTCCAATGGAAAGGCCATACGACAGAGCTGTGCTTACAACCCAGATGTACACTATATTTACTGGGGGGTGGAGCTTTAAGAGGACCCCAAAGTTCAAGCCTCACCCAGGGCTAATTATATTTATAGTCTATATATAGAATATATATATACATCATATTATATTCTATATATATATACAATAATATATATTCTATATATATAATTATATTTTATATTCAAATATTTATATTCTCCCTTCTTAAAGGTGTTTCAAGGGGGATCCCGTGATGCAGTCAGAGTTGGAGGCTCACTTGTGGACCTGTGTTCTGTAGCCTTTGTTTCTCACTTAGGCCCTGGGGTCATTCATTTGAGCCAGGTTGTTGCCCAATTGCTGCTTTCTAACCCCAAGGGAAATGGACATTGCTAGAGAAAGGCATGCAGCGACTGATGGAGATTCAGGGCACCTAACTCCATTTGAGACCTCAGTGCTAGTCAGCAGTTATGGAAGCTGCTGCACTGTGTTCATTGGTCTTGGTGGCTATTTCAAAGTGTTCCCTATTCCCCCAAGCCCCTAACCTACCCTGTCTGTCCTCTCCTGTCACTCAGCACAGTGCTGGGTATAAAAGGTGAAACTCAGCCTTGTATCTGAGCTTGGTTAATTTTGCAACTCTTCTGCAATTTTAAAATTATCTAGAAGAAGTAAAATATGTAGATCTGGGGGTGTGTGGGGAAAGCTCAATGGGTAAGGCACTGGCAGGAGGGCATGAGTTCAGGTTTCCAGTGTTCCTATGGCAAAATGGGAGGCAGAGACAAGAAAATCCCTGGAAGCTCATTGGCCAGTTAGGCTGGCTATCCACCACACTGACAAAGATACCCTGCCTCTAACTAGGTAGAAAATGAGGAGGGGACATATAGGGGTCAGAGGACAATTCCAGGTGTTGGGCCCCAGTTTCCACCAAGTTGGAGGCAGAGAACATCCAGGAATAGGAGCTGGCACACTTGTATAGAGCATGCTACCTCAATAAGCCAGGTCACCGGTTTGCTTGTAATTACCAACTGTATGTCCTATGTATAGTAGGGGTTGGAGGACAATTTCAGGTGTCACACACACGCACACACACGCGTACACACTACACACACACAGTGAGTAACCTTTTAAAAACAGTATCCCAACTATATCATTCTCCACTTTAAATCCCTTTCATGGATAAATCCCATAAATATTAATCAGACCAGACATATACTTTGTGATTAGGTCTTTTGCCTATACATCTCAAAGCACACTCTTGCTTATGATAATAAAGGCTCCATGGGCTTTCTCTTGGCCTGTCAAATGCAACAGGTTCTTTAACTGTCTCGGAACATCATCGGAGAACGTTCTTCCCTTGAGCAACGCCCCTGTGAAACAGTGTAGGTACATAACACTTTCATAGTAAACCATCCCAACTGTACTTAAAAGACTCATTGCAGGCCAGGTGGCTGTTCTCCCAGTGAGAGCTCAGCCCAGGAGTCTTCCAAAACGTAGCTGTCGGATATAGACCAGTGTCTATTTTTCAAAGGCCCGTGGGCTAAGGATGGGCTTTGTATTTTTAAATGATTGAAAAGACATCACCAACGTGGCTTGTTGGGCATGGTGGCACATGCCTTTGATCCCAGTATTTGGGAGGCAGATGCAGGCAGATCTGTGGGAGTTTGGACCAGTCTTGTCTACAAAGTGAGTTCTGGGACAGCCAGAGCTGTATAGTGAGACTCTGTCTTAACAACAAACCCCAAACAAAATGAGAGAGGGGGGGGGAGAGAGGGAGGTGAGGGAAGAGAGGGAGAAGGAGAGGGGGAGGGAGAGGGGAAGAGAGGAGGGAGAGGGAAGGAGGGAGGAAGGGGGAGAGAGAGAGGAAGGGAGGGAGGGAGGGAGGGAGAGAGAGAGAGAGAGAGAGAGAGAGAGAGAGAGAGAGAGAGAAGTTTGTGTGGTTGTTGCAGAAGCAAAGCTAGTGTGAGAGACTTCAATCTTGCACGGGGTTATTTGAGTTTTGAAAGTGTCTGGCCATGTCTGCCCACTGGCCAACTGTCAAAGGAACCTTGCTGCAAAAGGACCGAAAACAGAAAAAGGTTCTTCCTGTTCGCCCAAGAAGAGGAAATGAGACTGGCACGCATTAGGACAGTTTTCTTTTTTCAAAGTTCTGGTTAATCTTATGCATCTTTAAAGATTCTGAATAAAAAAAAAAAAACTTCCATACACCGGCCTTCCAACAACTCTAACCTATACGGGTATTCTCGATGCATCCCGTTATAGCACGTTGATTTCCATTTAATCGTGTGAGCCTAATAAAAAGCTTGCAGTTCCTTTATGTTTGTGATTCCCTAGATAGAATGTATTTCCATTCTTAAACCGTAATCTCTATAAGGAACAAGGAAGGCATCTGTTTTGAGTTCACTGTGTCCTTGACACCTACCACAGTAATCGGCACATAATGGGAGTGAAAAGTTATTGCATGAACAAAGGAACAATTGCACACAGCCATTGCTTGGCTCCACATAGCAGGGCTAAGTCCGTACTCACAGTGTAGCAGAACAGGCATTCCAGACAGGTTCACCCAGGGAGCTGTGGCAGTGATCTAATGGGGGCTCCTAGATGTCTCCACCTTCTCTTTCATGGTACTTTGATACAAACACCTGCCAACTATGAGGACTGCTGAATAGAGACCAGTGTCTATTTTTTTTTAAAGACTCGTGAGCTAAGGACGGGTTTTGTATCTTTAAGTGATTGAAAAGATATTAAAACAATAATATATTAAGGCATGTGAAATTCAAATCCCAATATCCATTAAGACATCTTAGGGGAACACGGCCGTTCATTAGTCTTTCTGTTTTCTGTTTTGTTTTTTTTTTAATTGACTGCTTTCCAGCAGAATTGAATAGTTATAAACAAGAGCCTATGAAAGCCTAGAGTTTGCTAACCTGGCTTCTAACAGGAAGATGGTTTGTTCATCCCCCATCTACTCCACGTGCAATTTAGAAGATCATTTTTGTATTGTTCAGCTCGTCCTTTCTTTCCTCATTCTCACCTGTTTCTGCTTCAGAACTGAAGCTGACAGTGCTACACTTGCAGTAGACTCTTTCCCTGTGAGTTCTCTCTTCCCTTCAGCCTCACGGGATATGACAAACTATAAGACAATGGCTTTGCTGTTCTAATTAGTGTATGGGACTTCTGTACTGAGTAATTTCTGCACTCCAGGATAACATTTAAGATTCCTCATTGTCTTCTGGACACTGTTCATCTTGGTTCTCAGTTTGACTGGATTTAGAACCACCTAGGAGGCACACCTGTAGGTGTCTCTTTAATGGCATCTCCAGGGAGGCTTTACGGGGAAGACCCACCCTAGCTGTGCTGGGTGTCCCAAACCATGCGCAGGGGTCTGGGATTTAATTAAAAGGAGAATGCTGAGTTCCATGGTTTAGCTCTGTCCGCTTCTGACTGACATGATGTGACCATCGTCTCCTGTTCCTGCTACTACGCTTCCTCCCTCCGTGATACAATCTATCCTCAAAATGTGAGCCTCCCCCAACCCCCGCCCCATGCCCCGGTCTTTCTTTTTTCTCTTTTTTGGTGTTTTCAAAACAGGGTTTCTCCCTGTAGTCCTGGCTGTCCTAGAACTCGCTATGTAGACAAGACTGGCCTCAAATTCACAGAGATCTGTTTGGCTAAGCATCCTGACTGCTGGGATTAAAGGCATGTACCACCCTACCTGACAACTCTGGTTCTTTCTTTAGGTTGCTTTTGTCAGTTGTTTTTTTTTTCCACAAGAAGAAAAATAGAGATACACTCATCTTTCCTATACAGCTGCTTCCCTTCTTCTTCATTTAGCCTACCAATTACTTAGCTTGCCAGCATTTGATCTCCTCTAGACCTAGGCCCGTGTGAAATGTCTGCAGTGGTATGTCTGACTTGTCCTTTAAATTGGCTATCCAGATTTTCTCCTTGCCCTAAAAGCCTTGAGAATAATCGTTGCCATCTGTGCGATTCTCTAATGCTTGATACTGCTCCACAATTTTGTTTAAATTCTTTATAGTTCCCTGTGCCTGTATACAAGCTGTCCATTTCTCAAGTTCCATTAATAGCTGTTCAGGAGCAGAAGTTGTGTCTTAGTTTATGATTCTCCACGTGAGTTTTTAAATATGAAAAATTGGGATGAGGATGGAGCTTAATTGGTAGAATGCTTGCCTGGCACGCTTAAAGCTTGCAGTTCAACCGCCAGCATGTCATAAGCATGGCATGGTGGCACATGCTGGTAATTCCAGCACTGGGAGTGGTGGCAGACGACCAGTAGGTCAAGGCTAGGCTGAGCTACAATTTTTTTTTTTTTACTCCAGATTTCTCATCCCGAGCCAGAACCATGACTTTTTGTGTGTAGGAACTACCCGTATTTAATTTTTAAACGTAATTTATTTTTTGCCTTGTGTGAGTGATGCATGCCCTTAAAGCTTGTGTGGAGGTCGGAGGGCAACTTGTTGGTTCTCTTTCACTATATGGGGATTGCACTGTGGTTGGCCGCAAGCACTTTTACCCACAGAACCATCTTGCCAGCCCCTACCTGTATTTAAACACAAAACCCATTTAATTTATTTAATGCTAACTACAGCGAACAATATCATTCTAGGACATGGTATCTTCCAGCCAGTCACACACATGTGGATCGTTGCCTAGGACCCTCAGACGCGCGCGCGCGCGCGTAAACACGTGGGTGACAAGTGCTTCCCTCCAGGACCCTCCTTTGTCCACGGTGATTGGCGGATCAAGCGGTCCAATCGTCTTTCCCCGCCTCTTTCTGCAGTAGCCAATTAGAGGTCCGGAGCGCCTCCTGACTACTAGACACTGTTTACTAACAGATCGAAGCTGGGGAATAAGGGGTGTGACCATTCTGGGGAGGTCAGGAGAGGGAAGGCCTTGCTTGCGCATGCGTACTAAAGCGAATAGGTGGGGCCGAATCGTGGGTCTTGCCAATCGGAGAGTTCGTACTCCTCCCTCTCCTGCCTCCCCGCCAAGCAACAACAATTCGAGCAGCGGGGCGGGGCAGCTCGTGAAACGTCAGGAACGGCCGCCCAATGGGAGCGGGCGCTGGCAGACGCGCGCGCGCTGCGCCCAATAGCGCTGGTGGTTCGGGGCTGTCTCCTGGGCTGGTTGTGGGCGGAGCGGCCTGGCGGAGGAGGTGGAGGCGCAGGGCGCGGGGTTGCGCCGTACTAGCGGTGCCCGCTGAGGGGAGGAGGCGGAGGAGCTCCGCGGCCAGAGCGGGAAAGAGACTCGCCTCAGTGTCGGAGTTGTGGCGCTGCGGCAGCTTGGCTCCTGGAGCTGTGAAGAGATAGGGCGTCTGCTGTCCCATCAGGTTCCCATCAGAGCGACCCGCGCGGTCGGAAAGAGGGTGAAGATGGAGGGGGAGGGCGGCGGCAGCGGCGGCGCGGGCACCAGCGGGGACAGTGGCGACGGCGGCGAGCAGCTCCTTACTGTCAAGCATGAGCTGCGGACCGGTGAGCGACCCCGCCCTCTGCCGGCCGGGCCAGCTTCGGAGGCGCGCTTGAGAGCCGGCTTGGGCGCGCGCGCAGGCCAAGAGGGGCGCGAGCTGGGGGGACGGGCCCGGGGAGGGGCGTCGTGGGCAAGGAGAGGAAAGTTTGTTCCTGCTGGGACCCCAGTTTCGGGCCCGGCCTGGGAAGATGCCTTCATGCCCCGCTTCCTGCATAGGTGACACATCTGTCACTGCATGCTGTCTTGAGGGAAAGGTGCTCAAGAGGTGAGCTGTGTGGAGCTGTGTGCGATAGAGCTTGTACTCACTTTACCCTGCTCCTCTGCCTGGGGTGGTCCAGGTGTGAGGGAAGGGTGTGTGTGTGTGTGTGTGTGTGTGTGTGTGTGTGTGTGTGCACACTATCCCTAAGGGACAGCGATCCTGCGACTGATAAACTTGAGGAGTATTGGTCCTCAGTCTCTGGGTCCTTTCTCATAGAGTTACCATGAAGTCATATACTCTTTGAATTTTTTTGCCAGGGTCTTTTGGGAAGCAGCCTCTCTAAGTGTATAAAATAAAATTCTAGGTGAAAGGCTTCACTAGGCGACTTCAGCGTTTACATCCCTTGAGCTGGAGATCAGTAAAGCTGTGTGTGTTAAGCCTTCTACTTTTGCTTTTTTCATTGTGTAATTCCGGGGTTTATTTTGGAAAAATCTTATCTGGACCAACTGATGAAGTTTGGGTCCTCCCCCCATCCCCCACCCCGTCCCATGGAGTCAGGTCTCCCTTTACCATATCATTTCTGGACAGAGAATGTATTATAATGGCTCGATTGTTATTAGTGTCGGTGGTTTAAGATTTTTGACCCAAGTCTTTGGCACATTGTATTAAGTAGACCCAGACAGTAAGTGGTAGGTTTCAGGTAGAAACCATGTCCACCTTGCTGCTGTTTGGGACAGATTAAACTAGATTGATAAAGTTAGCTACGGTCCACAGTTCGTTAGTTTTTGTCATTTCTGATGAGGTTGCTCATTACCATTTTTGGTGCCAGTCTTAGTATAAGATGTTAAGTTCATGCTTTCTCAGTTTTATCAGTTTAAGCACTGCAGTTTTGACTCTATGATGTCTCCTGACCCAGTTATTCCATAGTATTTTTGAGTTCCTCACAGAACCAGTGAGATTCCCTTGACTGGTTGAGATTTTTCACTCCAAATGTAGTCAACAACTGACGTTTTCAACAGGATTTAAAAACATTTTCTCAGTATACATGTATCTAGTATTAAAACCCAGTTTACACCAGGTGCAGTGTCACATGTCTCCTAGAGTGAGGATTTTGTGTTTTTCCCCCCCATCTTACATAATGATTCCTTGCTGTAAGTGTGTGGAGTCATACAGTACAACAAATGCTACTGGAAGTCTTATATGCACAGCCACTGATCATGATGCAACAAGCAGTCTTGGTCAAGGACCAAGGGACACCCTGCTTGTTAGTAGTCCACCAACTGCTCAGTTTCTGGATTTTTGCAAACAATGCTAACTCAGTCAAAGACAATGAGCACTGTTTTATTTCCCTTTCTAACTGTGTGAATCATCAAGTCGGCATTTAGAAATTCTTCTGATGGATGACGGGACTGTACTGAACTCAGTAGTAATGTCAAAGGAGAAGAATGGCCATCTCAATGTATTGCTGAACGCGTGGACAACTGATCAGATGTAATGGTCAGAAACACTGTTAAAATATAACTAAAGAGTCACTCACCTGTCACCAGCCAGCTGGCTCCTCTTGGCGCAGGGTGCTCTAATAGGGGCTATAGCAGTGTGATCTGATGTGCTTGCTCACTGCCTAGGTTGGTAGTTGGTGATTGTATTGTATGCTGTAGGACACATGGTAATGCGATCAGAAACCCAGCCACGGAGTTGGAAGACATGATGGTCAATACTAGCTCTGCCATTAGCTGGCTGTATAGACTGGGAAATCACTGTATTCTTTCAGGCTTACTCCTCTCATCTGCAGAATTGTGCCAGTTGAATGAGACACTACTGGAAAAATGTTAATCGGGTTTCTTGGCACATAGTGGGAAATGTTGGTTGAGTGAAAATCTGAAAAACAACTCCACATTCAGATCTTAATGTAAAATGTTCGAATCTAGTGTGTGTGGAAAACAAACTAAGTCATTGTGTGGTTAGCTATTATTATACGTGTCTTTCTTTGCCTTCTCAAGCAGAGTGTAAACTCCTTGGAATCCTTGCTGCTATTGAATTGCTTGTATATATCTCGCCTATTGTAATCACAACACATAGTACTATAGTCATTCATTTAACTGGGGTTGAAAAGATGGCTCTTTGGAATAGAGTACTTGCCATAGAAGTGTGAAGATGTGAGTTCAAATCCTTTGGATGCACACAGAAGCTGGGTATATGTAATATAGTAGTGTGTTTTTGTGGTCCTAGTGCTTGTATGGCACCATGAGAGCTGGAGACAGAGAGTTTCTGGAAGCTTGTAGGCCAGCTAGCTTGGTGCACACAGTGCTGAAGAACAAAAAGAGCCCCTCTTAAACAAAATGGAAGGTGAGGATGGATGTAGTGGCATGTGTGTGCCCCTAGACTCATACATGCACCCCAAACACACATGTATACACACACACACACACACACACACACACACACACACACACACACACCTATCTGTGTCTGATAGTAAGGTCCTTGAGAGCAGAAACTTTTTTTTTGTCTATTTGTAGCCTGTGGTGTGTGTTAGATGTTCAAATATTTGTTGAGTGAATTTAATTTTGGATGAAAAATAAGAGCAAGGTTTGCAGATGTCAGGTCTTGATAAATTGATGGCAGCAACTGTAAAAGCTGAAGAATCAGAATTCGAGATTAACCAAATCAATTAAACATAAATTCCTGAGCATTTTCTGTTTCCTGGTACTGAAGATATCAAAGAAAATGTTCTGTGTCCAGCTGTGGAGGAAGAGATCATATAAACCAGCAATTAGGATGCACTATTTAAGTATAATAATAGAAACAAAATGTATAAAGGCAACAAAAGAAAGATTAAAGCCAGTAGCCTTTAAATAGTCAAGTGTAACTTTGTTTAACATGAGTGGAAAAATGGAAATTATTTTACCCACTTGTTTATTCAACAAATATTTTGTTACCTCTTATGTACTGAGTGCTGTTTTACATGCTGTGATTAGTAATGTGGCTCTCCACTGGAAAAGAATCACTAGCACCATACACTTACATTGCCTCTACTGTGTCTTAAATCTCTTCTAGTCCATGTGCCAAGTTTCTTCATTGCTGTCCAGGTTTCTCTCAGGAGGTAGAAAATGGACAGGATTAAAGTTCTACATTTTATGGCTTCCGCTATTGAAAGACACCATTCTTTTGTCAGTTTCCGTTAAATTCTGAGAGAATTTATTGGCTTTATTGGCTTAACTTTGATCAGGTACCTGTTTTTGGCTCATTCAATTAAGACTAGATGATAGGATTGTTTCCTTCTAACATGCCAACAACTACACAAAACCATGATAAAGATAAACTAAACTCTTAGAAGATTCATTTGATTCCATCCTTGGGAGACTGCCTAGCATGAAGGAGAGGGTTGCAGAAGGTTATTATGTAACGACAATGGAAACTTTAGTGGCTTGTAGAACGTGACTGCCGTTTGTTAGGGTGTGTGAGTTGCTCAGTGTATGGTTCTGACTCAGACCCTCAACACTGGGAATTCTCACTCGGCCCCACCCCTAGATGAAGAGCTGGGAAATGAATGATTGTTCAGGGAAGGGTAATCAGTCTTCCCCAGGGATGAGCCTCCTTATCCAGGACCAGTGTTTAGTCCTGCAATCATTTATGTATGAACAGCACTGATGGACTCAGCAGGCTGCATTGGTAGATTTGTTTGTATTTATGTAGCAGTAGTAATTAAGAAAAGGGGGTCTCAAATTTGAGAGGGAGCAAGGAAGAGGTATGGGAAAGGTGGGGAGGGAAAGGATGGGAAAGAGGGAAGGATGTGAATACAGCATGCATATGTGAAGTTTATGTAATTATGTACAATTATGAAATGAAATATAAAAACTAAATTTAAAAGCTCCCCAAATAATTAAGACAGAAGTCCAGCTGACTTCTGTGGGGCTGCTTGCTCACTCATATCGATTTGGCAGACTGTATCAGTTCCTTTCCGTGTGGACCTTTCCATAGTGGGTGCTTGAGTGTTGGGAGGACACAGACGTGGACTTCTCCCCAGACAAGTGATCCAAGAGAGCAAGGTGGAAGCTACACGTTGCTTTTGTTAAATAGCTTTGTCTAAGGTGTACAACTTACTATACAATCCTCTAAGTATACAACAAATTGTAGCATAGTTACAGAGATAAAGCCATCATTGTAATTAATTAAAAAGATTTTTTCAACCTATAAACTTTATACCCATTTACATTAGTCATCCTACATTTTCACTACCTAGGGGTAGCCAACCAGCAATCTAGTTTCTGACTATATATCTGCCCATTATTTTATTATAAAACAATCGTACACTTTTATAATTGTCTATTTTTTCAGTAAACATGTTATTAAGATCCAGGTCTTAAAGGCATATATAACATTGTGACTTGTTTTTTTGCTGACAAACTATTTTGATGTATTAGGTAGGTCATATTTTACTTATCCATCAGCGGATTGTCATTTGGGTTATTTCTTTTGTGCCATGTACATTTGTAGACAAACTTTTTTACCGCTCTCTTTTCATTTTATTTACCAACAATAAAACTGTTGGATTTTATGG
Organism: Rattus norvegicus; assembly: GCF_021556685.1. Taxonomy (NCBI): domain Eukaryota; kingdom Metazoa; phylum Chordata; class Mammalia; order Rodentia; family Muridae; genus Rattus; species Rattus norvegicus. Next base: position 126,085,939 of record NC_141539.1, on the reverse strand, counting down.
AGCCAGAGTTTTTCAAACTGTGAGCTTTTTCCAGAAGTAGTGCATGAGGGACTTTCACCACAGCCTAGCCAGTGCGTTGTAATCTGTCTTTTATGCCTTTAGCCATACCAGAACAAGTGAAGCAGTAGCTTTCGTTATGGCTTTGGTTGTATTTCTCCAATGATGTTGTATGTACTTTTAAGCAACTAGTCCACTTGCATATCTTTGGAGAAATGCTTACTTCTATCCTTGGCCTGTTTTGCAGTTGGTTTCTTTCTTCCCCCACCCCCAACACCCTGTTCTGAGACAGAGTCTCACAATGTAAACCTGGCTGGCCTGGAACTCCTGTGTAGATCAGGAGTTCTGGCCTGGAATTTACAGAGATCCTAACTTTTTTATTAGTGAGATTTCTTTATTTTAGATACACATCTCTTATCAGATACAAGATTGCAAATATTAATTTTCGTAAATCGAATAGGCTTTTTATCTTTGGGGTGGTGATATTCTGAGAAGCATGAGAGGTTTTAATTTAGATTAAAAACTAGTTTGTTTGTTCCTCCCATTGTTTCTTGTTCTGCCTTACACATGACTTCATTTTCTTCTAAGAGTATGATGCTTTTTAGCTGTTGCAACTCGGTTTTTGATAAATTTGAGGGGTTGGGGATTTAGCTCAGTGGTAGAGCGCTTGCCTAGAAAGCGCAAGGCCCTGGGTTCGATCCCCAGCTCCGAAAAAAAAAAAAAAAGAAAAAAAGAAAAAAAAAGATAAATTTGAATTATTGGATAGTGTGTGAGGTAGAGATCCAGATTCACATTTGTATGTAGACACTCACTTGTCCTTGTGCTGTTTTTGCACAGCCTGCTCTTTCCCTATTTAATTGTCTTGGCACCTTCTTTGGATAAATTAGTTAACCATAGACAAATAAATTCTCAGCTCTATTCCATTGGTCTGTATGTCTCTCTTTAGCTAGTACCGTAAAACTGCAAGTTACAAGCTTAGTTTTAAAGTTGGAATGTATAAATCTTCCAACTTTATTTTCCCAAGATTGTGTTGGTCATTCTTGGTTCCTTCATTTTTCCACATGAATTCAGTACGTCTTGTTTGTTTCTTCACAGAAGCTATTTGAATGATGCTCTGATATAGATCACATTGAATTTATTAGTTTTGAGAGTGTTGCTGTCTTTGCGGTGTTAAGTCTGACCCATGAACGTGGGATGTCCTTCTACTTATGTAGCTCTTCTTTCATTTATGTGACAGTGCTTTGTTATTTCTAGAGTATAAGTCCATCCTTTTGTTCAGTTTATTCCTAGTATTTCATTTTTGATATATAATAATATATTTGTAATGAAATTACTTTCTTTTAATTTTGGAATGTTAATTGTGTCTAGAGATCTATTGTGTCTTACAACCTCGTTGACCTAGTTTATTAGTTCTAATAGTACTTTAGTGTACGCCTTAGTATTTTTATTCACTGGACTATATAGTGATTATCTTTATATACATATATATTTATATATGTAGTATGTGTGTATAAGTAAGAGAGAGAGGGAGGGAGGGAAGGAGATAAAGAGAGAGGGGGAGGGAGGGTCAGTTTGTTTTATTTCTTCCTAATATGAATGCTTTTGTGCAATTTTCTTGTTTAATTGCCTTAGCTGGTGATGTTAACTAACTACACTACTCAGACATCCCTGTCTAGTGTTGTATCTAGGAGGAAAGCTTTAATCATCCATCACTAATTATAGGGCAGGCTGTGGATTTTCCATGGATGCCTTGTAGAAATTGAGAAAGTTTCCTTCTGTTCCTAGTTTGGGAATTTTTAAATTGTAAAAGGGTGCTGGACTTTGTCAGATGCTCTTTCTTCATCGTGAGATGATGAGGTTGTTGTTCTGTTTTATTGATGAGGTTTATTACACTGATTGATTATTGTGTGTCAGGATGGCCTCGCACTCTGGGATAAACTCCATTTGATCATAATCCTTTTTACATGCTGCTAGAGTCAGTTCACTGTTATTTTGTTGAGAACTTTTATCCTTATTGTTCACTAGAGGTATCTGCTTTCTTATTCTGTGATGCTTCTCAAAAAATCTTGACTTTTTTTTTGTCACCAACTATAGAGTTTCCCTATAGAATTTGATTACTAATATTCTTACTTGGAGTATTGAGTAAAGCTCAATATTGTGGTCAGAGGATAGGCTGAAGTTTTGAATTTGCCTCTAGTTAATTTGCTATATGACCTAGAGTGCATTATTTGCCTTTCTGAGCCTAAATTTTCTTATTCACAAAGCAAAAGTGTTACACTGGATGACATGCAGATTACCAAGAACTAAGCTGGTGTTTCATAGTATTTCTGTGTAGTAGACAAAGGCCATGGATTGTTACTTGATTTAAAACTTTACCAGATGAATCATGTAGAATCCCACTGAAAAAGAGCAGTCCCCTGTTGTGTGCGGAGTTGGTTCTCTCTTGTCACTTTTACATAGGTTCCAGGATTGAATCCAGGCCACTAGGCTTTAGGTTTACCTGCCAAGCTGTCTTGTTGCCAACCTGCCCCTGCCCTGCAACTAGATGCTTGTTAGTCTAAAAGATAATTGCTTTTAAATTTCCTGTCGTGAGTGTCAGAGGGTGAGGAAATAATCTAAGTAAAGAGAGTGGCATCGCAATGTCATGTCAAAGTGGATTCGAGTGTCTTTTGTATTTTCAGCCTAGGGAAAAGCCTTAGGTGAGCTGATGTTGTACCAGCCCTCTGCTGTAGAGAAAGGAAGTGCGCCTTGGAACTGCACACAGGTATGTTTTGATGGGCAGGTTGAATTCTTTCATGTGAACAAGAGACTCGTGAGAGCTCCTCTAGGGAAAGTCTGACACCCTTTTGTGTTGGTTAATTTCACAGTTAATTTCAGGTTGAGCAATATCAGTCAGGTTGAGCAATATCAGAGGGGGGGAGGGAAGAGGCTGCCACAGCCATCACCTTTGAATTCTTTGAATGATTTGAAGATCTTTATATTCACTGCAAAGGTGTAATAGCTCCTGCATTTATCTTGTTTATCAGGGAATATGAATAGGTCCTAAAATAGAATCTTAACCTTGCTGTGTTTGTTTCCAGCAATGTCCTTCTTGTTCAAATGTAGCTATTCCTCCCCAAATCAAATGAGTTTCTGGATTTTATATATCCTTAAAACTGTAAGTGAACTCTCACTTTTTTCTTTTCAATAATTTGTTAAGACATTGTCCCTGAGACTGAAGGGAGACTAGGGAGATAGTTCTCTGTGTGTGCCTGGAGCTCTTTTTTTTTTTTTTTCTTTCTTTCTAGAAAGCCCATGGCATATTTTTGCCTTCCATTAGGGGGATACAACCAAATACCACCACACCATCTTTTCTTTCTTTCCTTTAGTTTCTTTTTTCTTTTCTTCTTCTCTTTTGTTTTTTGAGACAGGGCCTTGGCTGTCCTTGGACGTTCTGTGTAGACAACGTTGGCCTTGAATTCACAGAGATCCACTTGCTTGTGCCTCTGAAATGCTGGGACTGCTCACCATCATGCCCAGTCTGTCTGTGGTGCTGAGAGTCTGAACACGGGTCCTGTTGCAAGCATTTTACCCACAAAGCCATCTCTCCAGCCTTCCAGTCCCCAGTCTTTAGTATAGTACTTGGTGTATTATCACATTCAAGTTTTGTCTCAGTGGGCCTCTTAAAAATCTACATATTCTTGGGCTGGGGATTTAGCTCAGTGGTAGAGCGCTTACCTAGGAAGCGCAAGGCCCTGGGTTCGGTCCCCAGCTCCGAAAAAAAAGAACCCCCCAAAAAAAAATCTACATATTCTTGACCTCTGAAAAGTTACACAAATGGTATATTGAATATCAAAGTATTTGGAATAGAGAAAGTAAACTTGGTTCTTAAAAGAATTCTATCATTAGCTCTTTTATTTAAAAATCTTTTCTGACTGGTTTTCCATCTGCAACTCAGACGGTTCTGTAGACTTTTAGCATGCTATCTTTATAATTTAGGTAATGTTAATGAGTTTTTAGGAACATGTTTAAATGTATATGTTTTCCAAGTGTGCACATATACATACACACATATGTGCATGCATGTGAAGGATAGTGAACAAATTCAGGCATCATCTACTTTTTTTTTTGAGACTTGCCAAGTAGGCTTATGCTAGCTGGCTAGTGAGTCCAGGGATCTGCCTGTTTCTACCTTAAGAGTATGGGCAATTTATAATCTATGTGTTCTTGACCTGAAAGTAATGCAAATAATATTTTATACCAAATTATTTGGAATATAAAGGAATGTGTATTCCAATTATGAGGCCCCGATTTCTTTTTTCTTATATGAGTTCTAAGGATCAAACATGTTACTAACCTTCTTAGATCATGATGAAATCTTGTGTGGTAGCCTGAATAATAACTTCTCTTCCTCTTCCTAAAAATACCCACATTCTTTTTTTTTTTTTTGGTTCTTTTTTTCGGAGCTGGGGACCGAACCCAGGGCCTTGCGCTTCCTAGGTAAGCGCTCTACCACTGAGCTAAATCCCCAGCCCCAAATACCCACATTCTAATCCCAGGATTCCTGGGAGAATGCTACCTATTACATGGCAAGATAAACTTGCATGTGAGATTAAACATCCTACGGTTAAGAGATTATCCTGGTTTATCTAATCACACTGGTAGGAAGAATGAGAGCCAAAGTCAGAGGTGCCTTGAGGGTAGGAGCAGAACAGGGTGATGCCATAGCTGGGAAGGGTCAATACCTACAGCCCCTTGATGTTGGGTGACTGAGTTTTCTCTTGGATGTCTCAGAGGAATGCAGCTCTTGGGTCATTTTCATTTTTACCTTAGTTTCAGACTTCTGATTTCTAGAATACCATAAAGCTTTGAACCAGCTATTCTGTTTTTCGTAGGAATGCTCTAAGTGGGTGCATGAGTAGATTTTTTTTCCTTCCGTAAGGTTCTTGCTATAGCCCAGGCTAGCCTCGACTTACAATGAGCCTCCTGCTTTAGTTTTCCAAAGATGGCATGCACCAGTGTTCCTGACTTAGCAGACTTGTATTGGGTGGGTGACGCCCCTCATCTGATATTGTGATTGCAACCTTAGTTTTCCCCATGTGCCAGTTGCACTTCTCTTGTTTTTTTTTCTTTTCTTTATTTAATCCTAATAATGTTTCCTTTATATTCTATACCAAAGTGTGGATTAAAATATGTAAGTACCTTTATACTTAAATACGTATATACATAGCAAACATGGACAATGTGGGAAGACAGTTAGTTGACTTTCCGGTGTTTTGCTTAAGTAAAATCTTTGTCATTCTGTTCTTATTTCTTTACTTTTATCCTAAGGAAAAGAAAACAAATTCTCTTATTAATTAGTAGAACTTTTATTTTTTTGATGTGATACAAAATGATAAATTGGTAAAATAAAGGCATACTCAAAGGACTTCTGTAGGCAGGAAATCTGAGACTGTGCACAGGGCTCTCCTTATATCGGATACTTCCTACACAAATAGAAAATCCCATCAGTAACTGTAGTGTTCAGTCAGTTGAAGTACTCTGTCCTCTAACCATGTAAGCAACCTGATCTGGGATTATGTGTTTGTCTTAAAGGAAGGATTAATCAAAGTACATTTTGAAGTCAGTGTCACTGCTGTCCAAATACACCGAGTTTTAGCAGTGTACCTGCACTAACCAACTCCCATGATCTTAGCTTGTTTTTCCTTTATACTCACACCATTTATTTGTAAGCAAACGTCATAGTTAGGATTAGGATGGAGCATATGTTATTGGCCACCTACATTAAAACTCAAAATTTTGACTTTTTCATTATAAACTGAGCAAAGATAGAGGTGGGAGTTCTCATTCATCCATTTGAGGATTATTGAATTTTTAGTAGAAAACAATTAAACATGGCTTCTACCATCACTGTCTGATACTCGACACAGAGACCCTGTATATCTGATCATGTAAGTAACTGTGGGATTGCAGTATGTATGTATGTATGTATGTATGTATGTATGTATGTATGTATTTATTTATTTATTTATTTTTGGTTCTTTTTTTCGGAGCTGGGGACCGAACCCAGGGCCTTGCGCTTCCTAGGTAAGCGCTCTACCACTGAGCTAAATCCCCAGCCCCTGATTGCAGTATTTATAAATAGGCTCAGGGTTTTGTCTAATGGGGACACTGTGCGTTGGATGGTGGAAGTCTGTGGATGCCAAGCAGAGGCCCTGGCTATTGTGGATGGGCTGAGGGATGGCGGAACAAAGCATTTCTGTCAAAGGAGCAACACAGATGGCTCAAAAGTCAGCAGTGGTTTGCTACACAGAAGTTTCTGAAGGAAAGGCTTCTGACTAGGCTATCATATCTAAGAAAGCTACAGGAAATGACTGGAATGGTAGCAAGGGCCATTTAATGGCAAGATTTAGTAGGTTATGGCAAACTATTTAGGCATTGTGTGTAAGCATGAAACCAGTTGGGAACTGATTAAATCAATTTGTGTTATAAAAAATGATCCCCATTGCTTTGAGGGGTATGTGAGAAGGCTAGCTAGGACTCTATTGCAGAAATTTAAATGGACTATAAAGGTTAAGATTAGGTGATAATTGATACTGAGAATTGTAAGTATTTGAGAAGTATCTAGGAGGTAGAATAAATAGGACATGGCATTATGTTGATATGGACTCTTTGGCAGGAACAAACGTGTTTGAAGATACTATTCATTGAGACAGCGTGTTAATTTCAGTTTGCTTTAGTAGCCTATCCTAACTCACATTTGGGTTGCTCTTGGCTTCATGACCTGAATGGGTCATGTGCTTAGGGTATCACAAAGTCGGGACCTATGGGTAAGTCAGACTTGATTGTTGTTTGAGGTTCTGTGTAAAAACATATTTTTAAGTTCCAGCTTTTTGTTGCTAGAATTCAGAGCCTGTAATTGTCAGCTTGAAGCTCCAATTTCTTTGTTGGCCATCAATGAGGAACCACTGTTAGCTTCTAGAATCTAGATGGCATGCATTCCTTTTCCAGTGCCCCTCTGTCTTTAAGCAAGCTAAAGCATATCAGTTTCTTCAGGCACTTTGACTTTGGGTCTCCTGTGACCTATAGGCCCAGATTTAAAGTGGCTCATATGATTAGCCTAGCTCTACTTGGATTATTTTCCCATTTATAAAGTCAGTTAATTTGGGGCCTCATATCTGTGGAGTCTCTTTATTACAAAGTGATGTTTACTCACTCTGGGAGGAGAGTGTGTGAAGAGTAGAGTGATTGGGGTCATTTTAAGATTTTTAGATGGCGAACTAGGAGAGATGAATATATAGCTCTGCAGAAAACATAGGACCCAGTTTAATGGACGAAAGTAACTTTTAGGAGCCTTGGATATATTATGATGGATATATATGGTGGTAGTAATTACGGATGATGAAACCTTATGTGTTATAGTATGTACCTTAACTCATTTAAGGCAGGCAATAACATTGGGAAGCTAGTCCTGTTATTGTTATTCTACCTTAGCAAGTTGGGAAACAGAGTCTTCAACAGGTAATTTGCTCAGTGTTACCCAGGAAGTAAGCAAAAGAATCAGTTTTGAAACCCAAATAGTTTGTGACACCAGCTCCTGGTGTCACAAAAATATAAATGCCCCTAAAGCCAAGTTAGTAGGGAAGATCTCTTTTGGAGATGCTATAGAAAGAAGATTTAGAACTAAGTCCTGAAAAACTAGAAAAGAAATGTGAAGAATTATCAAGAAAATGAGTTGCTAAGACCGGATACAGAGGAAGAGGACAGGGGTGTATATGCGGGAGTGTCTGTTCCATTGACTGTGTTAAGAGCATTCTGGTGGAAGGTGAGTGGGGCAAAGTCAGATTGGAATGTTTGAAGGGTGAATTGCAAGTGAGGTAATTTTGAGACTTTGTTCCGCAGGGGATTGAAGTAGGGACTAGAAGGGGGTTTTTCCTGACTCCCTGTCTTAAGATGACTGATGGTGGATCATGCTGAAGCATCTGTGTGTCAGGATACAGGTGCATTTGTAGATTTGGTAGCAGGAAGATGAGGGAGTTATGAGGCCATGATTGTTTTGTTTGTCCCTCTGTGAATTGTAAAGAAAAGGCAATTCTTTATTTAAGATAAGTAGCTTCACTGTTTTTTAAAAAAATGTTATTCTGGTCTTTTGGAAAAAAATCTGATACAGAAAAACATCCTAAGAGTACTTTATACTTGCGGCTGTTCAGAGGAACTTGTAGCATTTTCAGGCCCAGGCAAACAGGCATTTCTGTGCTTTCTATGATCAGAGAACTGAACATAGAATCGGGCTCATGCCAGATTCTTAGTAAGCTTAATTTTCTGTTTCTTCTTTTTGAAGTGGTTTAAGTTTAGTTTAGTTTACTTCTAAATTATACTTATTTTGGTACATGTATTGGGGGAAAAGGCAGTTACTGTTTTGTTTTGACTCAGATTTTACATAAGTTTCGCTGTGTAATTCTAGAATCACTTGGATAAGTGATAAAACAGTGCTGTCTTATACAGAGTACAGTATGTCTTTGAGGTATGTGATTACAGCAGTAAAGTGAGCAGAATTGTTTTAAAATGCACAGATATTAAATATAACTTTGTTTGGCTGCCAGTGCTCTCCAGAGACATGGTTTGAGGCCCAACCACAACGCTAAACAGCTTCAGAACAGTTCACCACCTGGTGGTTGAAGGGAACCCGATGTGCTAGCAGTTTCGCCCAGTTTTCAAGCCCCCATGCATTTACTAAAATTGTACTACTTGGGCTTTGTGGATAGGCATCAAGGCTTTTGTATTAAGTTACGTATGTGCTGTTAGGACCATGCTGGGCACTTCCTAACTGTAGCTTATCTGATAAGTTACTTTATAAATATTTTCTCCCATGACGGAAAAGGGGGGGGGGACAACAAACCCTTCAAATAGCAGCAGCAGACTTTTTATTTTCTCACTGCATACAATTGACACCTTTGGACTGAAATTAAATTAACCCAAGAATATTATGTTTTGTAATACTGAATAATCAAGGATAAGGTTTTATGGGAAGAACTATTTTATAATCTTACTTGGTTGGTCCCAGAAAATGAGATCATAATATATATATATTTTCTAGTTGGTATATTAAAATCAGATTTTAAGCATATTAAATAGGATCAAATCAGATTGTGTTCTATACCTACTGAAGAATTGGCTAATTCAGAGCTAACCCCCTTCCCTGTTTTTCTTCCCATAAACACATTTGAGCCAACCAGCTAACCTGTCAGCCATTCCAAGTCCTCTAGTTAATTATAAAGTCTTCTTTGCTTGGGGCTTTGCAAGGACTATTTTTTTTTAATTTTTTATTATATATTTCTTTACTTATATTTCAATGGTTATTCCTCTTCCCGGTTTCCTTTCCGTAAGCCCCCATCCTCTCCCTTCCCCCTCCCCCATACGGGTATTCCCCCTATACATCCTCCTTATTGCCCTCCCCCATATTCCCCTGCACTGGGGAGTCCAACCTTGGCAAGACAAAGCAAGGGCTTTCCCTTCCACTGGTGTCCCAACAAGGCTATTCTCTGCTACATATGCAGTTGGAGCACTGGGTCAGTCCATGTATAGTCTTTCGGTAGTGGTTTAGTGTCGCGCCCACCTCGTCCAGCAAGGAAGACGCAACACCATCGGATCCTTGTCAACAGCCTTTATTTGCAGGACACCTTCATTGCTGATACAGGGAACCCAAGCAGCAAGAGCACTCGCCTCATATAGACAGCAGGCTGAGGCTATGCTAATTGTCCTTCAGGGATTGGCGGAGCATGAATCAACTCATTAGCATGGTACTGCTCCTTCATTAGCATTTTACCGGCCAACTGATGCCAGGTGCAAAGCCTGCCCATGCGCAGTACCCTTGTTTACCACAGGAGGGCACCCTACAGTTTAGTCCCTGGAAGCTCTGGTTGGTTGGCATTGTTGTTATTATGGGGTTGCAAGCTCCATCAACTCTTTCAATACTTCCTCTAATTTCCCTCAAGGGGGTCCTATTCTCAGTTTGGTGGTTTGCTGCTAGCATTGACCTCTGTATTAGACATGCTCTGGATTTGTCTCTCAGGAGAGATCTATATCCAGTCCCTTTCCACATGCATTTTTTAGCTTCATCAATCTTATCTAGTTTTGGTGGCTGTGTATATATATGGGCCACATGTGGGGCAGGCTCTGAATGGCCATTCCTTGAGTCACTGCTCTAAACTTTGCTTCCATATCCCCTCCTATGAATATTTTTCCCCCTTTTAAGAAGGAGTGGGAGCATCTGCATTTTGGTCATCCTTCTTCTTGAGCTTCCTGTGCTCTGTAGATTGCATCTTGGGTAATTTGAGCTTTTTGGCTAATATCCACTTATCAATGAGTGCATACCAAGTGTGTTTTTCTGTGATTGAGTAACCTCACTCAGGATGATATTTTCTAGTTCATTCCATTTGCCTATGAATTTAATGAAGTCATTGTTTTTGATAACTGAGTAGTACTCCATTGTGTAGATGTTCCATATTTTTTGAATCCATTTCTCTGTTTAAGGGCATCTGGATTCTTTCTAGCTTCTGACTATTATGGATAAGGCTGCTATGAACATAGTGGAGCACGTGTCTTTGTTATATGTTGGGGCATCTTTTGGGTATATGCCCAAGAGAGGTATAGCTGGGTCCTCGGGTAGTGTAATATCCAATTTTCACCTCCAGACTGATTTCCAGAATGGTTGTACCAGTTTGCAATCCCACCAACAATGGAGGAGTGTTCCTCTTTTTCCACATCCTTGCCAGCATCCGCTGTCACCTGAGTTTTTATCTTAGCCATTCTGACTGGTGTGAGGTGGAATCTCAGGGTTGTTTTGATTTGCATTTCCCTGATGACTAAGGATGTTGAACATTTCTTTATATGCTTTTTGGCCATTTGATAATCCTCAGCTGAGAATGTTTTGTTTAGCTCTGAACCCCATTTTTAATAGGGTTATTTAACTCTTTGGACTCTAACCTCTTGAGTTCTTTGTATATTTTGGATATTAGCCCTCTATCAGATGTAGGATTGGAAAGGTCTTTTCCCAATCTGTTTGTTGCTGTTTTGTCCTAATGACATGCAAGGACTTTTTATTCCACTAGTTTCTATGTTTTGTCTCCCTAGACGCTGATATGCTTTAGAGTCTGGCCTCCATCTCAACTGTTCCACTGTTTCTTAACATGCCCCTCCTTTGCTGGTCTGATGGAATATCTCAGTTTGATCTAGTGTCACTTCTTTGTAGCACCTGGTGCTTAAGCATTGATATTGGTCTCCTTTTTTAACAACAGAATGTCCTTCTGCCTAAGTCTCCCACTGGCTTGCACTATCTTCTTCCTCAGGTGTTTCTCATTCTCTCTACAGTTCTCTCTCTGATTCAGCCCTCTTCTTGTATCCACTCTAACTGCAAGATAAGATGTTATCATTGCTCGAACTATTAGCCACGTCTCTGTTTCCAGTTTAGATCTCTTCTTGTATTCCTCATTATTCACTTCCATTGGCCTGCTGTACATAAAACTTTCAGATTGTCCACAGATACCTTCATCACTCAAGCCAAGCAATGTTTCTTCTTCCAGCCTTCTATGTTTTATTTTGTGACATTGTTATCCGCATCCTGCCAAGACTCTAGCTAGAAACATGAGGTACCATTTTGCACTGGAGACACTTGAGGGTAGCAGTGTCACATCTGTTTAATAGGTATTGTATCTCATACCTCTTGGTGCACAGTCTCCCGACCTCTTTGTCTCACTTTGGAGTCCAAGTATAGCTGTCATAATCAGTTCTGTGTCAACATCAGTCTCTTATATGTAGCTTTTACTACCCCACCTGACCTCTAGGATCAGGCTGTGCTACCAGGCCCCACTCTGCTTCCCGTGAATCCATAAATAAAAGATATACACATAGTTATTCATTTTTAACTTGCCTTCTTGGCACAGTTACTATCTCCTGTCTGGAAAATGTGCCTTTATCATTACTCTTAGCTCTGCCCCTCCCACCTGCCCTAAACTTTATCCCCTGACCACCTTATGGTCTCTCATGACTGGTCAACTTTTCTCCATCAGAAGCATGCTGAATCCTGTCTGCCCTTCCTTGTGTCTCCCTTTTTCTCCAGGGACCTAGAAGTCCTGCCTGTACCTTCTGCCCAGCAATTGGCCCATGGCTTTCTTTACTGACAGATCAAGAACCAATTGGGGAACAGGACCTATCATCAGTCCACTTCAGGTTGATGGCATTTACTTGGATGGACATATGCTACACATTTTACATTTTCAAGACATTGGTTCTTGTTCTAAGGCCTAGGTTCCTGGTGGGAGCTGGCTCAGCAAGCATAGATGTTTGCCTCCAAAGTAAAAAGCATTAATAGTCCCCTGGGGCAACCTTTAATTAATGGGGGTGGGGTGGGGTGGGGTGGGGGGGTGGGAGCTGACAACATATGCATTTCTCTGTATTGATTCTAGAGTGGAAATTTCGCAGGGGTGTTCCACCCGTTCTTCAAAGGAGCTAGATTACATTGGGATGATAATGTATCCTTGTTTCATTCGCCTTGTCAGTTTCTCCTTATTTCATCTCATTGGGATTACCTTCCCAATAAACCACTTGCATAGCAGTCCAGGATAACAAACACTGTTGTTGGTGTTTATAAAGTGGCTTAAAAAGCATACCCTCAAATGGGGTACTGCAGAGGGTTGCCCTTTCAGCTCAAGACACTGATTCCTGTTCTAAGGCTTAGTGTTGTTCACGAGTGAACCATGACAAGGATCCCATTGTTGGTAGCAGTGGGTGCTGATAAACATTTGTGATCCTGCCATATGCAACATGGAATAGAAGGGGAAGATTTGGACATGTCATAGCTCTAGGATTTCAGTGTTTGGGGACAGTGGTAATATTAAGACCTTTGAATTGACTGACTCAGCTTTTCAAACTTTGGTAACAAAAAAGAAGATTCTCGTGGAAGGCTTTGGAAAGATCCTCGAAACATATGGACATGAACAAATTATGGGTAAATATTGGTCCCATGATTTAATCATAAGGGTAGCAGAACTTTGTACCCTTACTGTGGTCAGTTTGTATTGTCATTTGGGCTTAACTGAAATTGTTCCTCAGAACTCCCTTCTGGATTTTGGACTAACACTGATCATAATAAACATTTTTGGTGAGACAGACAGAGGGACAGAAATGAAACAACAGCTGAGTTTCTTTCACTGATGGCATGAAGTGATTCTCTAGCCCCCACGTGTTGTTGCTAATCTGCTGTATCATATTGTTGGCAGGGAGCACTGGCCAGCCTGCAGTTTGTTTCCCCAGCTCTGTTGGATTACCTCCATCAGCTTCTGGGAATCTAGGGCCAGTGTGTCTAACTTCTCTGCAGGTCATTGGTATCTTCAGGTTAGAGCTCTGAAGATACCTACAGATAAATACTTCTGCATGTCTTAGTGGGTTCTGGCTTGTTCTCAGGATTCTAGTTTATCCTTGCTCTTTACCTCTCCACATCTGACTTTCTTTTTAAACTATCTGCCCTGCTGTCCTTAACCTTAGTTTGATGTGGAGCAGTCTCCAAAGAGACTAACAACTCCCACACTTAGGTCAGGTGCAAACCCTATTTTAGTCTTTTACTATATATCATTTGTGATGATCATACTTTTTTTCTTTTTCTTTTTTTTTTTTTTTTTTTTTGGTTCTTTTTTTCGGAGCTGGGGACTGAACCCAGGGCCTTGCGCTTCCTAGGTAAGCGCTCTACCACTGAGCTAAATCCCCAGCCCCACTTTTTTTCTTTTTAATGTTCTTTTAACAAATGTTCAAGACTGAAGACAGGACCCGAATATAGAAAGACCATGGTTCTTTGGAAGCCATGCAAAGATCCTGTTGAATGGAATGCCTCACATATTTTTGTTCTTAAGATTTGCCTTATATTTCCCATCATTTCTTCTATAACAGTAACAAGACATAAGTCTCAATATAGTTTAACAGGTGGTCATGTTCTTTTTATTGAAGAAAGTAGATAATGCTGTTCTAGCTCCTGGTCATATATATGGCAACAGAATAGAAGGATTATGTGGGGAAAAGTGGATCTGGGAGGAAGTGAATGAAACAGGCATAGCAAGGTAGAAAGGAAATAGCCTGAATAAGAGAGAACATAGTAACCTAAGTCTATCAACAAGGCTCACAAATAGTGTAGTTGCTTTGTCCTAATATACTACTGGACGATCTCTTGAAGTGTGAACACGAGTTATTGGCATAGTATGGTCAGAGGTCTGATAGAAGAGAGAAAACTGGAGTGGACTTAGTATATAAGACAGGAAAATGCACTGTTTGTGTTCATAGGAGGGCCCAAAGAAGAAACCTCACCCAGGTAACAAAGAAGTTCCTGATGGAGCAGACAGTCTGGAACTGCTCAGAGATCCTATCGTGGAATTGGGTTTTCATAGGATTCAGTGACAGTCATAGGAATGATGGCACTTTTCAGTGGCAGAGACTGGAGAGCTGTAGAGTGACAAGGTGGATATGACACTATAACAGACTGCAGCAGAGTGGCATTTGGGGTACACTTACAGATATGCAGGAAACGGCCCAGAACTCATGGAAAGCTGGGCACCGCTTGACGCGTGTGAATTAGACTTTTGTCTCTGAGGAATATGAATCTTCATTTGGCTTTCACTTGTTGATTATGGTTGTTTCAAGCCTTGTTCATTTTACAGTGATCATGGAGGTGACAAGAAACATCAGTCTATCCCTTGAGATCTAAGTAACTTCTTTGTTTCTATTATGTACTAGCAACTATGATCCCTTGTAAACTCAGTAACGAAAGGCAGGAAAGGATTTTCTGTTAGCTACCTCTTAAGCCCTAACTCTTACATCACCCTCACATTCTTCTATTGCAGGTTCTGGCGTGGTCTTCCCCAGCAGTGTCTAGTCTCAGGCATGCTCCTTGTGTCTCTTTTCCACTCTAGGATTTCTCCAGTGCTCACTGAGCAGGAAGTAAAGGTGGGAGGGTCTGTAAACATGAAGGGCTGGTAGTGTAGGAAGTTAATGCAGATCCTATAGCAGCTTATATCTAGTGGGGCAGAATCCACTGGAGAAGTGTTTCTTTTCACCTTTGTCCACACACTGCTATGAGCATTCCATTCTTCAGAGAGTGCCAGCTAGATCAAGCTCCCATATCCACAGTAGTGACTATGTCAGCAAGGACCCTTGTATTGACTTATGCAACATTTTGATTTCACTCTCCTTGGTCTTTTACTTCTTCCAATTAAATTACCTGTAACACAGTGTTGTGATGTTCTTTTTGAAAGGAAGACCCTTTATTTAGATAGGTACAATTGTCATTTGTGTATGTATGTTTTGTTTGCCTGTCAGCTATCCATCCATCCATCCATCCATCCATCCATCCATCCATCCATCCAATTACAGATCAGAAATAAGGGGTTTAGAAAGCTGAAAATAATTATCATGTATACCTTTAATTACGTGGTACAGCTTGAGTTCTGAACTGGAATCATTTGAACCAAAACATTTTTTTCTTGATTAGACCTCTGCCTCACCTTTGAAGATGACATTGATAAGCCTTGGTTAGCTTGCTCAGCATTCTCAGTGCTTGTGTCCTGTTGCTTGTGGGTTAGAATGGTTGTTTATAGTTCACCAGTCTAAACTGTGCTAGTCACATGCTCAAGGCTTTGCCAACTAATTACTTCCGTCCTTTTCCTGGGCTTCGTTGTGGGTGCACCCCCACTGTCTATTTGGAACATGTCTGTGTACTTCTGTCTTCTTTTCTGAGTTCAGTCAACTTTTGTTTTATTTATTTCTTTTTGGTTTGTTTGCCTCTTTGTATTCTTGGTTTTTATATTTCTTCCTCAGAATACTTTTTTCTTCATATCCTAACTGGTTGAAGATTTTAAGTTCAGTATGGAGTGCTACATTCCTGTTTTCTTCAGCTGTGTATGTGTTTCTTTCAGGGTTTCATCAGCTGAGATATGCTGTTGTTTCCTGGTAGACATTTTTACAGTCTTTCATGTCTGCTGCCTGCGTTTTTGGTGTTGTGCTCATTCTCTACTCCTTACCTGGAGCGATTACAGCACTTCTACTCATGCTCTTACCCATGGTCCTGGCAGGCTGGTGGGAGTGTTATATCTTATTTCTCTTTCATTTCTTTTGGATTCCTGATTTTCCCCTCTACTTTCCCTTCACTACCGTGTAGCCAAGCATATGTACCCCTCTATCTGATGTACTCACTGTCAGAGACTGTGCTCCTCCCAGGCTGACCATTTTCCTACCTGGGGTTTGACCCACTAACTCTGACCTGTTTTCAGTGTATTGGTATACCAGTGTACTTGTCTGGGCATGGTTTTGTCTCACTTTGTCTAAGTTCTTTGGTGCCCTTCTATTCATTCTCAGAGTTGCAAAAGTCTTTCCCCTATCTCCACACCAGACTTCCTGTGGAAGGGAACGCTACTGGAATTTGGCTGTTTTTCCCATGATAAACTATTTGGAGGTTGTGGTATTCTCCGTACTACTGAAGGTGTGACCCAGAATTATTTTATTTGCTTTCTTTGTTTTCTATGTTTGTCTGTTTTTAGGATGGATGGATGGATGGATGAATAGACAGTTAAAAGGCAGTATTAATTGACCCTGAAATCTAGAAATTTATTTGTACTTTCATGAATAATGTGAATATTTTGGATCAGATCAAT
The DNA here is from genome assembly GCF_021556685.1 of Rattus norvegicus. Lineage (NCBI taxonomy): Eukaryota > Metazoa > Chordata > Mammalia > Rodentia > Muridae > Rattus > Rattus norvegicus. Next base: position 126,069,272 of record NC_141539.1, on the reverse strand, counting down.
CTTCAATTTAAAAAAGTATAGGAAGAAAAGTAACATAATGATCAGGTTTTATTATTGTCATAATACTAAGATCTAAGACAGTAGTTCTCAACCTTCCTGATGCTGTGATCTTTTAATATAGTTCTCCCACCCATAAATTATTTTTGTTACTTGATAATTGTAATTTTGCTACTGTTATGAATCATAGTGTACATATCTGTGTTTTCCGATGATCTTAGGTGACCCCTCTGAAAGGGTCATTTGACCTCAAAAAGGTTGAAACCCACAGGTTCAGAACCACTAGTCTAAGGTAATAAAATCACCACTTTCTCCTACATAGTTTATAATGTTATAATTTTTTAAGATTTAAAGTACCTTTTATCTTTTCTCTAATGATGCTAAATAGTTAATCTGGAATCTGAAATAGATTTCTCATACAGTATCTAAAAAGGCTTCTATAAAAATACTGTTTTTGAAAATAAAATCATTTCGATGTATAAATTATCTAATATAGTTTTGTATATGGAATGCATCCTGTCTGTCAAATGGTTGAAAAATCTCATCACCTTGTGAAAAAGACAAATTTGGTTCCTTTTCTTTTTTTCTTTGTACTGGGTATTTAACTATACTGGACCTTAACCGTACTGGAAAAGCTCCCTAGTACTGAATTACCAGTGCCAAACGTGGGTTCTTACATGTATGGTACTTGGTTTTCCACGTTGGCTATGGATGTGGCTGTGCAGAATACCATTATGTGCTTAGTAAATGTGCTTTCTTCTTAGGGCCTAGAAATATATGCTCTATGATTGTGGTGGTTTTTTTTTTTTTTTTTTTTTTTTTTTTTTTTTTTTTGGTGTAACTGGTTTTGAAATGAAAGGTTCAATGATAGGATTATGTCGTATCCTTAGAAAACCGATTATATGAAAATTTTAGATTCTCTGCATGCTAATGTTTCTAGTGATAGAAATTTAATTTTTTTAATTTTTAATTCAAGTTTTCATGGCATTTAGAAAACTTGACTTTCCTTCAGAGCAAAAGATCCACTTAATCCATTTGTTATTTATATAACATTTCATTTTATGTTGTTGCCATGTGTTGGACACAAAAATTAAGTGACATTTTGGAAACTCAAGTAAGAGGTCTGTATATAGCTCTATGATAGTTCTCAGAGCTCTCGAAACGACTGTCTTACTTCAGAAACCCCTATAGAAAAAAATACTGTTTTGAGTAGTAGATGTTAATGTTGGACCTCATTGATCTGCTGATGTAGAAATCAGAAGGAACATGGCTCTCACATGAATTGGTTCAAAATAGTTTTTCTTTTTAGTTTCCTATATTCTGAAATTAAGTTAAAAAAAGGTGTGGGGGTGAACAGGATGGATACTTGTCTTAGCTACATGTGTTCATTTTTCTTTTCGCCGAAAGATGGTTTTCTTTACTTCTGTTTGTATAACTTAAACTGTAGCACTGTGTATGAATTTCTGCATTCATCCTCTTCAGAAACAGTAAGCCATGAGATTATACTCATGAAGCAATTTCTTTGGAAATATTTTAGTTCTAATTGGCCATTATCTCTAATTAATTGCAGTGTTAGCATTGTCACTTGTAAGTCATTCAAAATTGTGAGTCTTTCTTACTGCTTGCCTTTGCCTATGTAGTCTTATGAAATCATGGTAAATACTCATATTACTCTGTTTCAAAAGATGGAGCTAAGTGTAAGGGATTGTTCACACATCTTGTCGGTGGCTAAAATGGATATGAATCCATAAATCTGGACTTCAAAAATTGTGTTCTGGTTTTTCCATGACTGGTTTTAGTCTTGCCACAGAAGAACACAATTGTGTATGTTTATTATCTGCCTGTTTCTCAGTTTATTCATTTTCAGATGATAGTGGTATCTGGACAGCAGTGTTGGGAATAGGAAAGGCAAACCAAGTAAAACTTAGTATCTTTAGGGATTGATACTTTATCTTTTCTTTTTTCCTCCATCTTTATTAACTTGGGTATTTCTTATTTACATTTCAATTGTTATTCCCTTTCCTGGTTTCAAGGTCAACATCCCCCTAGCCCCTCCCTTCTATATGGGTGTTCCCCTCCCCATCCTCCCCCCATTACCACCCTCCCCGAAACAATCACATTCATTGGGGGTTCAGTCTTGCCAGGACTTCCACTGGCTCTTACTAGGCTATTCATTGCTACCTATGAGGTTGGAGCTCAGGGTCTGTCCATGTATAGTCTTTGGGTAGTGGCTTAGTCCCTGGAAGCTCTGGTTGGTTGGCATTGTTGTTCATATGGGGTCTCGAGCCCCTTCAAGCTCTTCCAGTCCTTTCTCTGATTTCTTCAACGGGGGTCCCGTTCTCAGTTCAGTGGTTTGCTGCTGGCATTCGCCTATGTATTTGCTGTATTCTGGCTGTGTCTCTCAGGAGAGATCTCTATCCGGTTCCTGTCGGCCTGCACTTCTTTGCTTCATCCATCTTTTCTAGTTTGGTGGCTGTATATATATATGGGCCACATGTGGGGCAGGCTCTAAATGGGTGTTCCTTCTGCCTTTGTTCTAAACTTTGCCTCCCTATTCCCTCCCAAGGGTATTCTTGTTCCCTTTTTAAAGAAGGAGTGAAGCATTCACATTTTGGTCATCCTTCTTGAGTTTCATGTGTTCTGTGCATTTAGGGTAATTCAAGCATTTGGGCTAATATCCACTTATCAATGAGTGCATACCATGTGTGTTTTTCTGTGATTGGGTTACCTCACTCAGGATGATATTTTCCAGTTCCATCCATTTGCCTATGAATTTCATAAAGTCATTGTTTTTGATAGCTGAGTAGTATTCCATTGTGTAGATGTACCACATTTTTCTGTATCCATTCCTCTGTTGAAGGGCATCTGGGTTCTTTCCAACTTTGGGCAATTATAAATAAGGCTGCTATGAACATAGTGGAGCATGTGTCTTTGTTATATCTTGGGGCATCTTTTGGATATATGTCCAAGAGTGGTATAGCTGGGTCCTCAGGTAGTTCAATGTCCAATTTTCTGAGGAACCTCCAGACTGATTTCCAGAATGGTTTTACCAGTCTGCAATCCCACCAACAGTGGAGGAGTGTTCCTCTTTCTCCACATCCTCGCCAGCATCTGCTGTCACCTGAGTTTTTGATCTTAGCCATTCTCACTGGTGTGAGGTGGAATCTCAGGGTTGTTTTGATTTGCATTTCCCTTATGACTAAAGATGTTGAACATTTCTTTAGGTGTTTCTCAGCCATTCAGCATTCCTCAGCTGTGAATTCTTTGTTTAGCTCTGTACCCCATTTTTTAATAGGGTTATTTGTCTCCCTGTGGTCTCACTTCGTGAGTTCTTTATATATTTTGGATATAAGCCCTCTATCAGTTGTAGGATTGGTAAAGATCTTTTCCCAATCTGTTGGTTGCACTTTTGTCCTAACAACAGTGTCCTTTGCCTTACTGAAGCTTTGCAGTTTTATGAGATCCCATTTGTTGAATCTTGATCTTAGAGCATAAGCCATTGGTGTTTTGTTCAGGAAATTTTCTCCAGTGCCCATGTGTTCAAGATTCTTCCACACTTTTTCTTCTATTAGTTTGAGTGTATGTGGTTTGATGTGGAGGTCCTTGATCCACTTGGACTTAAGCTTTGTACAGGGTTATAAGCATGGATCGATCTGCATTCTTCTACATGCTGACCTCCAGGTGAACCAGCACCATTTGCTGAAAATGCTATCTTTTTTCCATTGGATGGTTTTGACTCCTTTGTCAAAAATCAAGTGACCATAGGTATGTGGGTTCATTTCTGGGTCTTCAATTCTGTTCCATTGGTCTATCTGTCTGTCTCTATCCCAATACCATGCAGTTTTTATCACTATTGCTCTGTAATACTGCTTGAGTTCAGGGATAGTGATTCCCCTGAAGTCTTTTTATTGTTGAGGATAGTTTTAGCTATCCTGGGTTTTTTGTTATTCCAGATGAATTTGCAAATTGTTTTGCCTAAGTCTATGAAGAATTGGGTTGGAATTTTGATGGGGATTGCATTGAATCTGTAGATCGCTTTTGGTAAAATGTCCATTTTTACTATATTAATCCTGCCAATCCATAAGCATGGGAGATCTTTCCATCTTCTGAGATCATCTTCAGTTTCTTTCTGCAGAGCTTGACATTCTTTTTTTTTTTTTTTTTTGACATTCTTATCATACAGATCTTTCACTTGCTTGGTTAAAGTCACAGCGAGGTATTTTATATTATTTGTGACTGGTGTTATTTATGAAGGGTGTTGTTTCCCTAATTTCTTTCTCAGCTTGTTTCTCTTTTGTGTAGAGGAAGGCTACTGATTTGAGTTAATTTTATACCCAGGCACTTTGCTGAAGGTGTTTATCATGTTTACTAGTTCTCTGGTGGAACTTTTGGGATCACTTAAGTATATAATAATATCCTCTGCAAATAATGATATTTTGACTTCTTCCTTTCCAATCTGTATCCCTTTGATCTCCTTTTGTTGTCTGATTGCTCTGGCTAGGACTTCGAGACTATATTGAATAAGTAGGGAGAGAGTGGGCAGCCTTGTGTAGTCCCTGATTTTAGTGGGATTGCTTCAAGTTTCTCTCCATTTAGTTTAATATTAGCTACTGGTTTGCTGTATATGACTTTTACTGTGTTTAGGTATGGGCCTTGAATTCCTATTCTTTCCAGGACTTTTATCATGAAGGGGTGTTGAATTTTGTCAAATGCTTTCTCAGCATCTAATGAAATGATCATGTGGTTCTGTTCTTTCAGTTTGTTTATATAATGGATCACGTTGATGGTTTTCCGTATATTAAACCATCCCTGCATCCCTGGAATGAAGCCTACTTGATCATGATGGATGATTGTTTTGACATGCTCTTGGATTTGGTTTGCAAGAATTTTATTGAGTATCTTTGCATCGATATTCATAAGGGAAATTGGTCTGAAGTTCTCTTTCTTTCTTGGGTCTTTGTGTGGTTTAGGTATAAGAGTAATTGTGGCTTCATAGAAGGAATTCGGTAGTGCTCCATCTGTTCCAATTTTGTGGAATAATTTGGATAATATTGGTATGAGTCTTCTGTGAAGGTCTGATAGAATTCTGCACTGAACCCATCTGGACCTGGACTCTTTTTGGTTGGGAGACTTTTAATGACTGCTTCTATTTCTTTAGGAGTTATGGGGTTATTTAAATGGTTTATCTGTTCCTGATTTAACTTTGGTACCTAGTATCTGTCTAGGAAAATGTCCATTTCCTTCAGATTTTCAAGCTTTGTTGAATATAGGCTTTTGTAATAGGACCTGATGATTTTTTGAATATCCTCTGGTTCTGTTATTATGTCTCCTTTTACATTTCTGATTTGTTAATTTGGACACACTCTCTGTGTCCTCTGGTTAGTCTGGCTAAGGGTTTATCTATCTAATTGATTTTCTCAAAGAACCAGCTTTTGTTTCTGTTGATTCTTTGTATAGTCCTTTTTGTTTCTACTTGGTTGATTTCAGCTCCAAATTTGAGTATTTCCTGCCTTCTACTCCTCCTGGTGTGTTTGCTTCTTTTTGTTCTAGAGCTTTTAGGTGTGATGTTAAGCTGCTGATATATGCTCTCTCCTGTTTCTTTCTGCAGGCACTCAGAGCTATGAGTTTTCCTCTTAGCACAGCTTTCATTGTGTCCCATAAGTTTGGGTATGTTGTACCTTCATTTTCATTAAATTCCAAGAAGTCTTTAATTTCTTTATTTCTTCCTTGACCAGGTTATCATTGAGTAGAGCATTATTCAACTTCCATGTATATGTGGGCATTCTTCCCAGCTGAAGACCAGCTTTAGGCCGTGGTGGTCTGATAGGATGCATGGGATTATTTTTATCTTTCTGTATCTGTTGAGGCCTGTTTTATGACCAATTATATGGTCAGTTTTGGAGAAAGTACCATGACGTGTTGAGATGAAGGTGTATATCCTTTTGTTTTAGGATAGAATGTTCTATAAATATCTGTTAAATCCATTTGGTTCATGACTTTTCTTAGTCTGTCTATGTCTCTATTTAATTTCTGTTTCCATGATCTGTTCATTGGTGAGAGTGGTGTGTTAAAAATCTCCTACTATTATTATGTGAGGTGCAATGTGTCCTTTGAGCTTTAGTAAGGTTTCTTTTATGTATGTAGGTGGCCTTGTATTTGGAGCATAGATATTTAGTATTGAGAGTTCATCTTGGTGGATTTTTCCTTCGATGAATATGAAGTGTCCTTCCTTATCTTTTTTGATGATTTTTAGTTGAAAATCAATTTTATTCGATATTAGAATGGCTACTCCAGCTTGCTTCTTCAGACCATTTGCTTGGAAAGTTGTTTTCCAGCCTTTTACACTGAGGTAGTGTCTGTCTTTGTTTCTGAGGTGTGTTTCCTGTAGGCAGCAAAATGGTGTGTCCTCATTTCGTATCCAGTTTGTTATTCTGTGTCTTTTTATTGGGGAATTGAGTCCATTGATGTTGAGAGAGATTAAGGAATAGTGATTATTGCTTCCTGTTATATTTGTGTTTGGATATGAGATTATGTTTGTGCTCGTCTTCTCTTTGTTTTGTTGCAAAACGATTAGTTTCTTGCTTTTTCTAGGGTGTAGCTTGCCCTCTTGTGTTGAGTTTTACCATTTATTATCCTTTGTAGAGCTGGATTTGTAGAAAGATATTGTGTAAATTTGATTTTGTCATGGAATATCTTGGTTTCTCCATCTGTGTTAATTGAGAATTTTGCTGGATACAGTAACCTGTGCTGGCATTTATGTTCTCTTAGGGTCTATATGACATCTGTCCAGGATCTTCTGGCTTTCATAGTGTCTGGTGAGAAGTCTGGAGTAATTCTGATAGGTCTGCCTTTATATGTTACTTCACCTTTTTCCCTTACTGCTTTTAATATTCTTTCTTTGTTTTGTGCATTTGGTGTTTTGACTATTATGTGAGGGGGGAGTTTCTTTTCTGGTCCAATCTATTTAGAGTTCTGTAGGCTTCTTGTATGTTTATGGGTATCTGTTTCTTTAGGTTAGGGAAGTTTTCTTCTATGATTTTGTTGAAGATATTTACTGGTCCTTTGAGTTGGGTGTCTTCACTCTCTTCTATACCTATTATCCTTAGGTTTGATCTTCTCATTGAGTCCTGGATTTCCTGTATGTTTTGGACCAGTAGCTTTTTCCATTTTACATTATCTTTGACAGTTGTGTCGATGATTTCTATGGAACCTTCTGCTTCTGAGATTCTCTCTTCTATCTCTTATATTCTGTTGGTGATGCTTGTATCTACGGCTCCTTGTCTCTTCCTTTGGTTTTCTATATCCAGGGTTGTCTCCCTTTGGTGCTTTCTTTTTTGCTTCTATTTCTATTTTTAATTCCTTCACCTGTTTGATTGTGTTTTCCTGCAATTCTTTCAGGGGTTTTTGTGATTCCTCTTTATAGGCTTCTGCTTCCTGCATTTCTCTAAGGGAGTTCTTTATGTCTTTCTTGAAGTCCTCCATCATCATGATCAAATGTGATTTTTAATCTAGATCTTGCTTTTCTGGTGTGTTTGGGTATTCAGTGTTTGCTGCAGTGGGAGAATTGGGTTCCGATGATGTCATGTCGTCTTGGTTTTTGTTGCTTGGGTTCCTGCGCTTGCCTCTTTCCAGCACGTTGTCTCTGGTGTTACCTTGTTCTGCTATTTCTGACAGTGGTTAGACCGTCCTATAGGCCTGTGTGTCAGGAGTGCTGTAGACCTGTTTTCCTGTTCTCTTTCAGCCAGTTCTGGGCACAGAGTGTTCTGCTGTGAGGCATGTAGCGTTCCTGTCTACTGGTCTTCAGGTGTTCCTGTGGGCGTGTGTCCTCAGTGCCCATGGGGTTTGGGAGCAGGGAGTTGTAGGCTGGGATCAGGGAGGTTCCGGCCCCAGCTAGAAACCGGAAGTGCCCAGTCCCTGAGGAATTTTGCTTTTGTGAGTCCTTAGTCCACCAGGCAGGTCACTTGGAGCAGAAAAGTTGGTCTTACCTCTGATCTCAGGCCTGGAGTCGCTTCTCAGATCCAGGTTTCAGCTCTCCGTGAGGGCAGCAACCAGAAGGGCCTGCCCCCCCTTTGCTTGAGATCCTGTGCACAGGGAGCCTAGGTGGCCCCAGGCGTTTTCCTCTGGAGTCAGAAATGTGGGCAGAGAGTAGTCTCTGGCTTCCCAGGCGTGTCTGCCCCTCTGAAGGTCTAGCTCTCCCTCCCACGGGATCTGGATGCAGGGAGCTGTTTGACCAGATCCCTTCAGATCTGGGCGGTGTCTGGACCATAGCGTTGAGTGCCCCTCGATACTTTAACTTTTCAATTCAAATTAATTTAATTTATTTTTAAGATTGAGTCTTATCATGTAGCCTGGGCTTGCCTTGAACTTCTAGTGCTAGGATCACAGGTCTGTGGCCATACCTTGTTGGTCAGTTGGTCAGTTGTTCTATCTCTTGTCTCTGTCTCCCTCAAACCCCCTTTTCATCTCAGACAGCGGAAGAGGTTACTTGTCCATGTATTGTCCATTGCCACAATGAGAACAGGAGTGGTCTAGTGTAGAGATTTAATAGGGGCTGTTTGGGTTGTAATCCAAGAAGTCTTTCAAAGATGATCATGGGGATGAGATGCTAGTGAGGATCCAGGTCCACTGAGGCACTTTTAGTAGGAGAATGAACACTGTGTTCCTTTAGTAGGAGAATGAACACTGTGTTCCTTTAGTAGGAGAGTGAACACTGTATTCCTTTAGTAGGAGAGTGAGCACTGTATTCCTGTAGTAGGAGAGTGAGCACTGTATTCCTATAGTAGGAGAGTGAACACTGTATTCCTTTAGTAGGAGAGTGAACACTGTGTTTCTTTAGTAGGAGAGTGAACACTGTGTTCCTTTAGTAGGAGAGTGAACACTGTATTCCTGTAGTAGGAGAGTGAGCACTGTATTCCTATAGTAGGAGAGTGAACACTGTATTCCTTTAGTAGGAGAGTGAACACTGTGTTCCTTTAGTAGGAGAGTGAACACTATGTTCCTTTAGTAGGAGAGTGAGCACTGTATTCCTATAGTAGGAGAGTGAACACTGTGTTCCTTTAGTAGGAGAGTGAACACTGTGTTCCTTGTAGGAACTCTTGCATCCTGGAGAGATGAGACAGAGTTCCAGAGAAACTAGCTGTGCAACTATGGCGGCTTCAGGAGCAGAACTGAAGCAGGTGGAGACTAGGATACTGGTTTGGTGTGTGTGTTTGACTGAGTTTTACAGGTACCTGCTGAGGTAAGAAGAGAGCTCCTCTGGTTCCGGAATTGCAGGCAATTGTTGGCTGCAGCATGGGTGCTAGGAACTTCAGTTTCATGCTCTGTAACTGACATTACATTTTGTTTTTGTTTTTGTTTTGACAGATCACTTAAAAATTGTGGTCTTTTCTGATGACTCCAGTATATATATCCACAAACTACAAACTTAACATTATCTAATCTTAGCATTACTAATTTAGTCGAAACTTACATATATAATCCCTCTGTGTTCATCAGTTTTTTGTTGCAAAGAGTTAAGTGTCATAGAGTTTCTACTGCCACAATGAAACACTATGTCCAGGGCAACCTGAGACTTGCATGCATGTGGTGGAGGTATTTCAGTTTACGTGTCCCAATCACAGTTCATCATGAAGGGAAGTCAGGACAGGAACTCAAGATAGGAACCTGGACAGGCAGGAACTGAAACAGAGACCATCTGTGGTCTTACTGCTGCTTTCTGGCTGTTCTTTAAAGCTGGCTCAGCCTGTTTTCGTCGTACAACTCAGGACCACCTAGCCAGGGTGTAGGCACTGCAGAAAGTGGGCTGGGTCGTCCCTCATTAACTATTAATCAAGAAAATGCCCCACAGGCTTGCTGTAGACCAGTCAGCCTTACAGAGACATTTTCTCAGCTGAGAGTCTCTCTTCCAAATGACCCTAGTTTGTGTCCGATTGACGAAGAACCTAGCCAACAAAATTGGCTTCTTAATTTATCATACATACTCATCATCACTGTTCAACCACAGCTTTCCTTTTTTGTTTGTCCCCAAGATCTCATATTAATATCAGCATCACAGCTTTTAAAAGTCCTACATTCTATAAAATGTCCTTTCTGAAATGTCCAAAGTCTTTATAAAATTGCAACAAGCTATCATAACTATAGGTTCCTATAAAAATCAAAAATAAAGTTACTCCAAGTAGAAGAATCAGGGCACAATCAAATCAAATCAAATCAAAACCAAATTTAAATAATGTAAAAAGGTTAATGCTTGATGTCTGTGACCCACTCATGATCCTCTGAGCTCAAAGGGCTTAATTTCTCCACCTCTGCTCTTGGCAGAGCACCAGCTTGTCTCAGAGGCTCAGGCTGGCCTCACTCCACAATTGTTTCTTTAGAGTAACTCTAACCATGCCACGGGGTGCCAAGCTTCAGCTTCTCTCAGTGAACTCTTCAGTCCTATTGGGCTTCTTCTGTAGCTAAAGCTGCATTTCACTGATGACCTCTTCTGGCCTCTCACAGTGCCAGGCCTCAGCTGCTCTCCAAATCCCCTTCATGCCTTCAAAACCACTACCCTATGAGACTCTTATACATGACCAATTTCATATGCTGGCATGAGATGCAGCCTTGACCTTCTCTGAACCATAGCCCCTCTGTGCTACCTAGAGGAAATATTCCCAGAAGATCACCTCAGTGCTACTGACCTCTCAATAACATTTGATTTCTTAGCCCCAACTGACTAGAGCCACATATTCTCAATTCTAAATATCACACAATCAATCCCAGTAGAGTCTTTGAAGAAGTCTCAAACTTCCCTCTGCACTCTAACAAGTTAGGCATCCGCTGTCTACATGACCCTCAACGTTCTTTTCCAGGCTTCTACAGAGCAACTCATTAAGCTCTGAACTTTCAATGGCTTTTCCAACTGAAAGTTCTATAGTCCTTCCACATCCTCCCCCCGCCCCCCCCCCCCGCCCAGGAACATGGTCATGTCTATTACAGCCAATAGTGTATTCTTTGGTACCAGTGTTTTTGTTGTTATGAAAAAATACCATGCTCAAAGCAACTTAGGAAGGAAAGGGTCTATTCAGGTTACATGTCTAAATTACACAGTTCATCTTGAAGGGAAATCAGAACAGGAACCAGGAGACTGGGAGTGAAGCAAAAACCATGGAGGAACCCTGGTTATTGGGTTACTCCTCATGGCCAGCTTATGTGAGAATTCATTTGTCTGGACAGCCAGATCTTGGAACTCAGACTTTAGCATTTGTATACATAGCATCAGATAACTGCTAACATTTCCCCCTATTGTCTAATAAAAAGACTTTCTCTTATGACAATAAATGACATACAGTAAGAACAGTTATGAAAACTATTGTATAGCAATTATATTAATTTTTAGTCCATTGGATAAAGTACTCTATTATCTATCCTATCTTGATGAATTCAGAGTTCTGTACCTAAATAATTTTCTGTCGTAACTCGCATTAGTAACCTAAAAATATCTTTTTAGACCTAAAAACAACTTCTTAAATCCTTAACAACTTAAGTTTAATCTTGAGACCATAACTATCTGGTCTTCAACCCCATCAGAGACTTGGTAAAGAGTAAATATTACCTGAGTGTGCAGGAGGTGTAGGCATGCAGCTTGCACAAGTGTAGACCTGACAGAGGACCAGGTCTGTCCATTTTGGATGGCATTCTGTCCACAGTGGAAGCAAGGGCAGTTTTGCTTAGTGGCAGCTTGCCACATTAGAGAACAAACTCCATAAGGAGGTCTCTGGTGCTTACCATCGTCTTTTTTGAAGTGGAATGGGGGTGCTGCCAGGAGCAGACCTGTCTCATAGTCAAAAAGGCATTTTATTAATAAAACATTTTAAATGCCATATTCTGTGGATCTTGGAGGTTTAATTTTTAGGACCATCTATCTGTCATCTAAATAGACAAACTTAGTTTTTAGCTATCTACTATCTGTTCAACCTAGAAAGCATATTTTGTGATAAATTAGTATCTGGCATGACCATGAATTTATTTTATATAATTTTTCTTTTCTTGAAATTTGGATTATTTGGATTGTCTTTGATAAATTCTTTATGCTATATGCAGCATAACATTATATCCTTATACTTATCTATACTGTTGTAGGTATATTTTATTCATTTTATAGTTTTTCTATTGTTACATGTATAAAGACTGAAATTTAATTGATTATCCAGTCAGTGGATATTTTAGTTGTTCTCTTTTTTGTGTTAAAACCAGTACTGATGTGAACATTGTTTGCTATATCTCTTGATGCATATATGCTAAGAGTTTCTCTTAAGATAACACCTTTGTTTCCTTTAGCTATAAATTGTTTATATATGTTCTATTACTATTGTTATTTTTTTGTTATTCATATACCTGGCTGATCTAGAACTCACTGTATAGACCTGGCTGTCTATAAAAAAAAAAAAAAAAAAGAAAGGTTCTTGTAGCTAAGCCTAACAACATGAGCTTCAGTCCCACGATCTACACAGTAAAAGGAGGGAACCAACTTTTTTTTTTTTTTTTTTTTTTGGTTCTTTTTTTCGGAGCTGGGGACCGAACCCAGGGCCTTGCGCTTCCTAGGTAAGCGCTCTACCACTGAGCTAAATCCCCAGCCCCGGGAACCAACTCTTACAAGGTGTGCTCTGACTGTCACACCTATACTATGGTGTGTGCATGTGTGTGCATGCACAGGCATGAATGTTTAAAAAAACATTTTTAAAGATCTAAAGTACCTAAATATTTTAAAGTATTTAAAGAAAAAAAGAGGAAAGAAGCCCTCTTAATTTAGACCAAAACCAAATCAACCAAACAAACCCCAGAAAACATCAATGCCGTGCGTCAAGATACTTGCCTAGTGCTAGAATTACAGATGTGTGACACTATTCCAAACTCTGTTCAGAACTTTTTATTGTCAGATTAAAAAGTAATCTTTGGTCAACATGTAGCTCAATTTATAGAATGCTTGCTTAGGATACAAGAAACCCTAGATTTTCTCTCTCTTACTACATAAACCAAGTGTGGTAGCACATGCCTGTAATCTTAACATTCAGGGTGGAAGGCAAGAGGATCAAAAGTTCAAGGGTATCCTCTGCTAGGTGTTATTTATGGAGTTCAGTGCCAGCCTGAAACCCTGCTTCAAAAAACAAAGCAAAAATAAAACAAAACCCCCTAAACCTCCAGTCTGTAAAGTGTGAATACCACTGTTCTTATGATGTTGGAATTTATATTTTCTGGGTTACTACTAAAGAGATCATTTTCCACACTTATTTGACTTTTAAATATCTTTATAATTTTCCCCTTGGATGTCTTCTGTTTCTTTATCTATGATGTCACTACCTTTTTTTATGGGGGTTCTTTGTACATTCTGGATAGTAATCCCTTGTCAGTGTGGAAACTTGTCCTTTTCTTGGGATTGCTTTCTCTTTCCACTGTACATTAAGTTATTTCTTTGTCAGGATATATGTTTCTCTAAGAGTCACTTAGTTCTCCAGGGCCCGGAGCAGGCAACAGATGGAAAGCAGTCAGCTGGAGGCTCTTCTCCCTCCAGCTGCCTCACTGTTGTCTTTACTGGAGCATATGCATTGAACTTTAATAGGACAGAGTCCTGCAGCCATCTGGGCAATGAAATTGAGCAGCTTACATGTGAAGTATTTTAGGACTGGTGCTTTAATTGTCAGTATGATTTTGTTAAAACCTTTTGTTCCTATTCCTTTAAGATCTGACAGTTTTTCAGTTGGAGACTTTTCTGTGACCTTGGGTCCTATGAAGACTTGGAATATAACTTCTAGATAAGTCACTTTGGTCTAGAATGAATAAAAAAATAAATGTGTTTTAAGCTGTTAAACACTTAGGCTAATACATAATGGTACTTAAATGTTTTTGAGAGATGATCTCCTGTGAGGAAGGCTTGGTAGGAAGCTTCTTGGAATGATTTTCTAGATCTTTTGTTGCTCCAGAGGGTCTACTGTATAGTTAAGAACAAGGAAAGTATTCTGTCTTCACTGAGGGTCAGATGGGTAAAGCACCAGAGGATTGAAAATCTTTGAAACAATACTCAGAGACTATAGACCAACTTGGAAGCTTCTAATTTGCTTTGGAGATTTGAGGAACATCAGAAATTACATTTTTTATTAATAGTGGACAAAGGACAGATGTTAGGTCTAGAGAATGACAATTCCATGTTACAAATTGCTCATACCCCATACATAATACTGAAATCATACATTACCCATACTTTCACTATTGTTGAAAGAGAAGGAAATACACTACAATCTTTAGATTACTTTTAGGTAAAGGAAAATAGCATAAATTCCATAGACCCTGTACTCCAGAGTCCTGTAGGGGACAGAGTGGAGGAAGGTAATCTTAAGTAACACTGAAAAAAAGAGGAAAGAGGCCCCCTTAATTTAGACCAAAACCAAACCAACCAACCAAGCAAACCCTAGAAAGCATCAGTGGTGTGTGCCAAGATACTCAGCTCCAGTTTGGGACTTGATGTCTTGCAGGGTTAGCTAAGGAAAGGGCACGATAGGGAGGTGGGCCAGGAGTGGCAGCTCTAGGGAATACTGCTTCTAGGTAAGAACCAAATAAACAGCAGCAGGTGGACATGTTGGAAGTCCGACCAGAAAAAAAAAAGAAATGATTTGATTTTTCAAAAACAAGAAAACTTACATACCAGTCCTTCTTCATCATCTCCTAAGCCAAGTAAACTTCACTGAATGGATAGATATGTAGATCTTTAAAAAAATTTTTTTAAACATTTGTGCCTGTGCATGCACACACACATACGCACACACCATAGTACAGGTGTGACAGTCAGAGCACACCTTGAAAGAGTTGGTTCCCTCCTTTTACCATGTAGATCCTGGGAATGAAGCTCATGTTGTTAGGCTTAGCTACAAGTACCTATACTCGCTGAGCCTTCTCACCAGTCTGCACTGGTAGAAACCGTTTATGTTCACAACGCTGAGCACTGAGTGATTACAAATAGGAAAAAAAAAGACTTATTGTAATAATAAACCATAAAATACAGATCAAAACAGGTTTCCACACTGTGCAGACAAAAACAAGAACATATTGAATAAATATCTTCAGGCAAGGATTAGGTGATGTAGAAAAAACAAGAACACGCTAAGAAAAGAAATAGATTTACAAAAAAGAAAATGCAGTGAGAATAAGCTGGATTCTGGGAAAGCGAATAAGGAGAAGACAAATGACAGCTATGCTTACACCGTCTCCAAGAAAGAACAGATAGTAAATTCCAATACAGTTTTAATACAGGCATTGAAGAAGCAAGGAAACAATGCTTTTTAAATATAGGAGATACAGGGCCTGGGGAGATGGCTCAGAGGTTAAGTGCACTGACTGCTCTTCCAGAGGTCCTGAGTTCAAATCCCAGCAACCACATGGTGGCTCACAACCATCTGTAATGAGATCTGATGCCCTCTTCTTGTGTGTGTGAAGACAGCTACAGTGTACTTATATAAAATAAATAAATAAATCTTTTTTAAAAAGGAGATACAGTAAGAAAAAAAAGGCGGTTTTTTCCCCCTCCAGAGGGGGGAAAATGATTGAAATGGATAAAAGTAAAGACAATCTAAGATAAACACAGCAGGAAGAAAAGTAAACTATCCAAGAAAATAATCCCAGGAATCAAAGGAGACTTAATTGTTAGAAGGAGTGTAGAACATAGTTCTCAAATGCCTAATGTCTTTTCTTCTTTAACTACCCCGTGTCCTCTAGTCTTGGAATCGCCTTATTTAAAGTGAAGTGACTTGGTAGTTCCATGATAGGCCAGGACGTTATAACACTAACGAAGTGGAGAACCTGGGCAGCATTGGCCTGGTGAGCAAAGCTCCCATTAGACAGCCTGACATTAGATGCTACTGGCTGTGGTAACACTGTTACCTGAGTACTGACACGTGCGCATAACCCCAAGTCCTGACATTAGATGCTACTGGCTGTGGTAACACTGTTGCCTAAGTACTGAAGTGGGTATAACCCCAAGTCCTGAGACAGTGTCAGAATTTTAGACAAGTCATAACTATTCAAGAAGTTAGTCACAAGAAACAAAATTTGAAAACCTCTGTCAGGTGAAATATGACAAAATAAAGGAATTGTGCAGCTTCTTACTTGAGATTGCTGTAGGGTATATAGATGGTGCAGGACACTCGGTGGTACACAGTTTACTTTGGTTTACAAATGTGATCTGCAGATGATGTGAGGGTGACTAATGCTCAGCTGTTGAATTTTTTATTTCAGTGTCTTCTCTGGATCGTGATACATGGTTCAGTCCTGTCTTCTGATGCTAGCTAGCAGCTAAGAGCCTTATCTCCTTGTAGGATCTCAGCCAGCCCGACACCCATGAGGGGAATCCTTTGATTTTTTTTTTTTAATATTGTTAAGCAGAGTGCGTGTATTCAGAGCATTTTTTTCCTCACTTCGGGTGTTTTCGACATCAGACAGGTTTATCAAGAACATAAGCCAATCGTAAGTCAAGAAGCATCGATGTCATGTAGATACCGCCCTCATAGCAACTTTATTTTTATTATGACCTGTAACAGGAATAAAGGATAGTGTCCGCCTAAAATCTATGGTCAACCCACTTTCCTCATGCTACGTGCTCATTTTGTCTTTGCTCTTGCGCCCTGGTTAGATGGGTCTTGCCAGCCCCCCTTTTCTCTGACAAGTGGACTCAATTTACTTAGTGCTGAGGACTGTGCAAGTACAATGCCTTCACTATCTGCCAAGGTTTCCCTCAGTTTCTGAACCTTAGAGCTATTCTGTATCATTTTTTTTTTCTGTACTGCATGGCTTCAGATACCAAGCAGGCCTTGTAGTAGGAGGAGAAACAATCAAACTCCAGATAAAGTATTCTAGACTTCAGTGAAGATGTGTGAAGAGAGGCAGAGGCAACCACAGCTGCTCTGGCAAGGCCAGAAAGAAGCACAAAGAAGCAGTATTTGCATCTGTCTGCATCATCTGGAAGGGGGTCCTACCCTCTCCTGCTTCAGGGCTGGGCGCCAGCTAAAGTCCACACTCACTCTAGTGCTCCCTGCCATTGGAAAGGAGTCTTCCAGTGCAGTTTCCTCTAGGCAGGGAATTCTGCTGCCTTCTGCTGTGATGTTTTTCTTTCCTGGCTGTGTCTTGTGTTTCATGTAGTCATCATACTCTGCATGTAATTATACAGGCTACCAGCTGAGCAGGCAACCTGAATGTTTACTTGTATCCGGTGTTGTACTAAGCACTGGCAGAAGTAAACAGATCCCCAGAGCCCAGGCACCACTGAGTCCAGAGCAAACACTTAGGGCTATTACTGCCCGCTTTACACTCAGCACAGTGGTCAGATCTGAACATTAGGGCGTCTCTAGTAGATAGCGTACTGATGAGTATAAGAAAACACCTGAGAGTTTGGTGATGGCAGACTGCTAAGGGTAGGGGGAAAACCTGAAAGTCAGGAGAAACAGAAAATCACCAAGACAACAGAAGATCGAAAGACTGGGAGTGTGTACTGAGGTACCCAGGCCGACGGGAACAAGGGGCAATCGAGCCAGGACACTGCCAGGAAGGAACCAGCTTGGGAGAGAATGTGTGTGAGTCTGGAGGACTTTGGGTAGAATCTAAGATGGCTGTACCTAGGAAGACTAGAAGCTCTAGCGTTGAAGATCAGCTGAAACTAAGGTGGAGCCAGCACACGGTGCACTGATGAATACAACAGTAAGTTCGAAATGGCAGGGCTGCCGCAGGCCCCGGGAAGAAGGGAAAGAGAAGAAAAGTACATTTCTTAAATGTGTTATTTAGCCAGTTCTGCACAGAAGAAGGCATTGGGAATTACGTAGTCACTAGCTTCTGACTAACTCACTATGTTCATTTCATTAAGGTAGTCAGTGCTAATCTGTAATTGATCCTGAGATCCTATAAAGTACAAGGGATTGAATGGCATTTGTATTATTTTCATATGTTACAGGTTTGTGTGGCTGAATTTTAGTGGTGTAATTTAACAGCACATCACTGGTAATGTGCAGCTTTGTGCATATGTTTTGATCAGTGAACTAAACTTTATGAGCTTAGAAAGACATGAAATGTATATAGCATTTCAAAATGAAGGTGGCCTGTCAGCAGTAAATCATTTACTGGAACCAAATTACTTGATATCTTGTAACTATTATAAGACACAACTTCATTTACAAGTACATTTAGTTACTTCATTTCCTGGCTGTACAATGTGACTGAACTTAAAATACTTACTTAAAATGATTTTTTTTCTTTTCTTCTTTTTTTTTTTTTTTGGAGTTGGGGACCGAACCCAGGGCCTTGTGCTTGCTAGGCAAGTGCTCCACCACTGAGCTAAATCCCCAACCCCTTAAAATTATTTTTAAAAATTTAATTTAGGGAACAATACTCTAAATCAAAAGGAGTGTGTAGAAATGTTGAAGAGCTTTATTTTTAAAAATGTGTTTTCCTATTGTTTGCTCGTAAATTATTAACCACTTGGAATGTAGATTACAGATAGCTATGCCTCAGATCTGAATCTAGACTAGATACAGATCTGCCCTATTTACACTCAGCACAGCATTTCTTTTTTTTTTTTTTTAATTCTCATAATTTTAATGGTCAGTAGCTTCCGGTTGGCTTCTGAATGGTATAGTTAAACAATATACTTAAGACACCCCCACAGCAAGTTCATACCCCTCAAAAATTGGAATTGGCTCTATCCATATTCCATTGCTCAGTCAGACTTCCACAGCCTGGGAGCCACTCCTGGGTTATGGAAATAGACATCTTAGTGTAATGAGCTGAAACCCCTGGCACACCCATGATCTGTTATTTTTGCTTAAAAAAATAACAAGTATTAAACCAAACACTTTCCCAGGTGCTGCTGCTTCACAGAGAAAACCCAGTGTTGCTGTAGGGAATCTGAGTCCTGTGGGCCCTGTGGTTCTGCTTCTCGTCCCACTCTCCTGCAGTCATACGGCGTAGAGCTCATAAACCTTCTTTACACAGTACACCAGGGCAGCCAGGGCTATTGTGTTGTGCAGTCTCTTTCTGTGCAGGTCGTCCTTCCGAACCAGCACCTCTGGTGTGGAGGAGGTGAGCGTGTGCAGAGGCAGGCGGGACAGTATAGGCATCATACTCCACCTGGTACTTGCAGCAAGGGTCAAACTGCCAGGAGATCCCATAGAGGGTACAGCAGGCCAGGCTCAGCACACCAGCGGGCAGGGAGATGTAGTAGGAGTAATCCAGGGGCAGTGCCAATGGGGTGAAGAGGCAGGCAGTACCTGCCAACATGGCCATCTTGTGCAGGCAATTGCCTATGGTGATCCAGCGTGCTGTCTCGTCTCCAATCCAGGTGGGCTCTATCACAATGTACTTGTACTGGGCTTCCAGCGCCTGCTCCAGCTCATACTCAAACTGGTCCTGGGCATTCTCCCCCCTGTAGATCTCATGCACAATGTAACAATCTGTAGCTGACAGGCTAACCATTCCAGCAATCATGGAGATCTCAGAGATGCTCAGGGGCTCTGAGAGCAGCACCAAGTAGCCCAGGGAAGGATAGGCCGGGCTGTCTGAGAGCTAGCTGGTCCAGGCTGGCACAGGTGGAGGAATACAGATACCTGCTCTGCTTTCCTAGGTGGGTAAGTGGGCCTCAAAGAGGCCAGCAGGACAAACGCAATCTGTTTGCTGTGCTTGCTGTCAGTATGCTCAATTTTGGACAAGAATTCAGGTTACAGCTCAGAGTTTGATATTCTTCATTACAAAGACTGTTGTTTCCCTCTCTCGGGAGCTGCTGCCACCCGGACCCAGATGCCTCCTTCCCCACACGGCCATCTTGGAGACTCTCCCACAGCATTTCTTTTTAAATTCATGTTTTCACTTACAACAGAAATCATATTTTAGTATTTGGCACGTAAAAATTAGCATTTTTTACAAATGACAAATTCATTAAAACAAGACATGTATATCAGCTTCTGAAGTATTACCAAAATTATTTTTTATTTATTTTATACATATTTTGAGTTCTTTCATGCAAGATGTCAATTTTTAATAATCTTTAATAATAATTTTTAGTAATGTTCCGGAGGATCAGACTTCAGCTTGATACATGGAAGTGCAGCAGCCTTTTGTTCCTTCTGAGTTATACGCTCACTTTTCCATTCCAGTTCGTTGTCACCTCTGCACTCTGTTCTCTGCACAGTGAGAAAATACTTTATCAACACCCTTCCCTTTTGCTATTTTCCAGACTACCTGCTGCTAATAGAGCCAATTTGAATTCTATTGGAACTAAATGTAGCAACCTTGAATCACATGTTAGTTTGGAATAATTTGTGCTTACAGCTCTAAAACTTTCAAAGGGCTACTGACAGCTCATTTATTAACAATAATCCTACTTTAAAATGTTAATTTTAACTCACAATGGATTATATAATCTGATGCTGTGAAAACCAGGGGCCAAAGAAACTAGCTGTCTAGTGTGTACCTTCCTTCTCACCTCAGTTTTACTGTCAACCAACATGTTCTAGCTCCAGTTTTTCAACTTCAAAGAAAAGAGTCAAATTGGTGAAGAGTTATGGGGCACAGGCACCCCTCCTTTTCCTATTTCAGGCTTTGGATGAGCTCTAAACCACTTAAGCAGTGCTCCTCATTTTCTCACTAGGTGTGAGTTGGCACAGTGCTGCTCTGTGTAAGTAGTAGGTCTTTGTGTTTCCAAACACAGGTAGAGTACACAGTAGTCAATTAAAGTTTATGTTAAAAGAACTTCCAAAGCTGCAAAAGTAGCCAAATAACTTTCACACTTATAAACTTTGATTAATTCATAATATAAAAGAATCATGTATTTATTTACCCTTATGTGTTTGTTGTTTATGTTTTGAGACAATGTCTCAGACTGTTCTTATAGCTAACATTGGTCTTGAACTCCCAAGTTCTCTTGCTCCCACCTCCCAAGCGCTGGACTTATAAGCATGTACCACCATGTGCAGCTGTTCCTCCTAATTTTTAACATTCTACATTGTTTGTCTTTTTCCTTATTCATATATGAGCTCATACATATACATACATTTACATTTAGTACTATATTGGTTTTTGGATCTAGAGTACCCAGATTGGTGAAGCTCTGTTCTGGATACTTCTCGAAGACTTGTTGTAAAAGTAATACTTAAACTGGTAGGTTTCAAGGGTAGGCTTCCCTTCACAAAGGCAGGCATTTATAGTCGCCTATCATGAAGTAGCATTCTGTCATGGAATGAAAGTTGTACATTGAGCCAAGCAAGTTCTGACGGAAATGTCACATGAAGTGGCCTAAATACCCATGTTTCTCATCCCTGTTAAATTGTTGTCTTCTCACACCAGAAGAGGGCATCAGATCCCATCACAGATGGTTGTGAGACACCATGTGGTAGCTGGGATTTGAACTCAGGACCTCTGGAAGAGCAGCCAGTGCTCTTAACCGCTGAGCCATCTCTCCAGCCCAGATCCTTTGTCTCATCCAGGCATCTGGAACTAACCCCTAACAACTCACAGCACCTCACATCAACAACCAGCTCATAAGATTGACTTAAGCAGAATAATGGGAGGCCCATGTGCTCCCTCAAATATGACCCTAAGAATCTCACAGTGGGAAAACCAAGTAATATCCCCCTTAACTATTCCTTTTCAGAGGCGTGACTTCCCTCTCAGGGAACTCCTGCTTTCTTGCAGTGTTTGTCAGTAAACTCTCTGTTCATGCCTTGGTGAAGTTTTATGGCAGAGTCATTCTCCCCAAGTGTTTCATATAGCACATATTATATTTTTATATGCATATATTTATTAAAAAGTTTAAAACAAAAAAAATTGTTGTCTTCTCCCTGCCCGTGCCTGTGCCTGTGATCTCATGGACAGTCCTTTATAGTTAATTGACAGAGGAATAGAACATTTAGGCCTAGCTTATAATGTTTTGGCTTGATACTCAGGTACCACATCAAAGAGGCATTTGTGGCTTTACCGATTCTTTCTGCGACGTCCCTGAGCAGTAGTGAAGGGATTTTAGGGGTGGGGGACTTTTGAGTATGGATATGGATGTTCACTTTGCTTGGAAGGAATAATGATCATATGGGTGTCTACACTAACTTGTGGACTACATAGCCATTAGTTTGGCTAGCTAGTCTGGTTAGATGGAACTCCATTAGAAAGTGGAGACTAGAAAACCTGATGACATTTGTGGTTAGTGAGAACAGTCATGATGATATTTGTGCCATATATCAGTCAGTACCCACCAAAATTTTGAACTCAACTGAAAAGGATATTAATAATCAATGCCGTATGGTTCAAGAGACGGATGAACAAAATGACTGTGGTAAAAAGGGTAGGGATCATGCCTGGACTCAGTAACATGATTGTTACTCATGCAAGCCAGTGTGGCTACATCTGATGGCAAGTATGCAGCCTGCTTACAGCAGAGACCAGCACTGACACCCAATGTAACAACATTGCTCAGAGTGATAAGGAGTCATCTAGTGGCAGTTTGAACTGCGTACATCATGGAAGGGGCAGCATTTGTTCTTACGGGATCCCAGTTTCATCTCCACTGTGTTGACAGATAGCCCCTTAAGGGAGAAAGGAGTTTGTTTCAGCTTACAGTTCAGGGTTACAGTCCGTCATTAGAGTTGCAGGGAGGGAAGTCAAGTCAGGAACTTCCAACAGCTATCACTTCTATTCTAGACCTGAGAGACGGAAGCACACACACAGACTCACTGGCTTTCTTTTGCTCAGCTGGATTTCTTCATTGTAAACAGTTTAGGATCCCTGCCTGGGGAATGCTCAAGCATCCTTCTGTTGAGAATCCTAAAAAAGGAAAGACCCACCCCACCCTGCGTTAGAGTGTCTCAGTCTTCACTCCTCTGTACCATCCTGCGGCCTCTGACTTCAGCACAGCTTCTCCTTACTCATGTTTTCTCTGTTTGCTTAGATTCAGGTGGTGGCTAGTGTTGTAACGTTTCCTTTTTTTTTTTTTTTGTCCATCTCTTTCTTCTTGCCTTATAACTCCAGGTAATAACTATAGGTTTTCCTCATTTGTTTATTTATTTGGGGTGTGTGTGTGTGTGTGTGTGTGTGTGTGTGTGTGTACACCTTTGTTCAGATGTCTGCACAGAACTTTAGTTTCTCATCTAGAACGAGCGTACCAGCCCTTTGGGATGTTCTGCTATCATTTTACAATCAGTATTGAAACTCCAGAATTTCCTGTTTACATTTAACATAGCTATTCCCCAAACTTAACATCTCCTGTGCTTTGCTATGAGACCCTCTCAGTCTGTTTGCACTATAACAAACAGCTGGGTTAGGCATTGGTAAGCAATATAAATTCGTTTCTCAGGGTTCAGGAAGTTCAAGATCAAAGCACAGGCAGGTAGGTGTCCAGTAAGAGCTCTACATGTAGGTAGCCTTCTTGCTTTGTTCTCACATGGCTCTTTCAAGCTGCTGTATAAGGGTAATTACCTCACTCCTGAGGGTGGAGCCCTAATTACTTAAGAGCACCATCACTTAGTACCATCATGTTTGAGGTTAGAGTTACACATTCATTTTTTTTGAAGGTACATGAATATTCAGCCCATAGCTGAAGCCAGTAGAGAAAAATGGCTGAGCAAGTATTTCTGTAGAAAGATATTAAGGCCCTGGTGTGTGCCAGGGAGTGTTCTACTTGGGTTATATTAGATGCTCTTTTAGCTTTTTTGTTTTTTAAACTCTGCACACTGATTTCCATTGTGGTGGTACCCACCACAGGATTTCAGTGAATCTTTGAAAGTGATGATCAGATATTTGCTTTTTGTAGTTTCAGCATACAAGGCAGTTATCCAGTGGTTTTGTGTTTGAACTGAACACTACAATGATTCTTGGATTCGTTCTTTCCTCCTCATTCTAGTTTGTATTCAGGCCAGACTCTTACTCAAATACATACAGCTTATTGCAGTAACCTTGCCATCTTTCAGCACCGAGATTTTCTTTGCTCCATAGTGTACTATTGCCAGAGTAATTTTCTCTGAAGCATTATTTTTAGCATGTTAAAAGCTGTTATTACTTACAGATTTAATTAAGACCAATTAGTTGGACATTGTAGGTATTAAGTCAGTTAGTCTTTTTTATATTAGAAAACTTTCCCACATAACGTAGTTAATGAAAACTGCCCTCCTCATCTACTAGGGAAATAATTACTCCTACCTGGGTGCTTTATTCTGGCATCCTTCTCCCCTATAATTCCTCAGCCGTTCCTCCACCTCTTTTGTCGTATAAAGATCTGAATCCAGGGCCTTGATGCACACTAAACAGATAGTCTACACTGAACTGTACCCCTTCAGACCAACCATACGCACTCGGATCTGTGAACTTTTCTAAAATGAGTGGATGAGGGCTGGATATTGACAGTGACCTTTCTGACTAGTTCCATGTGATAATAATACTTGACATGTTATAGAGTCCATTAGCCTTCTAATTTATATTTCTCATATAGCCATGCAAATTTAATATAGGATCAATTGGTTAACCAAATCGGGGTTCTAATCATATAGCATGAAGCATTTGAAATGGCTTCAAAAACACCATTTCTACTTGAATTTGAATTTTCAGGAACACATTAAAAGAATTAAGCTTCTTCTTAACTTTAAGTGAATAATCAAATGGAGGTAATCAAATGATTTTATCACTTTGTATTACACGTGTTTAGCAGAAATTATGGCAACATAATGAAAAATGTGTTTTAGTGATCGTTTTTCCACAAGAGTGGAGAATTCTGAGTTAAACATTTACAACTTAAGAAAAAGTTTATGGTGATAGGTATTATAAATTATATTTGATAATTGAATTATTTAGAAAGTTGGATTAAGAAACTATTAATCAGTCACAGATTTGTGGTTGAAATATGCCATGAAGAATATGGTAAAAATTAATGATAGTTATTTTTGAGGTATAGAGTTATGACATGTTTATTTTTAACTTTTACATTATTTTACTTATCTATATTGGTGGTGTGTGTGTGTGTGTGTGTGTGTGTGTGTGTGTGTGTGTGTGTGTGTACACGCCCTGTGGGTGCCAATGCCTGAAGAAAACAGAAGGATGTAAGGTCTCTTTGAGGTGGAGTTAACAGCTGGTTGTAAGCTCAAGGATGTTGAGAACCAGACTTGGGTCCTTTTAAGAGCAGCACATGTTCTCAACTGCTGGCCCATCTCTCAAACTGCAAGGTGTACTTTAAACCTATTCAATAGTATCTTGTTTGGTTAAGCAGTGATCCTGGATAATAAAAATTATTTAAATATGGGGCGAAAGTTTTTTTTTAAATTACATCAGTTTTGATCTTATAGCTACCAGGATGGCTATATAAATAAAATAAAATAGCAAATGCTGGTTAGTCATGGAGAAATTGACTTGTGCAGTATTGCTGGGAATCTAAAAGCTATGTTACAGCCTTGATGGAAAACAACATGGAAATTCCTAAAAAGAGAAGTCAAACACAGAATTACCAGTTGCACATCCACTTTCTCTAAGATTTCTGTCTATATAATGTTTAAAAGCAGTATCCATGTTCGCTAATAATTGGAAAGCAACCCATGTGTCTACTGGCAGATAACTTTACAAGCAAATGTAGTGTGTACATACAGTGATACACTGCTTAGTTTTAAGAGGAAGAAAAAGTTGATACATGCTTTAACATGGATGAAATTTAGGGACTTTATGCTTAGTAAAATCACAGACACAGAAGGTGCAGTATTGGTTGTCAGGGCAGCGGGGTGGAGGAGTCGCTGCTTACTGACCGCAGGCCTTTCAGCGTCAGGAGATGGAAGCTCCGCTGGCGGCCGCACAGCAGAGTGAACGTGGTCTGTAACAGTGACTCGCACACTTACAGTGACTAAGTGAATTTTCTGTTACGTGGATTTTACTACAAGACGGATTGAAAAGATAGGGCAGTCATAGTTTCCCAAACTGCGTGTGTACTAGTATTAGTATATATTTATCAAATACAGACAGGGCTGAAAGAGTCAAATGACGGTGTAAGGAACTAATTTTCTCTTTTTCTCTCTCCCTTGGAGACAGGATTTCATTTTGTAGCCCAGGACAGTTTCAAAATTGCAATCCTCCTGCCTCAACTCCCCAGTGTTCGGGCTATAGACATATATCACATCTTGCTTAGAAACTAATTCTTTTAAACCTATTATGTAATGACAGTTTTTTCTTTATGACTTGTTAATAAATCAAACTGTTTTAAAAGTGAATCATTTTAGTGATAGTTTGAGTTTTGACATTTAAAAAGCATCATTTGATGTGTCTGTGAAGAGAGTAGTTAAATTCCATTTACTGAACCGAAGAACATGCGTTTTAAGAAAATAATGCTAATCAAGAAGTAAAGGATTCTCAGCATGTTTTGATGATAAAAGTATTTAGTTAGACTTGTTTTGGGAAAGCCTTGAAATTGTTTACTCATCTCTTTTTCTAAGTAATATTTAGATTAAGCTAAGTAATGTATTACTTTAAAAAAACCTATAAATGCAGGGCGCGACATGGGAGTAGAAGCAGAAAGATTGTAAGAGAGGATGCAAGACACAAGGACACAGTATCTTCCAGTAGCAGTAAGACTGACGGGACACCCAGAGACTGGTACACACACAGACACTGGCAGCATTCACAGGGATAACACAAGTTCAAGCCAGACATGGATTGGGGTGAGGGATGTCTGGGAGGAGACTGGAGGAGAGGAAACTGTGATCAGAGTGTATTTTAGGGGGCTGGAGAGATGGCTCAGTGGTTAAGAGCACTGACTGCTCTTCCAGAGGCCCTGAATTCAATTCCCAGCAACCACACGGTGGCTCACAACCATCTGTAATGGGATCTGGTACCCTCCTCTGACCCACAGGCATACATGCAGGCAGAACACTGTATATATAATAAGTAGGTAAATCTTAAAAAAAAAAAAAAGAATGTATTTTAGGAGTTTTCATTCAGAAAATTCTATTTATGTGTTTTTAGGTAGGGTCTCACTAAGTAGCCCCACCTGGCCTGGAATTCATTTTGTAGACCAGGCTGGATTTGAACTTGAGATCCTTCTGCCTCTGATTCAGTTAATTAACAATAGAGATAGGCTTGTAGGAGACCTTAGAGAAATTTAAAATATTTTAATCCAGCTTTACTAATATTTAAATGCTTACCTACGGTGGGTACCACATTCAGTCCCAGCTCTGAAAATCTGATGAAGCTCACACTCCTGTGTACTAACTGGCTAGCTCCAGTTTATGTTTTTAAGTCTGTTGATGCACTTTTTTAAAAAAATTGTTGAGTTTCATAAGGGGGTGTATGTGAGGGAAGGAGTCAACTCTTTTAGGGTTTAGGCTAAGGAATGGTTTGGTGTCATTTTGCTGTTACAACCAGAAATGACCAGACTCTGATCTTCCAGGCTACTTTTAGCCCTCAAGAGCCACAAGGGACCCGTCTGTGCACAGCAGCAGTGCTGCTGGGAGTCAGCGTACCATCCTCGCAATTGCTGTGTGTGCTTCCAGCTTGTCAGTATAGAGCAATTATATGAACTAACAGGAAGTTTTAGGCTTATAACCCAAGTGTGGCTTTCTCCTTCCTGACCAGCTCTGTCTAGTCACAATCTCAGGACCAACCTGTCTAGGCGTGTGGCTTATAGTGCTTGAAGGGAGAGAAAACAGTTAGTGAACTCCAGTTGTCTTATTCAAGCTTCTGCAATAAAAATACCATTGACCTACAAGTTGGGGATGGGGGCTTATGTCACAGTACTGATGTGCCCAAGCAGACTTGCTGCTGACTTGAAGCTAGCTGAATTACATAATTTTAGGCCTACCTGAACTACATAAAGTGAGTTTATGTAAAGTGACTGTGTCTAAAACCAAAATATGTTCCCCAGTAACAACAACACGTTCAATAACCAGCCTTGACTGCCTTGTGGGGACTGAAGTGCCCTGGATCAGACCTTGTCAGCTGCAGTCCCCAGCGACCGCTTTCCCACGTGGCAGAAAGCAGAGCAAGAAAAGAACAGATTCTTTCCCATCTCATTTAGAAAATTCTTTTTAATTTTTGACAATTTTTAGATGTATGTAGTATATTGTGAACATATTCATCCTGTTATCCTCTTTCAAACAAACAAACAAACAAACAAACAAACAAACTGGTCAAAACATAGTATCAGGACAACTACATCTGCTTTGTTGTGTTCATACACCCTGAGGAAGAAGAACAAGAGAACCTTCTCTAAGAAGTCAGGCCATGCTGGAAATGAGTCAAAACTCCTCAAATGGGGCAGGGAAATGGATTAACAGGTAAAGGTTTTTGCTGCAGTCACTGAGAACCTGTTTGATCATGGGACCTACATGGTAAAAAGGAGACCTGGTTACCAAATGATATGTTGTAATTGTCACATACATGCCACAACACATACACATAAGTCAGTAAGTAACTAATAAATGTAAAAAGAGAAGACCTGTGTAGTAGCTGATCTTTTTTTAAATTCCTTTTATTTATTTATTTTTTTACAGTCTAGTTGTTGTCCTTCCCCCTGTCTGCCCTCCCACAGTTCCTTATCCCACCCCACCGCCCCCAATCCCCAGGCCTTCCCACTACCTGGAGCCTTAAGTCTTTTGAGGTTAGGCAAGTCTTCTCCCACTGAGGCCTGACCAGGCAGTCCCCTGCCCTATATGTGTCAGGGCTGGGGGTTGGGACAGCTTGTGTATGCTGCCTGGTTGGTGGCTCAGTGTCAGAGATCTCAGGGGTCTGGGACTAGTTGGGTGTAAGTATCTGTGGCTGTCTCAGTCAGCAGCTGATCTTATTAACATAGTAACTCTAGGGGCTGGGGATTTAGCTCAGTGGTAGAGCGCTTACCTAGGAAGCGCAAGGCCCTGGGTTAGGTCCCCAGCTCCGGGGGAAAAAAAAAAAAACATAGTAACTCTACCTACCCCCACTCATGTATTGAAGACTGTAATTTTGAGTTTTATTTCAGAATTTTGGGCTTAAACAGGCTTACCTCTCTTACCTGTGGGGAGGACTAGGAAAGGAATGTGCTGGAGGCATACTCTGAGTCGGAGAAGGAATAGAGGCTACACTTACTATCCTCTTAGAACCACAGCCACAATAAAGTACCATCTCCTTTGTGGTGGGAGAAAGGACAGAGCACAGTTGTAACTGCTGCAGCCATGCTGGGGCTCTGGTGTCTTGGTCCCAGCCTAAAGCTCATCTGAGCAACATGGTTTGGGCTTACTAAGCCTTGTGACTGTCTCACAGATATAGAAGACAGTTAGGAGTTGGTAATGTTTATTTCACCTCTGAGGTGAAATAAAATCTGTAAATATTTCAAGTCTTATTCAAATAGTGATAGTATTATTTGGAAGTTTGAGATCTTGTTCTTGAGGCTAACAATTTAATTAAGAAGAAAATACAGTTTATTTTTAGCGCTTTGTGTTCAAAGGCTTTAATTGTACTGACAAACAATAGCATAGAAGTGAGAACTATTTAGACTCACATGTTTGAGTATGTGTTTGTTTCAGAATCTATTATATTGTAATACAACATTACTATTTGCTTCTTTAAAAAAAATCCTGTTCCCTGTCTTAGTTGTTGTTCTGTTGCTGTGAAGAGACACCGTGACCAAGGCAACACTTATCAAAGAAAGCATTTAATTGGGGTCTTGCCTACAACTTTATATGGTGAGTTCATCATCATGGCAAAAACATGGTGCTGGAGCAGTAACTGAGAGCTCTACCTCCTGACCACAGGACGCAGGCACGGAAGTGAGGGAGTGGGCTGCAGACACTAGGCCTAATGTGGGCTGTCAGAACCGCAAAGCCCACAGAGGCAGCTTTCTCCAGTACTTTTCCAGTAAGGCCATGCTCCCTAATCTTGTCCAAACAGTTCAGCAGCGGGGGGCTAATCATGCAAATATATGACCCTGTGGAGGCCTTTTTCATTCAAACATACCCCAAACAGAAACCTTAGTCATGGTGAGCTGGTTGGACCCATTGATCTGCTTAAGACTTACTGATCCCTTTAAAATTTTTATATTAAAATAATTAAAGGGAGCTGGAGAGATGGCTCAGTGGTTAAGAGCACCGACTGCTCTTCCAGAGGTCCTGAGTTCAATTCCCAGCAACCACATGGTGGCTCACAACCATCTGTAAAGAGATCCGATGCCCTCTTCTGGTGTATCTGAAGACAGCTACAGTGTACTTATATATAATAAATGAATAAATCTTTAAAAAAATAATTAAAAACTTAATCTAAAATATAAATCTAGTTAAACTTTGACAAAATATTAAAATTACTTACTGCCTCAAACTTGTAACTCTAAAATTTTGTACTTGAGCCAAATTTTCTTAAAGTTATTGATGTTATTTCTCCCTCTGTGAAATGAGCCAATTCAAGCCAGATTAGGTTATATTGAATGCAGGTTTATTGGGAAGCTGCTCTTGGGCAAGTTCACTGGTCCCAAGAACCAGGGTCAGGGAAGTCACTATGGGGAGAGAAGGTGGGAAGAGAAATAGAAAGGGTGTGTGCATAGAGAGAGGAGGAGGAGGGGGAAGAGGAAGAGGAAGAGAGAGAAAAGGAGAGCACTGGGAGACCAAAATATTTTGATTATATAGGGAAGAACCTCTGGGGGAAGGGCGGCCCAGTCCCTGGGCTGGAGAGTTCAGGGTTGGGGGCAGGGTATGCCAGGGAGGGACTGAGGGATGCTGGGAGAACCTGGAGGCCAGGTCTACTTTGGTATGTAAAATATGCGCCTCAGTCCCTTGTCCCCAGGTCTGAAACCAGTTATAGTCTCAAAGTTTATTTATAAATACTTGACTTGTATACATCAATTATTCTTTGAATTTACTCTATAAGATTTGACTCATTCAGTCCTCATTACAATCCTGTGAGGTAGGTCTCATTCTATTTTTTGTTATTAGACATTTTGAAAGGTTTGTATGCTGAACAGCCTTTATACTCAATCTGCATTCTGTCTTTGTTTTATCTGGCTTACATAGCTGTTTATATTCAGCCGTCAGTCCACCTTACCTTTTGAATGCTTTCACATTAGATTGTAGACACTGGTTAGTGTGCTATAGGCATAGAGTTTGTGGCTGTTGTTAGTTGTCCCTATCTTATATTATTGGGAACTGACACATGAAGAAGTAACTCGTTGAAGGGGGCACAGCATTTTGGTGGTAGATCTAGTAGTTGGATCAAACATTATTGACTAATTCTACAGAAAGCTAGTTCACATAATATCCATAGGCATTATTATAAAGAATACTTTGTTCAATAAGTTTAAAAAATGCAGTATCTCAGCCTTGAAGTACAAGATCTGTGAGGTCCTATGGGAAAGAAGCCATTTAACTCTGCTAAAGCCAACCATTTTTCTTTTTTTTTTCCTACCAGAGTATCTTATTCCCCACTTTTCTCCAAACAGCCTTTTCACATGTAATTAGACAGGACTAGAACCCAGCGGAAACACTATGAGAAATGCTCACTTTGAACACATCCTTCTTTTGCTTATTCAGGAGAGAGTATGTTTTGAAGAGTGTATATTTAAGCCACTGCTAAAATTGTAGAACAGACAGGAATCTTACAGTTTTCTAGCTACTGTACTCACTTCAGAAGGGGGACTGAGAGTGTGTGCACATAGCTCATGCCCATATCCTTAGTGACACAAATGGAACTAGAATGTAGCCCAGGATGTAGTATGGTCGTCACACACTTAGTATTTGTTATGTAAATAAACACTTATCGATCTATACAGTTTTCACTACAAATCTAACTCTGTATTATAACTTTTGTTTATTTTTAGACTTAATGTTGATGTAACCTATGGTGCAAATAATGTCTAGTCACTACACTTTTAAGAAAAGCATTTCTCTTTCTTCCTTTCCTTTCCTTTCCTTTCCTTTCCTTTCCTTTCCTTTCCTCTCCTCTCCTCTCCTCTCCTCTCCTCTCCTCTCCTCTCCTCTCCTCTCCTCTCTTTTCTTTTCTTTTTTCTTTTCTTTTCTTTTCTTTTCTTTTTTCTTCTTTGAGACGAGGTTTTTCTATGTAGCCCTGCCTATCCTAGAACTCACTCTGTAGATCAGGTTGGCCTCAAACTCAGAGATCCATCTGTGTTCTCCCCATCTCCCACCCTCAATGCTGAGATTAAATGCTTGTGCCACCACCCAGTGGTTTTATTAAAATTAAGATACAAAATACAACCATACAATTTAACAAGTAATTACATATAAAAAGCCCAGGTTAAGAAACAACTTTCTGATACTCCCAGAAGTCCCCAGTGACTTCTCTTGTTGCCAACCCTTTTAATTTTCTTTCTTTCTTTTCTCTTTAGCCAACTTAACAGGACATGCAGAGAAGGTGGGAATTGAAAATTTTGAGCTGCTGAAGGTCCTAGGAACTGGAGGTAAATCTCAGGTTTATTCCCCTTTTTAAAGAACAACAAATACTTGTTATTCTGTGACATAGGATTGATATCCTTCATGCAGAAATCGTTGACAGTTTTAGAAGCATGAGGAGTCCAGTAAGAGAAGTAAAGACTCTCTTTTGCCTGGTTCAGTCCCAGTGTGTGAGATACCAGGGCAGCATTAACAGAGTCTCAGGCTAGCCTGAGCTATATAAGCCAGGGCAGCATTAACAGAGTCTCAGGCTAGCCTGAGCTATATAAGCCAGGGCAGCATTAACAGAGTCTCAGGCTAGCCTGAGCTATATAAAGAAGACCTTATCCCACAAACAAGCCGGCGACAAAGAAAGCCTTTTTAATCTTCTGTGCTGAGAATATAAATTAGTCTTTAGAAGTCTAGCATATGTAGAAAGCTTATTATATGCCAGCACCTTATAAAGTGATTTATGTTGATTGACTTATAATTCAGAGCACATCATTGTGATGTGAATAAGTCAGGATCCTTCCCTTCATTACCCCAACACTTAAGAGTTTGGCTAATTGAAGCCTAGTTCTATTTATATTCCTTCGTCTATGTAAGATTGAAATGATCTGTATTCATTAACATTTTAGAACGCTTTTCCAGGTCATAAATTAAAAACAGTCACAGAGGAGAATATACTCTGTACAATTATATCATAAAAACAATTATATTAATGCCTACTTGTATTCACATGGAGGAAAACCTCTGGGATGTATCCTGAAACAGTAACATGACATGATGCCTGGGTGACCTTGTATTTTGGGCTTTATTGTTTCCCGTGTGTTTGAAAATTCTCTGCCTCAACTGTTGCTCAGAAGTCGGGCTGGTCTTGCAGGCATCGCATGCAGACCCTGTACTCAGAAGAGCTGTGCAGTGCAGTGCCCCACTGTCGCTCCTCTCTGCTTAGTTCACAAGCTAAGCCATGCACTGAGGGCCTGTCCTGGCCCCGGAATGTCCTGCTCTGCAGCTACCGCAGCCAGGAGAGCTTGCTGTTCTTATTCTCCTCTCTCAGGTCCTGTTGAAGACACTCTCAGCCCTGTCCTGTCCTTAGCAGACTGTGGACACTTCCATGGAAGGAGAGGCAAGGCCTTAGAGGACAGACCATTTTTCTTTCCCTTTGAAGTTTAACTTCGCAGGTTAAGCACCTGCCTTTATAGATTTTTCGGGTCTGGTAGGACGTTGCTCCACCAGCAGGAGAGAAACCTGGCTTCTATCATCGCTTCCCTTGCTCTGGTGTCTCCTAGGTTTGTATTCACATGAACAAATTCTCTTTAGTTAATTCAGTGGTGAGCTTTCGTGCCTTGGGACCTGTCATACGAAGGTTTTATAGCCATCTGTAGTTATTTAGCATACGGTATAGAGCCTTTATAAGTACCAGTGAACAGGCCTGGCGGTGTAGTCCTACCAGCTAAGGCTCTGATACCTGAAAGGGTCTGTGTTAAATCAGAGCCCGCTCACCTCTGGATCGTTTATAGAAGTATATTTTTCAGGAACAAAATTAGCTCTACCTTACCTGATCCACAAGAAAGAGTGCTTTTTGAAATATCAAAGTGATGTTGGTTATCCCTAACTTCGTTTCCTGTTTCAAAGGTACCTATCTACTCAAAGTCCAAAAGCAAGTCCAAAGCCATGGCAAATGGCTCCCTTAAAAATAGTGTTTGCAACATATTGTCAAAAACCTTTCAGGTCGAGTTCTGCTTGCAGAGTGTGTTGTGTTTTCATAGTTTCCTTTTGGTGACAGCTTAATTGAAATAGGGTTCATGTACCATGCGCTTTACCCATGTAAAGTATGCAGTGTGCGCGTCAGTGTATTTAGAGCTGCACAGCCATAGCCACAGTCGGTTTCAGAGCTTTTTTACTTAACCTCAAATCCTTTAGCTGTTACTTTGTAAGCTTACCATCCTCTCTGTCCCTAACAACCACTAAGTTACTCCGGACAAATCCACTCGTATACTATGTGGATTTGGGTGACTGGCCTTTAGATGCAGTGCAATGTTCTCTGGGTTGAAGCACGTTATTCTGGACATTTCTATGAGTAGACTCGTATACTATGTGGATTTGGGTGACTGCCTCTTTGATGCAGTGTAATGCTCTCTGGGTTGAAGCACGTTGTAGCGGGTAGCACTTCTTTCCCTTTGTGGCCCAGGAGTTCATTGTAGGACTCTACCACAGTTCCCTCATCTGCTTATCAGCTCATGACAGTGAAGGTTAGCTTTACTTGTCAACTTGATAAAACCTGTCATCCCCTGGACCGAGAGTCTCAACAGTGCATTCATTATCTGCCTTAGGTTGGTGGTGGGCTGTCTGTTGTCTTAAGTTAATTGATGTGGGAAGACCAGGCCCAGTGTGTGTGGCACCATTTCCTAGTAGAGGTTCCTGAACTGTTTTAAAAGTGGAGACATTGAAATAAGCAAGCAAAAGCATGTGTCTATTGCTGTCTGCTTTGACCATGGGTGTGTGGGACTAGCTGTTGGTCATTCTTGCCCTGACTGCCCTGCTATGATAGAATGCAACTGTCAGCTGCGATTAGCCCCTTTCCCTAAGTAGCTTTTTGGTAGTGTATTTTATCATAGCAGGAGTGAGACTAGGACAGTGATCATTGGAGTTATTCCCACTTTTTTTTTTTTTGTTCTTTTTTTCGGAGCTGGGGACCGAACCCAGGGCCTTGCGCTTCCTAGGTAAGCGCTCTACCACTGAGCTAAATCCCCAGCCCCTATTCCCACTCTTTATCTGAGAATTGTAAACTTGAGTGCTGTGAATATCAGACTCAGAATTTCATGTCAACCTAGGTTTCCGTTTCTTGGGTATATTCCTAGGAGAAGAGTGCCAGTTTAAATAGCAACTCTGTTTAAGTTCTTGAGGAGCTGCTAGACTGTTTCCCAAAATGTCTGCACCATTTATATTCTCGTGAACACTGTGTAAGGGTCCCAGGTTTTTCACATCCTTGTCAACATTCGTTATCTAATTTTTATCATTCTACTACCTGTAAAATCACTTAGGTTAATCTTCAAGGAAAAAGCCATCAATAGTTTTTGTTGCCTGGCCAAGTGATTAAATTGTATTAGTGGACTTATTGTCCATTTTTCAGTTGTTTTACAAAAAGTCATGCATAATTTTAAATATTTTGCATAAAGATTATGTAAATTTCTTCCTAAATTTTCTCAGTTTTAAGTTGTCTTTGATGTGACAGTGGTTCTGTTTGTTCACTGAAGGTTGAGTTTAACGATTCGTAAATCAGAAATCTGAGGCAGAAAAATATTACAAGTATAAATTTCACTTTTCGTCCATGTTGTTGGAGAGTTTGTAGCATATTGATGTTTTGCAAAGGTTCTCAGCTATGCCAGAGTTTGCCAGCAGAGCAACCAGGAGCTCTCCCATTGCGGGTGAAGGGAAGCTGGACATTGCCCCAGGATAGTTCTCCCCGGTACTTAGCCCACGGCCCATTCGTCTGACTCACAGCCAAGGAGACACTGGGAACTTGTCGGACTCCCAGATGGCTGTGGCCTCTGTCTATTCATGTGTAGTTGATGTTTACCTGCTCATTTGCTGATACCTGAAACCCAACATCCCAAACCCTTGGCACCCCAGGATAAACCCAGTGTGGCCATCTTTAAATGGAAGGCACAGACCGATGCTGGGGCCTAAGTTACAGGAATTCAGTAGCCCTGGCACACCTTTTTCCTATTTATTGCTATTTCAGGAACATAGGCTTTGGATAAATATCTCCCCATTCATCACTGCCTTTATTTTATTTGCAGGAAAACGAAAATATTTCATAAGTGAAGTCCACTATATAATACTTAATACAAAGATCTTAATATAGAGATTTTTTCTTAACTATAATTTCCTATCACGATCATCTGCTTTTTTGTTTTTAATCCTTTGCTGGCTTGGAACTTGCCATTGTAGACCTGGCTGGCCTCAAACTCAGAGATATCCATTTACTTCCTCCATGAGAACTAAGATGGAAATTTAAAAAATACTCACTCATAGTAAAATACTGAAACTTCACTCATCTAACACTGCTAGTTTTCTAACCTCTTTGCATTCATTAACTATTATTTAATGAGTACTCTAAGGTTGATGAGTTTTATAGAGCTTCATATGTTTAAAAAATAATAATTAGTAGATTTCCTTTTGGGTAACATGAACATCAGTGCTGCTTGGTTTAAACTGAGTGTTTTATCTTGATGATTAAGCTTAATCAACTCATCACTAGGAAACATTATTATTCCATAAAAGTTGTCTCAGTCTCTATTCGCCATTTGTAGTCATGACTTTCCTGTGGCTCTGATCAGTTACCTGGCAGATTATTAGGTAGAGGGAGGAAGGTTTATTTTACTTAATTGTATCATGGTGAGAAGGCATAATGGTGTTCATGGTGGCAGGAGCATGAGACAGGCAGCCTGCTTACATCTTTTTGGAGAAGAAAGTAGGGAGCAAGTGCTTTGCCAGATACTTAGGAGAGACTATGATCCTCAGGATCCATCCCCCAGGGACTCATGTCTTTCCGCTGGACCTCATCTTTTAATGGTCCTAAACCTTACAAAACAGTCTCATAATTTGGGGACCAGGTGGGGACACTGCTTATTCAAACTGTAGTACCATGTATTCAGGCACCTTTAAATTAATTCCTAAGCCCTAACCATCTAAGAGATTCAGGGATCAACTCCAAAATACACCAAGGAACATGCCAACTAACATATGGGACAGTTAGGACAATGTCAGGAGAATGTCTTTAGTAAACTTTGAAGTACAGGCTGACAGGAACCGGATGTAGATCTCTCCCGAGAGACACAGCCAGAATACAGCAAACACAGAGGCGAATGCCAGCAGCAAACCATGGAACTGAGAATGGGACCCCCGTTGAAGGATTCAGAGAAAGGACTGAAAGAGCTTGAAGGGGCTTGAGACCCCATATGAACAACAATGTCAACCAACCAGAGCTTCCAGGGACTAAGCCACTACCCAAAGACTATACTTGGACTGACCCTGGGCTCCAACCTCATAGGTAGCAATGAATAGCCTAGTAAGAGCACCAGTGGAAGGGGAAGCCCTTGATCCTGCCAAGACTGAACCCCCAGTGAACGGGATTGTTTCGGGGAGGGTGGTAATGGGGGGAGGATGGGGAGGGGAACACCCATATAGAAGGGGAGGGGGAGGGGCTAGGGGGATGTTGACCTTGAAACCAGGAAAGGATAACAATTGAAATGTAAATAAGAAATACCCAATTTAATAAAGATGGAGAAAAAAATACAGTGAGAACCATTTTTTTCTTGCCTAAATTACAAGATAATTAATTCCTTATAACTTTTAGACTTATAGCAAACTTATTTAAAGAATAAAATAGTATTATTTCATGTTGTACTTGACACAGAACACACTGCATTATAACTCACAGGCACAGAATTCTTAGGTTTCAGATGAATCTAATCGATCTCATAGGTCATTAGCACTACTTCAAACAGAGCAACTTACCAACAGGCAGCATCTGCAAATAGTTCTTACTCCCTATAGTTCTTAGGAAAAATGTACTTATTCTTCAAGCAGTTACATGGATATCATAAAGATGAGGTGTACATCACAATTTGGTGAAATTTCATACCAATCCTTCATGCTTTTCAACCTTTTTCAGAAGGCAAAAGCTTTTAAAAAATGTTGGAATTTTCTAAGCACAGCTCACCTCCTGGTATTAGTAAAAGCTGGAACCCATTAGCAGTTTAAAAAGTGACTGAGGCCAGCGAGATGGCTTGGTGGATAAAGGTACTTGCTGCCAAGATGACCACCTGAATACATGTGTGGAAAGAGAACTGAACGTTGTCTTCTGACCTTAATGTGTGCAACACACACATGCACTAAAATGTTTGACAGCCATCTCTCAGCTCCTTCTAATGCTTGATGCACAAAGAAGTCTGTGCAGGGTAGTGTGAGTCAAAGTCCTCAACTTGTCTAAACTTCTCTAAACTTCCCTTCGGTTTTGATGCAGGTGACCGTTTGGTAATTCACCTTGAGCACATTAAGATGGATACGATGCAGGATTGCCCAGTAGCCAGCTGAGCAGTCTCTCAGAAGTGTAGCCAGGCTCAGTAAAAGAGCCCATAGGCCACAGCATCCATCCATCCCCCTCATATTAACCTCTGGTTAATTTGTCATGCCTTGCACATATAGCTTCCCAGTAAATACTGGAGGAATAAATACGAGTTTATTTGCTTCGTGTTATAGGACTTCTGTAGTGATCCTTGAGTATTTGAAAGTAGACTACTTTGTATTTTAGAGATTATGTTTTGGAAAAGAATTTAGATATTTTTCCATATTAAAGTGTTGGAAATGTCAGCCTTTGTTAAGCTCTTTAGTAAAAGCAGGAGTTAGCATAATTAGCATAATTAGCCAAAAGAAACTGTTTACATAGCTTAACCTCTGCTTTCATCAGTTCAGTTACTTTCCATCTTACTTCAGTAGAAGTATACCAGTTACTTCAAAAAGAAACTTGCAGGAAAACCTTTATACCGAGGTCACGTTTTATTCCAGATATGGATAAAGCTACCTGACACTTAAGTCAGTGGTAATAGATGACTTCTGACATCTACTGAACTTTTAAAAACATTCTATGGAGATGAAATATTAGTCTTCATGTCACATTTTTTAGCATGTAGCAAGGCTTGTAAAATTAATTCTGTTTCTTGATATGGCAGTTTTATATATGGCGGAATGTTCTAGCAGAAATGAAGAGATACTTTATTTTCTCTTTTAGGTTAGATGACAGCTAAGATGTTCTGAAAACCCCTTTTATTAAATTCCCAAAGTGCCAGATAAAATATATTTTAAAAACTAGGTCTGCCACTGACTGCATAGGTTAACTGACAAGAATAAGGAAGACCCTTAGACTCAGAAGAGTAAATGGGAGCAAGGATGTAAAGAACTAAACAAGCTCCCTGAAGACAGAAGTTTTGCTGGGAAGTCTCCAGGAAAGTGAACTAGTTCTTACATTTGCAATTTGCATGCTTGGTATGGTAGATATATCTAAGGCACAGGAGAGATACCACTGCTCATTAAAAGAAGAAAAAAATCAGCCTGCCAAAGGGTGAAAAAGAAACTTTCTGGCTCAGCATTGGCTCGAGAAATGCAAGTCCTCTGAGCATGCTCAGCTAGAGCAGTCTCCACAATATATGCTATGTAATAGCTAAAGTCATACAGGAATCCAACTTAGTATTTTATAGAAAAAGAAAACATTAATCCTCTCAGGAGGAATGCACTCTTCGCACATCCCTTTCTATGTAGAGGAGTGTCTGTGCATTTGTGTGGGTATGTGCACAGGTGTGTGCCTGTGTGTGCCAGCCATTAGTTGCCATGAGATGCCTTCCAACCATTCTCACTTTTTCTTTCTTTTCCTTTCCTTTTTTTTTTCTAAACCAACCTCTTGCTAAGCCTGGAACTTCAACTATGCTCTCCCCAATGAGCCTATTTTTGCCCCCTGCACTGAGGATGCAGACCAGTGCTGCTGCACCCAGATTTTATATGTTTGGGGATTTGAACTTAGGCTTTCTGCTTGTGGGCACTTTACAGACTGAACCATCTTTCAAGCCTTTACATAGATATTAAAGGAAGTTCTAGAGAAAGTTCTATAGGTAAAGATAGTACTATAACCATTGCAGACATCCAGGAACAAGGCAATAGGCTGGAGAGAATGGAAATAACAAAGCAACATAGATACAGGTTATTTATTTTAGATTTGAGGCCTGATGTAAATGCTTATGGTTATTTTAGTAACTCATTTCAGTTGGAAAATGTATTTTTATGGGATAGAATATAATGTTTTCATTTATTTATACATTGTGCACAGACTTACTAAAGATAATAGTCTAACATGTTCACCTTTTATAGAAGATGTGGTAGCAATATTGAATAGACAACACACTATTATCTTTAACTGTGGTTACTATGCAATACAATAGTGTAGTACTAAAGCTGTTTTTTAAGCATGGTATGGTGGTGTACACTTTTAATTCCAACACTTGGGGAGCAGGGTACGGTAGATCTCTGAGTTCAACACTAGCCTGGTCTACATAATTAATTGCAGGGCAGCCAGGGTTACATAGATAGGACCCTGTCTCAAAAGACAGACAACAAACAAATGAAAACATCAGCAAGAACAAAAGTTATTCTTTCAGATGACTTGGAGCTATATTTTTTCGTCAACATCTCAGAGGTTTTTGACTGTAGTAATAAGAACAGAAGTAGGTTTGGAGAGATGGCTCAGCAGTTCTTGTCCTCTTACAGAGGGCCCAGGTTTAGTCCCCAGCATTTCTTATGGTGGCTTACCACCATCCATACCTGCACTTGCAGAGATGCCCCCTTCTGATTTCCTTGGGTACAAGGCCACACAGTACATATAAATATGGACGTGCAGGCAGAATACTCATATGCATAAATCTTTTTAAAAGGAAAACATACTCTCTGGCACTTGGGAAATGAGGAGAGGAAGACTACGATTTCAGGGTCAGCTTAAGCTATATCAAAAGAGAGAAAATAAAAAAGAATGAGTCAATGAACAAGACATGCTAAGGAAAACTACTATGCATATTTTCATCTCTCATTGTACCCAAGTTCAGTTCCTAGCACCTACATTGGGTCCCAAACTGTCTGTACTCCCAGCTCCAGGGGATTTATACCCTCTCTGGACTCTTATGTACAAATGGACAGACACACTCACACAACCTCTGTTCCCCCACACACATACATTTAAATAAATTTTCTAAAGGACTCTTTAAGGTATAGATCAGCAGAATACTAATTATTTAACCAGTACTACAATTATAAATGGAAAAAATTATTCAAAGGATAAAAACTAAATTGTTAACTTGAAGGTGAGATAAAGGTAAAGAGAATGAATGATTTGGAAGACAGACTTGAGAAAAAGATGCAGATTATATAATGGTGGGAAATGAACGTATATGAAAAGTGGGGTTCAAGCAAAGATGTAACAATTGTCTGTCCAAGAGTCACAGGAGGGATAACAGAATGAGGAGAGACCTGTTCAAAGGATGACAGCTGAGTATTCTGAGAATTAGGAAACAAAGTAAATCCTCAGCAGACAAGTAAAAAGAAATTCTTCTGTAAATAAATAAGGAAGCCGGTTGAACATAAGGGCTTAGAGATATCCCAAAAACAGCAATGAGATACTTTTTGAAAATAATGATTGTTATTTTTCTTTTAAAATTTTTTTCTCATATATTACATCCCGAC
Source organism: Rattus norvegicus (assembly GCF_021556685.1). Lineage (NCBI taxonomy): Eukaryota > Metazoa > Chordata > Mammalia > Rodentia > Muridae > Rattus > Rattus norvegicus. The sequence goes on along the minus strand of NC_141539.1, from coordinate 126,027,618 downwards.
CACAGTTTCTCCTCCCCTCTCTCACCCCCTCCCTCCCATTCCCCTCTGCTTCCCCTTAGAAAAGAGTAGACCTCCCAGGGACATCAACCAAACATGGTGTATCAAGCTTTGATAAGACCAGACACATAACATCATTTCAAGGCTGGATGGGGCAACCCAGTTAGGAGAAAAGTAGGCAAGAGTCAGAGCCATCTCCCTTCCCACTGTTAGGATTCCTACAAGAACCCAAGCTACTCATCAATAACATATCTGCAGAGAACCTAGGTCAGATCCCCACGGGCTTCCTGATCTCCACCAGCCTCAGGAGGTTCGGTCAGTGGATTGTGTGGGCCATAATCAGTTTAACTCAATCATAATCATGGTCTTCAACAGGAGCCATAGAAAGATCTTTGCAGATTCTACAGTGAAATGACTGTCCATCTAGAATTATGTCTGTAGCTGAACTGTTCTGGACAAAATAGATTATGTATGTATGTATGCATGTATGTATGTATGTGCATGCACATGAACATGTGTGTGTGAGCATGTAGGTGTGTGTGTGTTGTAGCTCCTTAGCTCCAGCCCACATGTGTTTTGAGGCAGATCTCTTGCTGGTGTGGAGGGACTCACTAAGGAAGGAGGCTGGCTGGCTAGCAAGCCCCAGGAATTTCCTCTCTGCCTTCCCAGAACAAACGTGCTGCATGTAACCATGCTTTGCTTTTTTATGTAAGTTCTGGGGTTGAGTCCAGATCCCCATACTTGGGACAGCAAACACTGTACACTGAGCTGTCTTTCCAGTCCCAAATAGACACTTTAAACATACAAACACTGGATATGTTTTGCACCAATAGTTCCTCACGAAAACTTTGTAAAGAATGAGCTATTAGGGGCAAGAAGAACTGTGCCTGGAGAGTTTCTGAGATACAAAAGGATTAAGAGGAAATGAAATATAAGCAGTATTACTTTATAAAACCACAACGTCTCATTTGTGTGATTAAATTATGATTTCAGAGGTGGCAGGAACTCATGGTCTGTGAGCTATAAGCTATATAGTGCATGTGAATCTTAAGTGTATAAATTATCAAACTGCTGGGTGTGGTAGCGCACTCCCTTAATCCTAGCACTCTGGAGGCAGAGGCAGTTGGATCTCGGAGTGTGAGTGAGGCCAGCCTGGTCTACATATCTTGTTCTAAGACAGTAGAGAAACCCTGTCTTAAACAAACAAATTACCAAACTTACATCAAAAACGAGACTAGAAAATCTACATGGTCCTATAACCATCAAAGTGGTCAGTAAGTAAAAAGCTTCCCAGTGGGAAGCTGCTTGGTACAGTTTTAAGAACAAGTTATTACCAGGTCTTAAAGATAATTCTAAGTTTTACGAACTCAGAATAGAAAGAGGTTCTTTCCTCCCACTCATTTCCTCAGGATACTAATACCTTGATTCCCACAGCATGCCAGGGGAGTGCAAGAGGAGAAACCAGAAGCCATTTCACATGTGGGACTCTTGTCTAGTGTTTGCAGAAACATACCCAGGGCTTCTGTGAGCACATCTGATCATTGACTAGTGTCCCCCTTGCCTTTGGGTATTTTGCTCACAGGCCTGGCAGGCTCTCAGGGTGAGGAAGTGTGTCATTGTCCTGTTGAACTTGTCCATCCATCTCCGTTTCATGTTCTTTTGCTGCCTTACTGGGTCTTTTGTTAGCCGCAGATGCTGCCTTTCACTCTTTCTCTAACAGTGGGGCTCTTAAGAAATGTCATTATAGACATTTCTGAATTTAAAATCAAAGTTTTGATGACTAAATGGAGTAGGTGGACACTTTCATTATGAATATAATAAAATCAATTTTTATTCAAAATTTCACCACTAATCTTTCCGTTTTATTACCTTTTCAAAAAGATAATTTTTCCAGCACCACTTAGAATAATAGAAGAACTTCATCATGTGTCTTTATGTGTCATATAAGGTTTTTCTTGGGAAGTAAAACTCCTTTCTTACAAATTAATTTATATATATTCTGAACTAGAACAATTCTGTTCATCAGATAGCTTAAATGTGGTATTGCTGAATGTTTGAACATTCAGAGGGTCTGCTATTTTGTTCTTTTCCTGCTGATTGAACCTAGGGATCTTGTGCATGGTAGACAGCTGCTGCACCCCCGAGCTACACTACCAGCCTTCTTTTAACTTTCTGCTTTGAGGTACGAGCTCACTGAGTTACACAGGCTGGCCTTGAAGTCAGTGTTTAGTCTAAGGTGACCTTGAACTTGGGATCTGACTGAGTATGTGTACTATAGGCCTGCTCTATAAGACTGGTCCAAGTTCTACTGTTTCATTTTTTTTTTAAATCTTACATTTAAATTCATGTGATATTCTTAAATCTTTACTTGGAGGGTTGATTTATTTCTTTTTTTTTTTTTTTGGTTCTTTTTTTTTTTCGGAGCTGGGGACCGAACCCAGGGCCTTGCGCTTCCTAGGTAAGCGCTCTACCACTGAGCTAAATCCCCAGCCCCATTTCTTTTTGAGATTTCTTTAGTCTGTCACTAATCTGCTGATTACTTTCACAATCTAGAAACTGAGATAAATTGTACTCTTCTCTTATTGTCTTCTCCTCTAGCTGTTCCTGAAGTCTGAAACATGGCCCTTAGGCTGTGTGTGCAATAGGGTGGTAGAGTGCCTGTCATTTCTCAGAGGTTAGTTATGGAGTCACAAATACATAGGGACATTGTATTCCAAGTTGGAAAAATAAAATTATTTAGATCTTCCATTTCAGGAGACGTTATTAGTTATTTCATATAATTGCTTACTTTGCTAGCATTTTTACTCAAGTAGTATTTCTAATAAAATTCAACTGTGAACAATATTTTATAAATGAAATGCTTGTAAGTTGAAAAATTTTTAAGGTTTATTTATTTTATGTATTTTATGTACACTGTAGCTGCCTTCAGACACACCAGAAGAGGGCATCAGATCCCATTACAGATGGTTGTGAGCCACCATGTGGTTGCTGGGAATTGCACTCAGGACCTCTGGAAGAGCAGTCGGGTGCTCTTAACCACTGAGCCATCTCTCCAGCCCAAGTTGAAATTTTATTAGCATTTTTAAGACATTGGTTTGAATGTTGCCTTAAGAATAACATGTCAAATGAAAAGAATGCATTCTTTATCTTTTTTTCCTAACTATTCAACAGTTGGAGTTGTGAAGTACAGTGCAATCTCCAAGGGTGTGTTGTGGACTAGCAGACACATTCTATGTTACATATGTGTGTGTGTGTGTGTGTGTGTGTGTGTGTGTGTGTGTACATGGTGGCTCACAACCATCTGTAATGGGATCTGATGCCCTCTTCTGGTGTGTCTGAAGACAGCTACAGTGTACATAAAATACATAAAATAAATAAACCTTAAAAATTTTTCAACTTACAAGCATTTCATTTATAAAATATTGTACACACACACACACACACACACACACACACACACACACACACACACACAGGAGCCTGAAATGCTCAGATCACCTGATACATTCAGCTCCCCGGTTCTCTTGCGCCAGGAAGCATCTCTTTTTCTTCCCAGTACTGACATGTGAACCTTAGAGGGAGTTCAGAGACAGGGACCTAGAGTCACCACAGCACTTGGGGTCAAGTTGTCTCTTGATAGTCCATTGTCCATAGCAAGTGAGACTTACTTTTCTAGAGCACAAATCAGATCATACAATTTTTCTAACTGAAAATTTTCGGTTCACTCCTGTTACTTGTTAGACTCATTCATTGGCATTAATTGTTTGGGGTGCTGGGAATATAGTAGTTGATTTTTTTTTTAAAGATACATTATACTGAAAGCTCACAATATAATGAAACAGACCTTCATGTAATAATAAGGTTTGTGAAACCTTGAAATGAGGCTAAGTGTGGAAGCTAGACTTCATCCCCAGTAATGTCTAGTGAGCAGGACCATCTCTTCCTATCCCCTTCCCTGGGGCTCTCCTTAAAAAATTCTTTTTTTCTTATGTGGATATCAATTAACCACCAACAGATCTTACCAGTTGTACTGTGGAAGTAATGATATATGTGGTAGACTGTTTTTGGGTTGCTTACCCTAAATTCAGTGAGCCACCTACATAATGTACTCTGTACTATGTCTTAACCCAGTGGCCCCAGATTCTGAAAACTCCATCAGGATATGCTGTGTGTGTGTGTGTGTGTGTGTGTGTGTGTGTGTGTGTGTGTGTGTGTGCGTGCGTGCATAGTAAACCTACAGTGTGTATGTAATTCCTAGAGGTTGTTTATGATGTGTTTTGTACCATATGAAAAGTATGGAAATACCTTGCCTCTGCAGTATAACTAACAATTTTTGTTATTGATGCCATAGGAAATCACCGTAGCTGCAGAGAACCCAGGGTGGGGTTTGAGTATATAGGTTTACTCTGAGAGTGCTTCAGGAGAGCAAGAGTGAGAGAAGAGTGGTGGATGGGATGAGCCCAAGCAAGCTTGTGTCTTAATAGTCTACATTTAGCTTGAACTCATGGATCAGAAAGAGGAAGCAGACTTTTTATTTATTAACCATTTTACTCATTTACATTTCCAATGATATCCCCCTTCCCGATTATCCCTCCACAACCCCCCATCTTGTTCCCCCTCCTCCTACCCTTTGCCTCTATGAGGGTGCTCTCTACCCACTCACCCACTCCTGCCTCACCCCTCTAGCATCCCCCTATGCTGGGGCATCACCCCCCTCCCACTGATGTCAGATAAGGCATCCTCTGCTACATATGTATCTGGAGTTCTGGCTCCCTCCGTGTGTACTCTTTGGTTTAGTCCTTAGGAGCTCTGGCTAGTCCCATTAGATAGTTGATACTGTTCTTCCTATGGGGTTACAATTCCCTTCAGTTCTTTTAGTCTCCCCCTAGCTCTTCCATTGGGGTCCTCAGGCTCAGTCTGATGGTTGGCTGTGAGTATCTGCATCTGTATTGGTCAGGTGCTGGCAAAGCCTCTCAGGGGATGGCCTTACCAGGCTCTGTCAGCAAGAGGGAAGCAGGCTTTCAGTGCCCGTGTTATTTGCTGACTGAAGGCTGGTTGGATGAAGGTGAGATAGAAATAGAAAATGGGGCATGTAGATAGGAACTGGTATCTCATTAGAAATCAAGGTAGCTCCTGCACCAAGCTAGGGACTGGGGCTCATGGCTCTCATCTGCATCCTTGCAAATGCTCATCAACTATAGCAGTTAAAATATCTTGATTATTAAGAACATGTGAATGTTATTTATGAATATGCCATTTTTGATTTCTTGCTTCTCATTGGAAGCTTCTTTTTAATAAGATCCTTTGGGAATCAAATACATGGATTATTTTTTTCTAGCTTTAACTTGGAAAAACTTATCCATGGAATTGATTCCCAAAGGATCTTATTAAAGCTCAGAGTAAAACATACTGGTTTCTTTTTTTTTCCCCCAATTTCTTTCTCCCCCTCCCTCCCTCTCCTTCTCTTTCACTTGGACAAAGACTCTTTGAATTTTCAAATTATTTGGGACCAAGTACAAGAAATAGCACCTTATTTGTGGCTTCACTAGCTGAAGAAAATGTGTCAGCTTCCCCTAGTAATCATTAGCTGTCTTTAGATCCTCAGGGAGGGAACTTGGGGGCCTCATGAGTTCCTCCCTTTCTCTTTGGCAAGATGTTGATAAGTCCAGTCTTGTTCAGATAATCATATCTGCCATGAATCGAGAGTGTGAAGACCATGTGATAGACACCAGGAAGTCTGCATTCCACAGTACTCCTTCTGGCCCTTAACATTCTTTCTGTTCTCGTTTCCATAATGTCCTGTTTTAGAGGTGGTAATATCAATGTTTATTTATAGCTGAGCATTCACCAGTCACTTATTTTCAGCACACTGACCAATTAATGATCCCTACAGTATTTACCAGGCACTGTAAAATAAAAACTTCTCTGACCAAGGCTGAAAATAGTACTGAATTTGGTCATGGACATAAATATTTAGAAGTCACTTTGATGTTCATTTAGCAAAGCAATAAATAGCAGGAGCTTCTACACTAGGTCCTGTGACTTCTTCAGCTGTGGGGCTTTTGACCACGTTTGTAATACCAGATGTGTGTAGTGTGCCTCAAATGCAGCCGGAAAGTGTTTGGATATCCCTGTAATTGACTTGGTCAGTACCGTAGTGTTAGCATGCAAGGTCCACAGCTAACTAATACTGTTGGTGACAGCCTCCACTCCCAGCAGCCAGCATAGCACTTTCTGACACCAACAGGGCTGGACAGCAGGGATGGCACAGTTCCAGCATAGTTCCAGCTTGATTTCTTTCTATCCTATGACCAAAGCATGTGGTACCTTCAGCAGAGGGTCTTAGCATCTAATTATGAATACCCAACAGTAGTGGCAATACCCTGGTTTGTTTTGGGGACTTGATGAGACTTTCAAGTTGTGTTTGTTTGTTTGTTTGGTTGGTTGTTTTTTGTTGTCGTTTATTTTTTGGTGTGATCTATATAGCAAGAAGTAAGTATATTTTTGTGTTGAAACTCAGTATTATTTTGTCCATACACATAATTTTTTCACTAATAGTTAACACTGGTTTTTAATCTGCTAAGTCCTCTCCTATGTAACTTACTTAATTTCCAGACTATATAATATGAGAGTTGCTTCTAATCCAAGTGAAAGCTGAGAGACAGGTATATTAAATATTTTCTAACATCACATTTAGTAGACTACAGATACAGATCTAGGCTGTAAATCAGTATAGTCTGACACTAGACTTCTTCTTCACGTCTTCCCTGCCTCTCCTCCCTCCTTCCTCCCTTGGGCTCAGATTTATTCACATTCAGATACACACACACATACATGTGTGTGTATAAAAAGAGGAAATGGAAGTTTCATGAATTGATTTTAGTGTGCTTGATATTACTTTGACTTCTCTTTCTTTTTTTTCCGGAGCTGGGGACCTTGTGCTTGCTAGGCAATCGCTCTACCACTGAGCTAAATCCCCAACCCCTTACTTTGACTTCTCAGTGCTTTGAAGACCTACTACATTGATACAATCATTCACTACCAATACACAGCACAATGTTTATACAAACACTAATGGACAGACTTTTAACAAGAACTGAAGTTAGCAAATGGCTTCTATATCATGAACATTAAATAACGAGAATGGCATCTTTGGCAAAACAAAGAGACTCTTGGAAACACTACATACAGTTTTTTGTTTGTTTGTTTTTTAAGTGACAGAGGGGCTGGAGAGAGAGTTCAGCAGTTAAGAACTCTTGCTGCTTTTCCAGGATCTAGGTTTAATTCTTAGCACTCACATGTTGGCTCACACCCATCTATAACTCCTTTCCAAGGAATCTGGAGCCCTCCTCTGGCCTCCATGGGCATCAGGCACACATAGGATACACAGACATAATTGCAGGCAAAACACCCATCTACATAAGATTAAATAAAAATAATTATTATAAAGGTGACGGGAAGGGCTGCACAGCATAGAGGCAGTTCCTGCAAGCCCAAGTTCAATCTTCAGGAACCACATGCTGGAAGAGAGAACTGAAGCTGCAAATCACCCTCTGACCTCTACACACACATCAAGACCTGTGCATGCTCCTCCCACGTAGATAATAACCGTAAGAGAAGTGTAAAAGTGACAGGTTAAACCTCAAATCACTAAAGCATTTAAATTTTTTGTTATATTAATCTGTGTGTGGTGGTGGTGGGGTAGGTAAATGCACGCCATGGCACCCACTGTCTAAGCTAGAGACAACTTGAAGGACTCACTTTTCTCCTCCTATCTTGTAGGCCCCAAGGATTGAGCTCCAGCCCCCAGGGTTGGTGGTAAACACCCATCCTGCTGAGGCATCTCGGTGGGCTTCTGGTTCCTAAAGCTTTTCTTTACCAACTCAGCTGTGGTGCTGCAGAGTAGGTTTTAGACCTTTTCTAGGATGCACAGTGTAAGGGGTTTGTAGCTCTAAAGTCTTACTGGATTCTCCCCATGAGTCTTTAGAAGTACAAAATTGGTTGAATTTTTTTTTAGCTGAACCTTGCTTCTTTGTACAAACTGTACTGCAGTAACACTGATGTGAAGCCACTTGTGTAAACATCCTTTCCAGCAGCAGTGATTTTACAGTGGTTCTGATGTGTCACTGCCCTGTTAACTTGCTGTGTACATGCAGGAGAGAATGAAGCTATCCAGTAAGGATCCTAATTTTTAAAGGTGACATCTGAAAATTTCAGTTCAAGGACTGTATTTCTTTTTTGCCTCCAGTCCTGCTGTGTTGAAGGACCAAGGTCAAGAGGTGTAACAGTCAGCACTAATTTTCTACTTGATAATCTACTTGATAATCTGAGAGGTGGGTGTGAGTGCAAGGTGGTCAGCTGCTTCAGGCTCCTGCTGCCTTGCTTCCCCACCATGATGGACTGCTTTGACATGTGAGCCAGCATGAACCTTTCTCTCTTCCTCCGCTGTGGTCTCAGGATATCTTTACCACAGCAGCCTAAGAGCAGCAGGACAGCAGGGAAGCAGGTGGGCATGGGTGGGTGGATGAGACTTAGAGGTGGAGCTTGTGCCAGGCCCTTGTTTGTGGAAAAGCATCTCTTTTCCAAGTTGAACAGCATGTGAGAAGGGTGTGTGGCCAGACCTTGTGATTACAGTTGTGGCAGATTATAAGCAGAGGCTACATTCGATATCACTGTGTCATGATATTTTCTGGTTCTACAATGGTAGCAGTGAAGTTTCCTGAACTCACTTTCATCATAGAATGTAGCAGGAACTCAGATTTAACACCAGAATTAAAGATTACTTCATGATAGTCCATTACCCTTCCCAAAAGGGAATTGGCCAGCCATTGCTCTGTCCTACAGATTAAATCACAAGATTCTTCTATTAAAGACCCAGTTTTAACTTTAAGTCAAAGTCATTAACAGATACTTCGGTAACACTCTGGACAGTTCTTTCTCTCGTGTTCTTTCCCACTCCCCCTGAACTTAGCATTGCATTTCTATCTGTCATGTGTGAGTTCCAGAGCTATTTGCTAATGAGAAAGTAAATAAAGTCATATCTCATCTGGGATTTTGTTATTTCATCGAGTAGTGAAAAGTCAATGAAGTAATTATAGAATTAAATGTAAAAAGACATTTATGATCATTTTTGTGAAAGGAATGCCTTGGGTTATAAGAGTACTAAATAAGAAGAGCTGTGCTTGCCTGGGAAGTCAGAAAAGGACTGAAGCAGCATCTTCAGAAGTCGGCCAGTGTCAGGGTGGGAAGGATCGGGGAGAGGCACGAGCCAGCTAACTCAGAACTTCTGGGCTCTGCTAAAGGTGCTGTCAGTGTCAATGTGGAATAGACATTGTGAATGTATGAACGCAGAGGGTGTTTTTTTAAAGTTAGTTGACAGCACAAAATATGTATTTATCAGGTCATGGATGAGGCAAGCTAGGAAACCTAACTTGAAAGGTGGTTGTGCCTGCTCTGTTTAAAAGATTCTAATAATCCAACTGAGGAGGGGATTGCATTTCAGCAATAGTGTGATCCTTTAGTTAGTAGACAGGCTCTTGTTTGACACGATTGAGACTTGCAGTTAGTCAAAAAGGCTGGAGTCATTAAAGAAGGATAGTTCTGTGCATGTCTTGGAACTCTTTTCACTTAAGATTTACCCAAACACATCTGCTGCCAACATTTAGCTGTAGGCCTATGATTTTGAGAACTGGCTCATAATGGTTTAATTGGCTGAAGAGTCATGCTTGTACTGATTCATCTGAAAGTAACAGCTTCAGGTTATTTCAAGTGTAATGAGAGCTTAGATGTGTTTGAAGTAATCCAACTACAGAGGTGTCTTGGATTTAGTTTTGTTCTGGCCTTTCCGTCGTTTCACCTACAACTAATATTTTAGAAGTTTCTTTTTTTAAGTGTCTTACTTTTAACTATCTGTTCAGAACAATCAGCCTATTTTTTTATATTCACTTTCTGTGGTTTATGTAATATTTAATGATAGTGCAACTACAGAACAGCATATACAAAATGTATGCTCCTGTAGGGCAGCAAGTGTCTGTGACAGGTGGAAAGCAGGAGGGAAGTAGCACAGGTGTTGATTATGCAGTGCACTTAGAGACAGATGCCAGTCTTGGGAATTCTAAGTGCAAGTCACTTAGAATTTCTGCTGTTCAAAAAAAGCAGTAGTTTGATATGAGCTTAAATAATAAGAGGTTTGTGCAGTGTATAGTTTTAAAGAGCATTAGAGAAATTGAGTGACAGGAAATGGGTCTCAGGGTGGTTTTCACATTGAAATCCCAGTGAGAGTAGCATGCACAGGCTGAGTGACTTAAGGAAGGACATAAGCCAGAGACTTTCTGAACTATGACCCTTAACCTTTTATGACCTGTGAATGCTTCACTCAAAATAATGCATGTGAATAAAAATTAAAAGTTTACATGCCTTCAACTACATTTGATTGTCCCTTTGTTACTTAACTTTCTGTAGCTGTGACTAAAATATCTCCTAAACAATGTAAGGGAGCAGTTGTTTGCTTGGCTTACAGTTTCTGCGGTTTGGGGGCTTAGTTGATTCCCTAGTCCTTGCCTTTGCTGATTTTTGGGCCTTTGTGGGGGAGTTAGAGCATCATGGTTGAACAAACACGTGACAGAGACCAATCTCCTGATAGCAAAAGGAAGCAAAGAATAAGGAACCAGGTAATCATAACCTGCAAACTTCTTCCAGATAGTCCCTACCACCTCCCAGAATAGAGCCATTAGTTAGCAACTAAGTATTCAACACATGGAGAATTTATACATGTATAGGTGGACTACAAGAATATTCTTATTTCCTCTCTTGTTTTCCTTTTTAAAAAATTTATTCACTTTACATCCCAATCCAAGATTCCCTCCTCCCTCTCCTCTCAGTCCCACCCTTACATGCTCCTTCTTCCCTTTCCCCTTCCCCTTCTCAGAGAAGGGGGAGGATACCCCATGGGTACCAACCTGTCCTGGCACACCAAGTCGAAGCAGGACTAAGTATGTCCTCTCCCACTAAGGCCAGACAAGGCAGCCCAGCTAGGGGAAGGGGATCCATAGGTAGACAACAGGGTCAGAGATAGCCCTTGCTCCAACTGTTTGGGGGCCCACATGAAGACCAACCTTCACATCTGCTACGAATGTGTAGGAGGCCTAGGTCCAGCCCATGCATAGTCTTTGGTTGGTTTAGTTTCTGTGAGCCTCCATGGGTCCAGGTTAGTTGATTCTGTTGGTCTTGATGTGGTGTCCTTGACCCCTCTGGCCCCCTCAGTCCTACCCCTCACTCCTAACACAAGACTTCCCAAGCTCTGCCTAATGTTGGCTGAGGGTCTCTGCATCTGCTTCCGTCAGCTGCTGGATGAAGCCTCTCAGAAGACAGTTGTGCTAGGCTCCTGTCTGCAAGCACAGCAGATATCATTAACAGTGTCAGGAGTTGGCTCTCTCATGGGGTGGGCTCAAGTTGGCCACTCCCTGCCTCTCTGCTCCATTTTATCCCTGCACATCTTGTTGGCAGAACATATTTTTGGGTCAAAGGTTTTGTGGGTGAGTTGGTGGCCCCCTCCCTCTACTGGAAGTCCTACCTGGCTACATGAGGTAACCACTTCAGTCTCCATATCCCCAGCTCTTAGGAGTCTCAGCTAGGGTCACACCCAGAGACTCCCTGTAGCCACCCCTGCCCCAGATCTCCAGTTTGACCTAGAGATGCCCTCCACTGATTTCCATTCTCTTTCTCAGCCTTCCTCTGCACCCCCTGGCCCTATATCTGATCCCCACCCCTATCCTACCCAGTTCCCTCTCTCTATCCACCTTCAATGTCTATTTTATTTCCCCTTCTGAGATTTTTTTTTTTTTTTTCCGGAGCTGGGGACCGAACCCAGGGCCTTGCGCTTCCTAGGCAAGCGCTCTACCACTGAGCTAAATCCCCAACCCCCTTTATTTCCCCTTCTGATTGAAATTCAGACAGCTTCCCTTGGCCTCTCCTTACTTAGCTTCTTTGGTGTGTAGATTGTATCATGGTTATCTTGTACTTTACAGCTAATATCCACTTCTAAGTGAGTACATATCAAGTCTGACTTTCTGGGTCTATGTTACCTCTCTCAGAATGATATTTTCTAGTTACATCCATTTACCTGAAAATTTCAGGATTATCTTTGTTATTAATAGCTGAATAGTATTCCTTTGTGTAGATATATCACATTTTCTTTATCCATTCTTCAGTTGAGGGACATCTAGGTTGTTTCCAGTTTTTGGCTATTAAGAATAAAGCTGCTATGAACATAGTTGACCAAGTGTCCATCTGGTATAGTGGAACATCTTTTAGTTATATGCCAAGAGTAGTCTAGCTGGGTCCCAGGGTAGAACTTTTCCCAGTTTTCTGAGAAACTGTCAAATTGATTTCCAAACAAGCTTGCACTCTGAATATCAATCGAAGGAGTTTCCCTTTCCATCTTCACCAGCCTGTGCTGTCACTTGATGCCTTAATTAGGGTTTTAATTGCTATGAACAGACACCATGACCAAGGCAACTTGTGTAAAGACAACATTTAATTGGGGCTGGCTCACAGGTTCAGAGGTTCAGTCCACTATCATCAAGGCAGGAACATGGCAGCATCCAGGCAGGTAAGGTGCAGGAGGAGCTGAGAGCTCTGCATCTTCATCTGAAGGCTGCTAGTGGAAGACTGGCTTCCAGGCAGCTAGGATTAGGGTCTTAAAGCCCACGCCCACAGTGGCACACCTACTCTAACTAGGCCATACCTATTCCAACAGGGCCACACCTAATAGTGCCACTCACTGGGCCATGTGTGTCCAAACCATCACACTTGCATTTTTGATCTTGGCCGTTCTGACAGGTATAAGGTGGAATGTCAGAGTCAATCTGATTTTCACTTCCCTGACGACTAAGGACAGCGAATATCTCTTTAAGTGCTTCCCAGCCATTAGAGAGATTCCTCTTTTGAGAATTCTCTGTTCTGTACCCCATTTTTAAATAAGATTATTTGGTTTGTTGGTAGCTCTCTGTCAGATGTAGGTTTGTTGAAGATCTTTTCCCATTCTATAGGCTGCCGTTTTGTCCTTTTGATGGTGTCTGTTGCCTTACAGAAGCTTTTCAGTTTCGTGAGGTCCCATTTATGAATTGTTGATCTTAGTGCTTGAACTGTTGGTGTTCTGTTCAGGAATTTGTCTCCTGTGCCAATGAGTTCAAGGCAGTTTCCCACTTTCTATTATATTTAATGTATCTAGTTTTATGTTGAGATCTTACTATTTACTGATGAGATCACTCATTTTAAGGTTATCAGCAGAAGCAGAACTAAGAGTAAGCACCTAGAAGTTGGGCTGAATGGGCAAGTGTGATCATTCATGACTAAGTACTTGAGTTTTCTCCACTATAAATTAAGATAATTACCAGAACCTCTTAGGACGATATTCTAAGGACTGAAAGAGTTTATGTGTTTAAAGGATCAAAGTACTCGGTTTTGGGTGCTTATAGCCTGAGTCTCTCACAGGATCCACATTCTTTTGTTTTGTTTTGTTACAGACAAATGTGGTGTACTAGGAAGATGTTTCAGTTACACAAAAGGATTACTTTTCAGATGCGAGATAGATTACATAATTTCCAGCATTATAAAATTCTAGAGATTGGCATCTGGGAGAATATAAGTTGGTGGTATGGCCTATGTATGTATGTATGTATGTATGTATGTATGTATGTATGTATGTATGTATGGTATATGGAAGCACCGAGATTGCCTGAATAGGACTTTACTTCCTCCCCAGATTATATAGCACCTTCTTCTGCTGGAAGACAAAGTATATCTCATTAGAGTGGCTTCTATCTTGGTTTCATTGCTGCTGTACAAAATATGCTGTTCTAGCTTCATTCTTCAGGTTGATTTGTTAGATCCTGAAAGTTGTAATTTTCTTTTTTCATTCACTGCAGCCTTTCTGAGATCTCAACCTATAATTATCACACATAAGTACAACACAAACTTTTCTTCAGAATATGCTAAACGTTTTATAGCACTGGTTTTATTATAATCTAGAAAGTCAGGTTCCTAGCATTCAGGAAGAATTTGATTTTTTATTCGTTTACCGATGGAATGATTCTGGAAGTCACACTACTTGCATTTGAAGGGTGGCAGCAGCTGCTGCTGCTTTAATTATTCTATTTTTCTCTCTTGAAACTGGCACCAAAATTATCCTGGGAACTTCGAAGAGGGAGAAAGAGAAGTAGGGAGCAAGGGGGAAGCCATAGAATGGAGCTCTTTTCTTGGGCTGTGAGCTGTATCCTGGGGAGGGAAGACTCTTTTGCCAACTTAGGCTATAGACTGGAATGGGACTAACTCTTCTCCACACACTTATTCATTTGTTTATCTTTCCTCTCGATCAAGTCTTTTGGGCTGTTTCATTAATTATTACGAACTTATTTCTTTATCTCTGAAATAGAATACCTGAAAGTCCCACTTCACTGGCTGTGGTGAGGATTAAGTGAGTCAGTACATAGAAGGGTGTGATGGGCTATTCCATCTCAAGGATTGGAATCTTTCCCTCAGGATTAGTCTAGTCTAGCATCAATCCATGGCATATCAAGTGTTGGTGAATTGAATCTTGGTGCTGATCTAGTTTTTAACTGATCTAGTTTTTAACTGAACTGAATCAGATTGTGGAGCCTTTTCCATAAAGCTTTCTTACTCTAGTAGGTAGATGATAATAGAATTATGGGCTAAATACAGGGAGTTGTATCAAGGTAATAGTAGATCTGGATCAAAACTGACCCCAACTCAAAGTGGTCTCCTTAAAGCATTAAACTCCTGAAATGGAATTGATCATAACCATTCTAAGACACATTGAATTCAACGCCTTTCTCCTCCTTTATCTCTTTTCCTGCTCCTTCTTCCTCCCCCTTCTAATCTTCCTTGAGGAAATATAATATATTCAGGGAAGCTGCTTTACCCACAGGGCTAATTCTTCAACCTGGAGAAGCAGTACCATATACAGGATTGTGCCTACCACAGTCTTTAATTATGAAACACATGATGAGATTGACCCAGGAATCCGCAAATCATTTCTGCCTAGAGATTTAAAGGGGTTTCTGCCTATACTGCCTTCAGTTCTGGGTATTTTAATGTTTGTTAAGTGTAAAACACTCCTTTGTTTTATATAATGTCTTTATATTGCATTGGTTCTAAAAGAATAGATGTAGAGAAACGAATACTGGAAGTACTTTGTTTATCTGTATGATTAGACTTGTATTAACTGTCTTGGAGTACTGGGGAGATGGCTCAATGGCTCAATGGCTCAATGGCTCAATGGTTAAAGTGCTTACCATGCAAGTGTGAGGGCCTGAGTTTGAATCTCCAGAATCTACAAAATGATTGGTTGGCTTTGTGACCTGCCTGTAAGTCCAGCAAGATTGGGAGGTGGACAGAGGATTCTCAGAGCAAACTGGTGAACAAAACTAGCCATATTGGTGAGCTCTAGATTTGATTGAGTCTGCCTCAATTGTTGTCTGGAACAACAATTAATAATGATTCCTAACATCAACTTTTAACCTCCATATTCATGCAAACAAGCATGTTCACATACATGCAAATATGCATACATGAACATGAAAAGGGAAAAAAAAAACCTCCTGGAGACTAGAATCTCAAACATTAGGAGGCTTAGGTAGAAGGATATAAGGTCAAGGCCAGGCACATACTGAGAGCCTTTCAGGAAAAAAGAAAGGAAAGAAGGAAGGAAGGAAGGAAGGAAGGAAGGAAGGAAGGAAGGAAGGTACATAAGTAAGTAAGCAAAATCCAGTGGCCAATATATACCTATATACTTCAGTGTTTTATCTGATGTCTAAAATGTCCTACTTGTTCCTGAGTCAGACTGGTCAACTGACCATAATAACAGTTTCTCAGACCTAAAAATATTGAGGCGAGAATTAGCATCTGAAGCGAAAGCAGAACTTCATGAGCAGTGGCTGTTATGTAAATACTGGGGCTAGAGCTAGAAATGTGTTTGGACAAAGGCTAAAGAAATTATCAAAGAACTATTTGAAATAGCACCAACATGCTTTTCCCTTGAATGAGTTGTCTGTATGTGTTGGCTGGGGGCAATAATTTTATTTCCATAAAATACTATTCTGCCAATGTAGCATTTTAATTTTTTCCTTTTCTTCAGCTTATGGGAAATTTTTTTCTTTTTTTCTTTTTCAGCTTATGGGAAAGTATTTCTAGTTCGTAAAATAAGCGGCCATGATGCTGGAAAGCTGTATGCCATGAAAGTTTTAAAAAAAGCAACAATCGTTCAGAAGGCTAAAACTACGGAGCATACGAGGACAGAACGGCAGGTTCTGGAGCACATTAGACAGTCGCCATTTCTGGTGACGTTGCACTATGCTTTCCAGACAGAGACCAAGCTTCATCTCATCTTAGGTGAGTGGCCATTGCTGTCAGACTTTCTATGAGGACATTTCTTAGGCGTTGAGGCAGCATAGTTTGGACTTACAAGTAATTGTTTTGACTCTAGTTCTCTTTGTGGTGGCGTTTCCTTTAGCGTCTTTCTCTGGTACCCTCGCCCCTACCCCAGCATGAAGAACTTTGTACACCTCTATTCCACACTCCGTGGTTATTCATGCATCCAACCATGTTGTCACGTGGGCCCTGATTTGTGCTTAGTTCTCAAGAATGCTCGGGTCTGGGTTGACCAGGGGCAGTTATGGAAGCTGATAGTAGGAAAAGATAAAAAGGAAAGAATTTTATTTCTAGGGACACTTCCCGGTGGGAAGCCCATATATTAAGGGCGTACCCCTCTAGTTACTAAACCCTCTCATTTCCCATAAGTGTTTTCTGAGTCCTTTCCTACTTGGCCCATTGTTTATGATCTTTGGGAAAGTCCCGGCATATACTGCCATAGAAAAACAGGACCATTTTCTGGTCCTTCTAGAAGTAAATAACAGCACACTGACATAGATGAGGATTTCATTTGCCGTTTGCAAATATGTATTGTAACTTCCTTCTGGAATTGGTGTGAGAATTAGCAAGCTAGAATTTCCTGTGTTGCTCTGGAAGCAGTATCTAAGTGTTGTATATGTTCTTGTTATGCTAGGAATTATCCATAATCTTTACCATATCTGACCCTCACAGCCAGATCCCTCGGCCCTGCAAGGCCCCTCTTCAGTGTGGAGGTGCTAGAAGCTGCACGTACTGAGTTTGCATATCTTGTATAAGCTTAAAAGTTAAGGTGGGGACCCAGGTCTCAGTGTAAAGTCTCTTCTCTTTTGGTGAAACAAAACTGTCTCCATTTGTTGATTAGTAGTAAGAGTTTTTAAATACATGTGGCAATTTTATTATATACTCTTATCTAAAATTTGGAGTTAAGTTTCTGCCATGAAGTTACACATTAGACTAACTGCAGTGCTTGTCATCAACTAAGAATCCTAAATCTTATGAGTATGAGATTCAATCTCTCATGTCCTATGAGAGGGCCTAGCAACCTCATCTTCTTCCCATTGTTCCAGTCAGGGTCAGCTGGCCTGTTCTCTGCCTCCTGTGTATGTCTTCTGTATTGACTATATTTATTTGTTTTATTAAATGTTTTCATACACTATATTTTGATCATGTTTTCTCTATCCATATGGCTTTTCAAAAGACCTCAGTGTTAGTTGTTCCTCCCTACAGGCCCTCCTGCATCCTACCCTATCATCTCCCTTCTCATTCAGTTCTCTCACTCTAGTTTCCCTTTTATCTCTTTGGTAACACTGTTCTATTCCCCCTCCTTGGGAGGTCCCCTCTTCACCCCTCATCCCTACCCCAGTCCCTTCCCAGGTTCCTAACCCCTGTGGTTACTCAGAGTGTAGCACATATCACAAGCTCAAAAGCTTGTCTTTTGAGTCATTATCTCACTCAGCTTTAGCCATTTACCTGAAAATTTCATTTTCTTAACTGAATAATATTCCACTGTGTAAATGTACCACATTTTCTTTATCCATCAGTTGATGGACATCTAGGGTGTTTCCAATATCTGGCCATTATGAGTAGAGCAGGAGTGAACATGGATAAGCAGATATCTCTATAGTAAGATGTAAAATCCTTTGAGTATGTGCCCAAGTGTGGGTTAACCTGATCTTCAGGTAGATCTATTCTCACCTTCCTAAGGGACCTCCACATTGATTTCTATAGAGGCTGCACCAGTTCTTACTTCCTGGCAGCAGTGAGTAAGTATTCCTCTTTCCCTGTGTCCACACCTGCATTGCTATCTTTTTTTTTTTTTTTCGGAGTTGGGGACCAAACCCAGGGCCTTGTGCTTGCTAGACAAGCGCTCTACCACTGAGCTAAATCCCCAACTCCATTGCTATCTTTTTAAAATTGATTGTAGCTTTCAAATAAACCACCTTGAGTGGAGCATCTACACAATGATTTGGAAGTTTTTAGGTTAGAAGTTTAGAATTCGTAGGGTTGTAGGGAGCTGGAAAGGGCATTTCTCTGGTACTTTGGCTTCTCTCATTTACATGGTACCTAGTAAAAGAGCTAGCTGAGCCAGAAGGTCCCTGGTGGGTACAGTTTCATACCTGATACTTGGTGCTGCTGTTGGCTGGGCCACCTGGTTTGTCCCCAGGGCTGCTTTCCGTCCTTGAGGACAGCAGTTCAGCGTCTTTATCCTGGAGTGTGAGAGTAGCACATGAAGACTGCTAAGAGTGTGAGGGGGGAGATTTCATAGCTCCTCCAAGAACTCGGGCAGTCTTTCTATCAATACATCATCAGCCTAGATTGATATCTTACTGAAGGGGAACTGCAAAGAGCTTGGGGCCGTCTACCAAACAAATATGTGTTCAGATGTAGCAAATTAAAAATGGTTTGTCCAATGCAGGGAAACTTCCTTGCCTATGTTTTTAAGCTTAATCTTACTTCTGTTGAATTTGGGAAGTTAGATAGAAAGGCCAGATAGATTGAAGTTAGACAGTTGGGGTTGGACTACACAGTAGGAAATGCTGTATATTTTATATTATAAAACATTAGGAGAAATCTATTATCTGTTTGTTCCTAATTCAGAGTGCTTCAGTTGGATTAGTGGATGACTGCATGATTCCTTTATTATAGTCTTATTATGTTCCCCTTAAAAGTGAGTATGTTCTATGTGATGTTTTAACAGTATATGTTTTCAACATACTAAAACAGATGGTTCATATAGCAAAAAATGTTATGTAAACTTTATATCAATTCATAAAATTTTCCTTGCTCTTTTAAATTTCCACATACTACTCCATCCTCCCCATTGTGTATGCGTGCCGTTCCCCAGTGCTGCATCCTTAAGGTGTTGTTTGCAGTCTTCTGTTGAAGCTTCTGGGTTTAACTTACACATGCCTTGTTTTCAACTTTTATAGAAAAACCTTATGGGAAGAATCTGTATTCTAACCATCTGTGACTGTGTCAAATACCATTCCACTGTATGAGATGCATTTCTGTATGGAGTATATTTGCTGGGTATTTGTGCATCTCTTAAAGGAGGAGTGGTGTTTCACTGTTGAATCAACTTTCTTTTTACTTGCTCTCCTGGGGCTGGTGGCTGTTGTTGTAAAAATATAAAAAATAAAAAAAAGTACGGTTGTCTCTTACCCCCACTAGGTCTGGCACTGCAGTGCCCCAAGATATCTGCTAGATATCTTGGAGGAAACACATCCCAACTCCATGGCAGCCCAGTGTCTCCTGCTGCTGCACACTTTGCTACACTCAAACCCTCACATAAAAGAACACACAACACAGTAACCTTTGACCCAATTGGTAAGATATATTGCCCACCTAAACATACAAAGCCCAGTACCATCCATCCCTTAAGAACATTAATAACAACCTGTAAATATACAGAGTGGGATCTTAATGTCACCTGCCATGGCTTCTCACCTTCTCCCTCCTGTCTTTTCCTCCTTTCCGTTTCAGTCTCCTCCTCTTCCTTCAAACATCCCTCTTGCTCATCCTTCCATCTCATCCAATGACAGGCCTCCTTCTATCCTGTTCCTGCCTCTCACCTGTATTTTACAAATTCAATGGAGAGAAGGTTCTGGTGAAGTCACCTGAGCCCTGAGTAAGTGACATCCTTGGGGCAGTGAAATTAGCATCAAAATATAGATAACTCCAGGGCAAACCACAACTGGTGGCATCTTCATACATTCCTGAAGAGCCATTTTATGGTTCTGAGAATTATTTATTTGTCCTCTTTGCTCATTTTTTTTTCTTCTCAATTTCTAGAATCTCTTAGAAAGATAGCCATTTGTGAGAAGTATTAACTTCTTTGTTTACAGTGCTTTTATCGAGCAAGTTGAATTTTATATATAGTAGAATTTGTTTTTAAAATTATCTTTATGGTCTCAATTTTGAATCATAATGGAAAGACCCTCTGTTTTCTTAAGATTAAAAGGAATTTGTTGATTTCTTTTTTTCTTTAGTATTTGCATGGGTTTAGTTTTTATTTGGAAAACTTTGACCCAAGTGGAATTTTTGTTTGTTGAGTATGACAAGAAATAAGGATCCAGCGTTTTAGATGGCCACTCAGTTTTTCTGCATTATTGAGAAAGAAATATCATTGTTTTCCCTGACTTGAGGCGTGACCTCTTTTCCATCTGGATGTATCTGGCTGTATTTCTTGACTTTCTGTTCTGTTTGTCTTGTGAGATATGCCCAAGCCCCATACGCAACTGTGATACCTTTATCAAGGCATTACGGTATATTCTAACAGTCAGCGATGCCAGTTCTCAACTGCCCCTGTTCTTTATTGATGATGTTCAGAACTTTATGAAGGGCTCTTTCTGTTATTTTTCAACATGACCTTATAATCAAAGTGTCTTGTTAAGGGGGTGAAGAAACTTGTTAGTGGCTTTACTGGGATGTCTTTAAATTAAAATTTTAACCTTAAGCAAGCTGAAATTTTGATGATACTAGTTAGTTTTCTTCAAGAAGATGGTATGTCCTTGTCTAGGAATCTGCATCTGAGATAGTCAAGAATGTTTTAACATTATCTTTCTACCTGTGTCTCGATTAATATTGAATGTTCCATCATTTGTTGCTATTGTGAACATGACCTACTGCATCTTATAACTGATGGATTCCACTTTCTGCATTAAGTTTATATCTTGAGATCTTACTACCTTGTTCCTTTTCAATGTCCTGCCCCAGGACATGTTGTTCGGTTTCTGTGATGTTTCTTTATCTCTTATTTTCCTGATGTTTAACTCAAGGAGATTTATGGCTATCCATAATGTTTGTAAGGATGTTTTAGAGTTTCAAGTCTAGGCTGCTATCTGGCTCACTGCAGAATGTTTGACAGGGCTTACTCCAGGGGGATAAAATGTGCTTGGTTGGCACAGGCTTCTCCAAATAAGATAATTATGATGACAGTAGTGTCTTACCAGATGCTATCTGTGACATTTGTTTTTAGTAGCCAGCTATGAACTAGACTAGCATTTTCTAACAGAACTGAGCATGTATGATTGCTTCCCACAATAAGCTTTAATTATAATTATCTCTCATTTGTTTATATTCTATCTCCCATTCTCTAAATCAGTAGGCAGTACTTTTTCTGACCAGTAAAGGACCAGATGGCAACTATTCTAAGCTCTGCAGGCTTTCAAGTCTTTTGACCATAGATCGTAGTAAACAAATATAGTACGGTTCCAGCAAAGTCTTAGTTATAAATTCTAGTGCACTAGAGTTGCCCTCTGAGTTATCATGTGCTATTCCTTGCTGCAAACCTATCCATTGAAAGGTGCGCGCGCGCGCGCGCGCGCGCGTGTGTGTGTGTGTGTGTGTGTGTGTGTGTGTGTGTGTGTGTTTACACACATGCACATGTGGAAGTCAGAGGTTGTTGACATTAGATATCTTCCACAATCTCTCTCCACCTTATCTTTTGAGTCAGGGCTTTCTCTGCACCTGGATCTCATCAGTTAGGCTAGCTTGGGGATTTTAAAGGGCCCATATGAATTCTCTTGTTTCGAACTCCCAACTCTAGGATTACAGTTTTGTGCCTCCATATCTGACTTTTTTCATGGATTCTGGGGATTAAATTCAATTCTTCACTCTTACAGAGCAAGCTATTTACTGACTGAGTCATGTCTGCAGCCCAATTAAGTCACATTTTTGTTTAAAATGTTGTTTTATAGCATTAATAGCTTCTTAGGTTCTTTTGTTTTATCTTAACTATATGACATCATATATATTTGATGGAATTTCTCCTTTTGTATTTCTTGCAGCTTTTTCAAACTTTACAATATGGAAAGCTTAACTTTTTTTTTTTTATAAATTTCTTTCTACCTGTGTTCAGGCACAAGAAATATAAAAACATTTTCATCTATTTTCTGGTTTTTGGAGTTCATATTATTTCAACAGAAGTAGAAAGTCTATGTGGAAATTAATCTGAACAAAACAGTTTTTTCTTTTAGTAGTCTCTGAAAATGGTAATTTTTCAAAACACTGGCTGATCTTTGACTTTAATAATCAGTCAAGTTAATCAGTGGGATTCATCAGACATAAAAGAAGCAAATTATAAGTGTATTTAGAACATTCCTAACAAATGTTACCTCAGTCTTGTAGACAGTTCTGTTCTGATGTGTCATCCTTTCAATAGGAGTGAGATGTTTCAGACATTGAAGTTCACTTTGAGTCCTAGTTTCGTCTCAGAATTGCAAAGGTGTTGATGCTCGGTGACATAGATGATAACAATAGTTCATTGTGCAGTGTAGTAGCTGATGTCACAGAACCGACAGGAACAGCTGCCAAACGTCCTTTCTTTTAGGTAAATACAACTGATTCACAAGCCTCAGGAGGAGGTTCCCTGTGGTGGTTGTGATGAGCTGTAAGGTGTCATCGTGTGAAGAGTGGGCATACAAAACTAGAAACAGAAAGGATAGCATGTGTGAGTGGAGACTGAAAGCACCAGAGAGGCTTTCCTTGAAAGCAGGAGGGTGTAGTTTGCCTGTCAGCTCTGCTGCTTGTCTGCCCTCCCACAAGTAGGCTTGTAGAAGCTGTGAGCAAGCCAGCCCTGAAGCAGCTCTCGGGCTCCACCTGCGGCTCTCCCACTGCGGCTCTCCCACTGCGGCTCTCCCACTGCGGCCTCCGTGGAAACTGCACTGGAGCATTTCTGTAGTTCCCAGCAGTAATTTACACCTTGTCCTCTTTCTCCACATGCTAATAAAAGCAAATGAACTTGGGATTTTCTGGGTTCAACATTAGGTAATGTGTACAAAGGTCATGAAAACCTGTAAATGTGCTCTACGGAAGAAGGGTGTCTGCTCCCTTTCAAATAGAGACTTACGCACTCTGCTCCAATACAAAAGCTTCTTGTCAGGGAGATTCAAAGTATCCAGGAGAGTACTTGCTTCAGCAGCACATACATATAAATGGGAAGGATACAAAGATTAACATGGCCCCTGTGCAAGGAGGACAGGCAATTTGTGAAGTGTTACATATTTACAAAGGTGGGGGCGGGGAGAAAAAGTTGTTACAAATATAGCAGAGTCTGACCTTTTTGATTTGAAATATACCAAGTGGATAAATAGAAGACAATAATTTTGATTGAAATCAAGTATCATTTTAATTTAATGAAAATACTATGTTTTTTATTCATAGCAAGAGCCTTTTTTGCAGGGGCTATTCTGTTTAATAAACCCTTGAAAAGTTTGATTTATGTTATCTGTTCATCAGAATAACCCTGTAGATTGTGGTTACTTTCTTAAAGGGTTTTGTTGTTGATGTTGACAGTTTCAAAGGTATATATACTGAATTTTAGTTACTCTCACCTCCCATTACCTTATTATCCCCGGCTTCTTCACTGAATCCTTTTTTCTTCCCAGTAAGCCTCCTTCCTACATTCATGTCTTCTCATGCATTACCCACCATACTTCCGAGTATGACAGGACTTCTGCGTGAACGTGGCTAGGCTACTCACTGGGCAGTTTATACCACCAAAGAGTAAGTTTATGTAGAAGGCATGTCCTGTTCAGATGTTTTACATCAGGTTTCCCCAATATGGCTCTTAATTCTTTTTTTTCTTTTTCTTTTTTTTTTGGTTTTGAACCTTTAATGAAAAAAAAAATATACTATGGGGCTCTTAATTCTTTTTGCCCCTCCTTCCACGTTGTTCCTTTAATATTGAGTGTGTGTGTGTGTGTGTGTGTATGTGTGTATGTGTGTGTGTGTGAGTGTGTGTATGTGTGTGTATGTGTGTGTATGTGTATGTGTGTGTGAGTGTGTGTATGTGTGTGTATGTGTATGTGTGTGTGAGTGTGTGTATGTGTGTGTGAGTGTGTGTATGTGTATGTGTGTGTGTGTGGTGTGAGCGTGTGTGTGTGTGTATGTGTGGTGTGTGTCTCTGTATGTGTGTGTATGTGTATGTGTGTGTGTGTCCGTGAGTGTGTGTATGTGTGTGTGTATGTGTGTGTGGTGTGTGTGTGTATGTGTGTGTGTGGTGTGTGTCTTTGTATGTGTGTGTATGTGTATGTGTGTGTGTGTGCGTGAGTGTGTGTATGTGTGTATGTATGTGTGTGTGGTGTGTGTGTATGTGTGTGTGTATGTATGTGTGTGTGTGTGTGTGTGTGTGTGTGTGTGTGTGTGTGTGCTATGCACGTCCTTTTAACAGCTGAGCACTCCGTAGTCACTTATTCTCTGCACTTTCACCAGTTGTGGATTTTATTTTAACCACTACAAAAAGGGCTCCTCTGCTGAGAGCGGCACTAGTCTGTGAGTACAAAGATACATCCATAGAAGGCAGTGCTTACTGTGTCTGTATAGCAAGATAATAATAGTGCGTTTTCCCCTTGGGACTATGGTATCCATTCACTGGGCTCATGGCTGGGCTTACAGTCCTAGACAAGAGTTCTGTCCCGTGGGGTAGGCCTTAAATCCAAGCAGAAGGTGGAATGTTGCCCCCAAAAGCATTCATGCCAGTATTGTAACAGTCATGCCAGATGCCAGATTAATTGTTACTGTAGTTTACCTCTGAATAAGAGTCTTAAAGACTTATCTTCTGGGAGCCTTCATAGCAACTCTTACACCTATCTGCAATGGCTTATCTGACTTCACTGAAAATAAATCAGATCCAATTCCTAAACTTGAATTTACTTCCACTCTCCTTCTTACCTTGAAATGATCTGTCTCTTGGGACTGCGTCATAGAGTGACAGTGAGTGAGGATGCTGATTGTGATGGTTAGTGTAAGTTGCCTACTTGACAGAATCTGCTTGGGAAATGAGTCTCCAGATATGTCTGTGGGGAATTATATTGATTATGCTGTCATGGGAAGACACACCTGCTGTGGGTGGCGCCATTCCATGCATGGACTCCTAAACTGCTATGGAAATGTAGAAAGTGAGCTGGGCAGCATCCACCTCCCTCTGCTTCCTGATTGGATGTGGTATGACCAGGTGCTTCACATTCTGACACCTTGACCCCACTACAGGGTGTATGTACCTTTGAACTACGAACCAGAATAGACCCTTTCTCCTTAAAGTTGCATTTATCAAAGTATTTTATCACAGCAATAGGAAAAGAAATTAAGACACTTAGGAATTATAGGGGTTTTGGTTTGGTTTGGTTTTTTGGACACACTGTTGAATATAAATAACTTCTAGCTTTAAGAAAAAAATTTTATTTTTAATTCTGTAAGTATGTGAGTGTTTGTGTGCATGTGGAAGCATTCCCAAACGTTCAGAGAGGGATTCAGAACCTCTGGAGCTGAAGTGGACCCCAGATGTCTGATATGGGAGCTGGAAATTGAACTTGGGTGCTTCGTAAGAACACTATGTGCTCTCAGCCACTGAGCCATCCTACCAATCAGAGCTTCTGCTTTTTTTTTCTTGAGAAAGAACTTAAACTCAAAGCATTTACTAAATTAGTATGTAAGTATCTTGTGACTCACTAATGTAGTTTTAGGTATCTGACCTACCAAATACCTGCCCAGCTAAAGAATATCTTGAGAACATTCTTACCCTAAATATTGTCAGAATGAGAATGCCAATACAAATGCAAGTTGTCTGTAAGCCAGAGAATTTTAGATTCCTTCTTCCAGAACCACAAAGGAGTGAGGGTTTGATAGGAGTGTGACAACTATTTTTAGGGTCACTTTCCAATTGCTTTAGTATTTACTTGCCACCAGGCACTACTTTGGATATCCTTTAGTATAGCAACTCAGAAGTCTGCAAGCAGCCCTTCAGGATTGGTGTATCGTCTTTGTGATACAGATGAGGCGATGAGCTAAATGGCCGACCTCCAAAGAAATAATGTGGCATCTGTGTGTCCAGCTCCTGTGTTACTTTGGTGCATTAGGAGGAGAAGCACATTTATTTTAGTAACAGATTGTGAAAGACAACTGCAATGTCTATTTTTGCTACTTTTCTTTATCTTCCTACTTAGTAAGTGTTCTTACCATGTCATCACACTTGGGTCACTCCACTGCTTAAAGACGCTCACTCACTTTTGTTTACTTGAAGCACAATAATGCATGTTAAATAGATGTTTTTTTTTGTCTCCGTGACAAATAACTGAATTTAAGAAGAGGAAAGATTTATTTTGGCTTATAATCTTACCCTATAACTTGCTAACTCCATTGTGTCTTGGCTTTTAACAAGACTTAACATTATGGTGGAAGGGCATGGTAGAAAAATACTCTACACTTTACTATCCAGGAAACAGAGAAGAGTAACAGGAAGGGGCCACAGCCAAGATATAAAGACCTGACCACAGCAACACATTTCCTGTAATCAGGCCCTCCCTGCACCGTCTTTCGACAGTTTATTTGGATTTTGAGTTCATCAGTTGATTATTAAACTGTTAATAATCAGATTCCTCGTGATCTAGTGCCTTGGAAATGCCTGCATAGACATGCCGAGAGGTGTGGCTTAGTGCAATCTCAACTCAATTAAATTAGCAATCAAGATTAACTGTGACATACTCTAAACTCCATAGTCAGATTTCAAACTCATCTGACGCCCTGTCTCCTCTCCTACTCAATCTCCTATTATTCTGCTCTGCTACCTGCGCTGTAACTGAGCTAAATTATTTACCCACCCCTCTGTAAACATGCGTTTCCTGTTTAAAAATGTCTCTGTTTGGAAACAGTCTCGGCATCTCCTAACTGAGAGTACCAGGTGCCATGCTTGATCTCCCCAGCACTCTCTACCCCACTGTTTCTGGAGGTGTTTGACTTAGATGATTTGATGTCTGTGAAGTGCTTGGTGCCATCCCTGGCATTGTAACTATCAAAGTAAAGTTGAGAAAAGTACAAGATGGAACTAGAACATCTTGTTGTGGTATAAAGAAGAAAGTGTGGTGGGGGCAGAAGCAAAGCTCTCCCTTGTGGAATAATACTGACATGGAGAGGGAAAAAGGGAGTTATAAAATCATCACTCCACACTAAAATGAGTGGGTGGTAGTTTAGTGAGAAGCAGGATTTTTTTGCATAATCTCAGTTCATTTCTTCATGGTTTGCCAGTTTGTTACAAGGAAAAACATAGTAACTTTACAGTGGAGAAACTTGACAATCAACACTTCAATGTCTCTACATTAATGACATGATCAGAATTAACTCTAGTGCTGGGAAAACGAATCTATATTTTCCACGTGGTCTAAGAATATAGCGTCATCCATTGGTATTTGTTTTAGGAGTTTATTACTTTCATATGATCATGACAAGACATCATAAAGCCCACATTGAGGATTGGTCCACACCAGGATGTATCCCCTTCTCAGATGTCAGGAATAACAAAGGTGGGAGCGTCCTCACATATGTGATTCTAATGCACTGTGTGATCTCGATAGAGTGGAATAAAGTCATTGAATACTGACAAATGACACAGTTTGAGCAGGAAGTCTAAAGTAATGATATTTTCATAATGTGGTTATGTGAGAGAATGTCTCTGGAAAGTTTTAGGAGTAAAGAACAGTGTTCTCAACTGATTCAGGAAAGATATGCATGTGTAAGAGAAGAGAATTCTACAGCCAATGAGCAAATGTAGGAGTGTTGGATTTTCATAATGGATTTATGGGGTTCTTGGTACTGTTAGACAGTTTTGATAAGTTTGAAATTGTAGCAAACTGAACTTGTTTTGCTTTTATTTGCTTGTTTTACTGCCTTTGTGAGGGCATGGTTGAGACACTGTTTCCTAGGAGAAGCTTCAGTAGTTCCTCATTTGGAGCACTGTGTGGAGTAATGGATTGTTTTCTCAGTTTCTTAAACTAAAGGCAGAAACAGTTTGTAAGCGCCCCACAGACCTCATGCTGTGTACCTGAAAACAGGATGCAAGTGTTCCAAAACCATGTTTCTGTGTCTGTGGCTTCCTGCTGATTGGACTTTGTCAAAGCCATTAATAGTGTATCAAGATATCTTAGGGTCTTATTACTGTGAACAGACACCATGACCAATGTAAATTTTATAAAGGACAGCATTTAATTGGGGCTGGCTTACAGGTTCCAAGGTTCTGTCCATTATCATCAAGGCGGGAGCATGGCAGCATCCAGGCAGGCATGGTGCAGGAGGAGCTGAGAGTTCTACATCTTCACCTGAAGGAATAGCCTGAGCATCCCCAGGCAGCTAGGAGGGTCTCCAAGCCCACACCCACAGTGACACACTTCCTTCAACAAGGCCATACCTTCTAATAGTGCTACTCCCTGGGCCAAGGATATGCAAACCATATGTGTGTGGGTGTGTGTGGGTGTGTGAGGGTATGTGTGCATATCTAGTATATTAGTATAATAGATTATATAATATTTCTCAAAACTGGACATTTGATGGTAATGGTTCTTGGTTGTAAACAATCTGAGGTTCTGATCCCTGTTAAGAGCTTTGAATATAGATCTTCTTAGTTACCCATTTCTCATCCATTTGAACAGGTAGATGGATTAAAATGGTAACAGTTCAGAACAAGTTAAAGAGGTTTGCAAGTCTGCAAACATTCTTGCAGGCAAAGCCAAGTCCTTTTTGTTTCTTTCTCCAAGAGCACACAGCTCTGTTTTCACTAACCTAAGACACAAATTGCTGCCTTTGAATTTTCTACCCTAAAAATCTACCACTGATTATTGTACTTTAGCACAGCATTAGGGGAAAAAATTAGGCTGAGAATGATGGCATACACACCTATAATCATAGTACTTGGGAAGCTGAGTTAGGGTGACTATTAGGAATTCAAGGGTACCCTGAGCTACCTAGTTAGTACCAGGCCAGCCAAGACTCCATAAAGATTCACACTAAGTGTTTGCTATACATTTTTAAAAGACCCTATGTATAATCCCCTCAGAATGTCTACTCTGGAGTTCTTTGACTTCAGGTGAGCCTTCAAAAATTTAACTGGGACAAGTATGTAAGACTGAGGTGGAAAGTTAAGGGAGGGCTCTTTGGAGAGTCGGTTGTGTTGGACGGTGTTTTGCTGGGGCAAACACATGAAGGAGTGTTTTCCTGAAGCGGGCACAAGTGAAAGGATGTTTTGCTAAAGCAGATACAGGAAGAAATATTTCCCTGAAGCAAACAGGTAAAAGGCAGACTTGCGAAGGAGCTATTCAATGGCACAGACACAGTGAAAGGATGTCTTGCTAAAGCAAGCACGTGAAAGGACACACGATGAAGGATTCTTTGCTGACAACACTCATGACCTATATTGGTCTGCCTTACACTGCATAGGTGAGCTGGGTTTGTTACACTTCATAGACAAAAATATACCAAAAACCTTCCTGTGATGTGCTGTGACTTCTTGCCACTTCCGTGGACTTGGGCAGATTGGCAGAGTGATATCAGCTGAGACAGATGCGTGTGGAGTTTTGCTAAGTCAGGCAGTGAGGCAAGACCCATGGATGATGCGTGATGACTGGAGGCAGTATAAATAGTCCTCCATGCACTGTGAGAGAGGCGCGCTGAGGCTTGCCAACAGAGGTGGCTGTGCAACACTTGCTAGTCTCAAGTCTTTGCTGATCTTCACTTGCTGAGAGAGGCACAGCGGAGAACTTCTGGTGTTCCTGGTGTGGGCTGTGGTTGTGCTGACTTGTGCTGGTTTGGCTGAGACCTGGCTGTCTCTGCTAGGTTGTGCTACTGCTGCTGATTGGTGTTTGCTGTCCTGACTCTACTGAACTGTATTGCTGGTGTATCCCCGTGAACTGAACTGCTGATTTCCTGGCAACTCAGATGGGATTTGCTCCAAGGAACTATTTCTAAACAGGTCCACTTCCCCTGTATCCTTTCTTTTCCACTAGTGGGTAGTGGGCTAGAAGGGAGCTTAAGGCATTTAAATATCATCATTATAGATAGGACTTGGAAAAAATTAAAGTTATATAAGATAGTGAAGTTATATGGCTAAAATATGAGAATTTCATAACCCTCAATCATTTAAGTATTGCAAAGTAGAATAGTTGATGTTAGGTAGTTTTGCTGAGAGTAATTAGCAAGGCCAGCATTCTGAGAAGGGAAGCAGGGCAAGGAAGGGGAAGGGGAATTTCCCAGGCAGCATATCGTGTGGAACAGTGTCTCTCAGCTTCCTCATTTTTTTGTTCTCCACATAAACAGGTGGAAATTTCTGAGAAGTCTATTTAACCTCTATGTTTCACTTACCTATGGCAATTACTCTATTTTTTCTAAGATTATACTATTACTTTAATAGTACCTATGTTACAGTGTTGTGAGGATCAAATATTTCCTTCCTAAACAGAACCAGTATAAAATAAGTGCCCAGTGTCTATAGTTGCTATTCTTACGCTAGTCTCAGAAGCAGTAAGTTATGTTTAGGTCAACCTCAGACACTGGACTGAATTCCTTTCAAGAGCTGTTTCTCTGTCCCTGATTCTAGGGACTTAAGGTACTACTTCTGTGCAGGCATCAGTAGCAAGAGTGCACACTCACAGTATCACTCAGTCCATGTTTGTTGTTATTTTATTTTATTTTTTGTTGATTGTAGTATAAACTAATAATTAAAGAGGCAAAAACAAAGAAATCACATGCTATTTCTACAGTGTTCATATAATAAGAAACGAAAACCAGCATTGGCTTAAACAAAACAAATAAACAAACAAAAACAACTCAGGCTTACAAATTGTGCTACAAGTCTTATGAAAATTTACAGACTTATGAAAAATTTTCCAAAACTTATCAGATGGGTCTATGATTTTATCAGGAAAATGACTTAGGGCAGATGGACGTGTGTAGCAGCAGTTCTCACTCAGACACACTTACTCAGTTCAGGTTTTTACTGCCTCTTTAACATGAAATATGATTTATGCCCAGCGCAGAGAGTACATCGATCTAACCAGTGCTGAAGCAGGCTTTCTTGAGCTGAAGGGCTGAGAACCCTCAGGCACTGATGTCAGTAAGGTCTGACTTCTTGTGGTATCACTGGCCATTTTGAAGCAAATG
The DNA here is from genome assembly GCF_021556685.1 of Rattus norvegicus. Classification (NCBI taxonomy): domain Eukaryota; kingdom Metazoa; phylum Chordata; class Mammalia; order Rodentia; family Muridae; genus Rattus; species Rattus norvegicus. The sequence continues at coordinate 125,996,271 of NC_141539.1, read as the reverse complement.
GCATGGCTGCAGTTGGCTGGCAGTATCTGATGCTGATACTCTCTGTCGTTGTTTTGAGATGAGTCTTTATATCTTTCTACCTCAAACCCACCTTGAGTAGGTTATGTAGGCAGGCCTTGAACTCAAGATACTCCTGCCTCAGCCCACTAAGTGCTAAAGGGTAAACATTTACCGTTATTCTTGGCTCAGTGCTCTCCTTTGAGAGTTAAAATTTCACAATTCACGTAGTACGGCACTATCACCAGAGCCCTCTTCTGTCTGGCCCGTTGTTTCACTGCCAGGCGAGCATACTTGAGTTTTATCCGATAGAGTCATTTGATTTCCTGAAGACCCCAGAGCCTCAGTGTCATTGCAGCCTTGGTAGTCAGCTCATTGCATACAAAGTGTCCCCCCTTACAGTTCTGAAGCTCTGAAGCCCACCAGCCCAACTGTAATTACAGTTAAATTGTATCAGGGTAGATTAACCAAATGTTCAGGAAAACATGGCCTTGTGTGAGTGCTTGGGTCAATATAGCATCAAGGCCCAGGAGTTGTCCTCTGACCTTCATATGTGTGCCATGATATGTACACACTGGACACACACACAGGAATAATAAAGCTTTAAAATGGACTTGGATTACAGTTGATAAAGGCTGTAGCTGTTTTATTATCTGATATCAAAGAAGTATGTTTTTTAATTACGCATTCGTCTTTCTAAGTATTTCTTTCCAAAGGCCATCCCACATCTCAAAATGTAGTTCAGAAGTGACAGTATTATAGAGTAGGCCCAGTCAGCAGGGGGAACAAAGCCCACCTGAGGCCCCAGGGAAACTTGGGAATTCAATCCCTTGATGTGTACAGTGAATAGTCAGATAACAGGTTGGTGAGGGCTTTTGATAACTTCTCTTTATGGGGTCCAGATGTGAGCATTGGAACACCTCTGCCAAAGTCTGCGATGTTCAATAAGTTCTCCAGTCTAGTTTTCCTGGTGTGATTTTTAATACGCCCATGTGCTCCTATAGTCAAGTTTTACTTTGTAAGTTTATAGAATCTTACTTGTTCTACTTTTAGGAAGAAATTAATTTGTGTTTTGAAGGTATGCTGGAGAAATAGTTCTTTTAAAATTTGTGTGGCTGTGTTTGTGTATACACGTTAGTATATGTATGTGGAAGCAGATGAGGCTTGTAAAATGGAGAATCTTAGGACAAGGTACACCCTTTAGAAAGTTTTTAACAATATGGAGAAACTTAGAGCAGTCTGATCTCAACAATAACTGGATAAAAATCCAGTTCTGTAAAAAGAAGACATGGAGAATAACTAAATATCTGGGAAGTGGAGGATTCCTTTCCTCTAGCACCTCATACTGCTAGGGTGCAAACTCTATGCTGGCTCAGCAGGCTCAGTGTAAGCTCTGGTTACCCCAGTTCTGCTCTGTTTATAGGGCGGGTTCCATGCTGTTAGAGGGAAGCTAAGCAGGAAGGTCACTTCAAGAGAATCTGGCCACCTCCTAAGGAGCTTTTGGGTTTGATTTTGCCATAGGAAGAGGTAGTTCATAAGAACGGAGAAATCTTGAGCACTCACTAACAAAACTGACTGACTATTTGATACAGAGTGCGTGTTAGGGTGTGGTGGTGATTATGTGGAGTATGGTAACTACATTATGACAGTTAGTGGAATCTTTGATGTAGGCAACTTAAAAAGTCCTCGTGGGGTAAGAATGGAGCTCAAACACTGTCCTCAGACTACTCATTTAAGAGCCTGAATTTATTGGACAAGGCTGTGGAACAATTAGTGCCCCAGAGAGTTATTGGAAACAATTGAGCAATCAGAGAGCAATTAGTGAAGCCTAGCAGCTGTTTGTAATACTAGCAGAGGCAGAGAACCTAGCCAGTGAGGGAAATTTATTCAAATCCCCAGGACTCTGTTCTCTGAGAACAGCATTGGAGGTCTTATACTGTAGATCAGAGAGACTTGACTGAATTGCCAGGCCAAACTGTTAAGTAAGGAAAAAGCCAAAACAGTAAAAAGGAGCCAAGCTGGATATGTGGCTTATACTTACAATTTCAACATTTAGACATCTGAGGCAGGAGAATCGCCACAAGTTTGAGGACAGCTTGGGCTACCATGTAAGACTGGTTCAAGACAAAGCAAGCACATCCTGTCAGGTTAGACTAAGGGCGTTGGAATCCGTTCATAATTTGGATCTCCACAAAAGACAGAAGATGAAAAATAACTCAGAAGACTGAGTTATAACAAACTATAAATATGTACTTGCAGAGAAAAAAAGTAGAGTAATAATCATAACAATGTTTTAGATGTGGAACATATAGTTGCCCTCAGTATCCTTGGGGATAGAGGTTTGGGGACATAGCCTCCACTTGCAGACAAGAGCCAGCAAATGCTTGTCTCCTTTACAAAATGATTTGTAGTATTGTATATAACTTGTATATATTCTACTGAATATACTAAATCTTTTCTAGATTGCTCATAATAGCTTACACAGTGCAGATAGTGGTTATACTGTGTTGTTTATAGAATGATACCAAAAACAAAAGTCTACACGTTCAGTCCAAACACAAACTTCCTTCCAAATATTTTCAATCTGCAGCTTATTGAATTCATAGATGTGAAATCCATAAGATCCAGAGTTCCCACTGAGAATAGTTGTACTGTGCATAACATTAATAGCACAAAAAGGAGAAGTGAGGACAAAGCTGATTAGGAGTAATGTTTTATACATTACTGTGTCAATATGTTGAAAGCTAGTGAGAGAATATTAGAAAATAAAAATCATTTTAGAAATTTTATATATGTATAACATATATTAATATATATCTCCAATGAAAAATGCAGAAGTATAAAACAACAGAGGAACAAAAATGGTATATGTAAAATGACAAACACAAATCTAGTTGTAACCAATAGCAACATTAAATACAAATAGTTAACTGTTCTAACTAAAAAACACAAATTATCAGACTAATTAATAAGCTTTTAATTAAACTAGCCAGATTTTTCTCTTTTAAGGAGTAAATCTGTAAAAATCAAGAGTTATGATATAGAGACTATGACTTCTGAATTAAAATGAATCACAAGAGAATTCTATGAACAACTTAGTAAGAACATACAGTTTATTGTATGTTAAGATAGCCAAAATACCCAGCCAAGGATAGTGGCCCATGGCTATAACCCAATATTTAGGAAGCTGAGGCAGTAGGATTGTAAGGTTGAGTTTAGCCCAGGAAATTTAATGATACCTTGTGTTAAAAAAAAAAAATCAAGCAAACAAACAAATTAGGAGGAAGTAAAGAATTCCTAGAGAGATAGAGTACTTGAATTGCCTCAAGAAGAAACACTTTCTGTTGTCACTGTTGGTGAAGTTCTCCAGGGAATAGGAGCATACTTAAAGAGAATTCAGGGTTCAACTGTCTTCATGGGCGAATGTAAACTAAACATTTAAAGAAGACTTAATACCAAAATTTTCATAAAATTGTCCAAAAATAGAAAATACTTCCCAACTTGATTTCTGAGGCCATTATTATCTTAGTGTATATACCAGACAAAAACATCACAAGAAAACATGAACTAACATCTCCTATGAATAAAGTACAAAATTACCCAACAAAATTCTCCCAAACAATTCAGGAATAAGTAAGAAGGATTATGTAGCATGACTAAGCAGGATGAGTTCTAGGAATACAAGACTGTCTTAAAAGTCTAGACTCAACTTTCCATGTCAGTAGAAAGGGGAACTGTATGGTCTCAGTAAACACAGAAAAAGCATCGGCTGAAACCCATCGTTCATTTATGGTGGAAAACATTGTCTAAAACAGGGAAGGACGTGAACTTTTGAATGGGGTGGAAGCATGTATGAAAACAAAGCAAAGCACAGGGAACAGAGTTTTTAGTGATGAAAGACCAAACGTGGGGTGAATGGCCACATTTACTTCATTCAACAGTGTAGGCTGTGAAAGGTCACAAAAGGCCTATGGATTGCAAAGTAGGAAGAAAAGTTTAAGGTGACATGATCATATAAAGCCCCAAGGAGTCCATTAAAATATTAGGATCAATAAAGAAGTTAAGCAGAGTTGCAGGATATAGGGCAGGATACAACTAAGTTTTAACATTCTTTCTTTTTTAAGGAATTCTATATTTATTTTATGTATGTACATACACTGTTGCTCTCTTTAGTCACAGCAGCAGGAGGGCTTCAGATCATTACAGATGCTTGTGAGTCATTGCGTAGTTGCTGGACAGGGGACTCCAGACCACTGGAAGAGCCATCTCTCCAGCCCCTGAGTTCTGATATTCTTACAGTTCCATCTAGTTTAGAATAAATACAATAAAATATTTGTCAATAAAGAAGTGTAAAACGTCACACATTGTTCCAAAGATGAAAGTGATCTATGTACATAAAAAAACCATGACATCTACATGGACTGTTAGGGATGACAATATTCCTAAATTGAATATCAGACTTAGTATTCATCTCTTATCAAAACCTCAGGTCATTTCTTTATAGAATTAACCCGTGATCCCAAAATTCAGGTGGAAACTTAGGGAGCTGAGGAAAACTATAATAGTTTTCTTTAGCCAAAATAGAAAACTCACTTCGTGACTTCAAAATGTATTGTAAGCCAAGTCCACACCTGTGTGCCTGCTGCTGAGAGACAAAGGAAGGAGAAGTGCTTGAGTCTAGGAGTTGAAGGCCAGCCTGGGCAATAGTGAGACCACCCCAAACCAAAAGCAAAGCCAGAGCAAAACAAGACAGCAGCAGCAAAAGGCCAGCAGCACTACTCTGTAAAAATTCAACTCCAGCGTAAGGATAGACCTGTGATGGTGGTCCTAGAGTACAGAGGTCCTTGCAGGTCCAACCAGCAGGATTTTAGCAAGTGTGACAATGAAGAACAGTTGTTCAACTAATGGTGCTGGAACAACTGGATAGCATGATACAGTCTGAAATTGGGCCATACCTCACAACATAAACAAAAGTTAACTCTGAATTAAATGGATCAAAGACTAAAGGAAGGAACCTTAAGGGACAATAATTGCTGTAACAATCTTAAACAAAAACAATGACAAATTTTTGTGGTAGATAAACTAGAATTCCTGGGCTTTGGTGGCGATTAAGTTGATTAGAGGCCATGTAACTCTGAATAATCAAAATCGTTGAAGTTTGTGCCCACTTCAAGTGGGTAAATTTCTGGTGTGTTAAGTATCAAAGACAAAATAATCAATGGAAGTAACCTTCCTGTGTGCTTCACAGAAAAGCATGTAGTGTGTGCAGTGGGTCCTTTATCCATGCTAAAGGACACTACCCATTCAGGAAATGACAGCTGAAACCATGAGATGTGCCATGCCCAACAGAACCGAGACGAGGGAGGCAACTGCTCAGCCTTTGGAGTCTCGCCAGCTTCTACTCTGTCTGCTTCTGACTACAGCACTTACCATAGCTTCTGCTGTAAAGTCCTTGGGCTGCCTGTTTCCTCCTTCCCACTGTTAAAACCTAAATGAATGGATAGAGTTATATGCAAAATATACCTGTAAAAATGCTAGTTTTTATGAATGTCCAAACAGTCAGAAGTAGGCAAATAGATAACCTGATTTATTAATTTATTAATAATTTATTGGGTTTTAGTTTCATTGTCTTGAGTCTCCCCAGCAATGTAAAAACATTTCCTATATCTCAAGCAGCAGTAATTCACAAATAGCTATTGGCTCTGTTTAATAGATAAAGAATTGGGGATTAGAGGGACTTAATTTGCTCACAACAGGATAACATTAGGACACTGTCTATTTTGGGTCTCATTGGCAAACCTCTCATTCCTCTGAGTGTGTCACAGTGCCTGAGACACTATGTTGAAGGTGTTTTGTTTTGCCTTACCCTGGACTGCCCTTTGGTTTTAATAATTGTCTTCAAAGGGGAACCATCATTGAGGGTTGGTAATTGTGTGACAAGAGAACATAATGGAGTAAGGAATATGAGCTAAGTTCATAATACATACAAAGTTGTCAGAAAGAAATCCATTGTTTTGTATGCTGACCAAAAATAACAAAACAAAGACACACATATAAAACAGCAGTAAAAATTAATTTTTCTCAAGTTAAGAAAGTATCTATTGAGTGCTTCATGTGGGCATTTGTAGTGACATGGTGTGGTGACTATTGGACTTGATGCTTAAATGTGCAGTGTGGCAGAGAAAAGAGTACAGCCGACATTGAGAACACAGGAGAGATGAGTGCATTGGTGACGTCTTTAACAATATGGCGATGCCATGCGGAAGAGGTTGTCTCTGTTCACCATGAGCACAGGGATGAAGTGATTGAACTGAGCATTTGAGATGTGTGAGAGTTTATCCTTCCATATGTAGATGTGTGTTTCTGTGCCATGACAGTGGAAATTTAGGCTTAAGTAAGTAACTACTTAAAAATAGAAAAAAATCCATTGTTCATTTGTAGGGATGGTGTGTTCCTTTACAATTAACTTTGTGCCCATCTGTATTAAAAACATCTTAGTAAAATACAGAAGCCTTAGAAAGGGAATAATGTTCTGGTTAGTCTCTGATGAAATTAGAGTTCAGGTTTGTTTTTTTTTTTCTTTAAGAAAGATTATTTTCTTGCGTGATTTTAAACACTTTATAATAATAGTGTGTTGTTCCCTGAATTCATCCATTTCAGTTTTCAAATAGTATCAGCATTTCTTTCCTTTCCTTCAATGAGGCAGTCTTCCTTTTTTACTTTAGCCATTTCCCTTTTTGCCGTTTCCCTTGTGATAAGTAGAGCAGCTTGAAGAGAAATGGTAGCTTTGGGGTTTGAAGACTGTGATGCAGCCATGCTGTGCTTCTTTCTCATGTTTCTTTTTATTCCATGCTGTATGGAGCTATGAGACTGCTGCCTGCTCCTAACAGTATATTCTTCAAAATGTGCATAGACAATTATGGGAAATGGGAATCTATGTACAAGTCTCAACATAATGATTGGTAGCATTGCATAGCAAGATAGGATTTTGCTTGTGTTCTTTTGGGGTTCTGTGTGGGGTTTTTCAGGGGAGGGCTTGGTTGTCAAATGGCTGATGTTTGATGCTCTACAATGGGTTACACGCTGGTGACAGAGGACTCCAATGTGCTGTCTTTGTATTCTTAAATCTGTGTGGATTTTGGGTGACAGTTTTAATGGCAGCACTCCTTGCACATAGTCAGTTAGGTTCAGATGATCACTGTTTCAGGAAATTGTATGACAATATGAAACTAATAACACTTTCTATGAAACTGTCATATATTGAGAGTTACACAAGAATAAATTAATGGTTATCACAGAGTGATTAAAAGGAGCTATTTCCTTTCATTTATAAATGCAAGTCAAAGAAAGAAAAAATATATTTCATTTTTAGATTATATAAATGGTGGAGAACTTTTTACTCATCTTTCTCAAAGAGAGCGTTTCACAGAGCACGAAGTGCAGATCTATGTTGGAGAGATCGTGCTTGCCCTGGAACACCTGCACAAGGTAAGGCGCTTCGTCTTTGGAGTTTCCTTTTGTACAGTCTGTTAACAGAGGTGTTGATGGAGCCGAACAAGTTGATGTTTTCACATGTTGTCTTGGGCTTGTGAATGTTACCGTTTTCTCAGTTTTGTAGTTTCTTTCCAAGCATATTTACTTTTTGCTGGGCTTGGTATGATATGCCTACAATCCCTGTACATGGGATCATGAGTTGAAGCCAAGCTGAGACACAAAGTGAGACCCCAACTCAATAAATGAACAGAAAATAAATAAATTCTGTTCATTCTTTCATGGTTTGAAACATAAAAAAATAACAAAAACAAAAGAACTTGAGCTTTTTTTATCATTTGTCTTTATGAAAAAATTCTCAGTACGTTCATTAGGGGAAAGTCTTTGGTTTTTTACAATGAAGCCCAAGCCGTACAGTTTATTTCCTTACTTGGGACTGGCTCCATGGCACAATCCACTGTCCTACTCAGAAGACACCCCCTACTCCCTGATTCGATGCCGATTTGGAGTGATTCCCTCCCTCCATGTTAATTCACTCTGCACCTGCCCTGCCCTGCTCCTCCTCATTGCCTCCAAGTGACATGAGCTCAGATGTGGGAACTTTGCCTGGCTGTTACAGCCATGATCCTCTTGGAACTCTGCACAAATTAGTTTAAACTCCATGATATTCTTAACCTTTGGTCCATGAAATTTTGTCTTAAGTTAATTGGAGAAGCAGATGGTTTTTGTGTTGCCTCAGTGTGTTTGGCTTTCTTCAGAAATAGAAAATGTTAAAGTAATTTATATCAAAGGTGTACAAGTTCATAAGGGAACAGTATGAGTCGAGTCACTAAATGTCAACAATTCAGATGTATCCTGAAGCCACTCTTTGTCATGTCTGTCATCCCTCCCTTCTATTAAGATGAACAGATTAAAGTACAAATATGTAACATAGAAAACAGGTAAGAATTAAAGGAGAGCAGCAGGGAGGACATCCTGAAGATGCAGGGAGTTTTGATCAAAACTGAGTCAAAGATGGAGATAATGGGAGAGCCTGAGAAAGATTCTGTAAGGTACTTAATTAAAAGAAGAAGGCAGGAGTCCTGCAGTGGCTCATCTAACCTAGAACAGAAACAAGACCAGACAGGTAGAGGGAGACAAAACCGTAAGTAATCTTTAGGAAATGCCAGCGCCTGGGAGCTTCGGGGATCAGGGCTGTGAGTTTGAGGTCATCCTGGTTTTGTGGAGTCAGACCCTGCCTGTCTCAAATGAAGAGTGAATACAATTGTGTGAGACCCAGGGAAAAGAGAGAGCTGGCGGTGGAGAGGCAGGAGGGCAGGAGCAGTGCATGACCATTCCCTGCCCCTTCTGACAGAGCTTGCACTGTGGTGACGAGCTTCATGGCTCTGCTTATTTTTGAGTGATATGATTTACTTTAAACATTTTATATCAGAAATATTACTACTCAGAATAAGCTACAAAGAGGTTTGTAGCTTTTAACTAGTTATAATGTTTTATAAAATGACAATAAAACTCACCATAAGTACTAAATTAAAGGCAAAACACAAAGCCAAACAGGTAAGCTGGAAAACAGTTTATAAATTAAATAAATTAATTGATTCATTTTATTTACTAAAGGAAGATTCCATACCACTCATTATTACTAAATAGTAATAAAAACATGGATGTCAATAATATAATGGAACTTGGAATAAATTTGATAGATATTCAATGAAAGCAGTATAGGAAACAAGTTTTAGTCTGTCTTACCCTAAAAAGACAGACACCAAGCCAGCAGTGCTAGTCTTGGTACAGATGCTAGTGCTAAGTCTTATAGGAAGGGAGAAAGCACACATGTATTGAGGTGATGACGTCAGCTGGACTGTGTGAGTTGTTTCTAACAATCTTTTCCAAAGAGGCTGAAATGTCAAGTGCTGCTGGTCGGGTATGTGTAATGCTTCAAGTCAAGTGTTTGCTCAGTGCATGCTTGTGTTTTCCTTCCTGTCTTTCCCACACACCACTTTAGCTCTCACAGGAAAATTGCCAGCTGATTTTTGTTCTTGTTTTTGCTTAATGGGGGTTGTTTTGTGGGTTTGATGAGGGAGGTATAGTTTTGATTTCAGTTTTGAGAGATTATCAGAAATCTGTGTTTTCCTGTATTTAATACTGAGGAAAGCAGTATTTCAAAGTATCAAAACATTTAATCCATGCAGATACAACTGACAACATGAAGTAGAAAATCACAGTGGATCAGTCAGTCACATCTCAGATTTGCGTTTCACTGTGCTGCTTCCGTGAGAAACAAAACAGAGGCTTACAGTCCTGAACTGTATAACAGCTTCACTCAGTGATGGGACAGACATTTGACTGTGATCCCATAGGATTGTAATGAAACTTAAAATTTCCTGTCAATTAGTGGTTTCGTAGCTGTCAAAATGCTCTATTTGACCCCGGGCCTGTTTATGTGAGGCTGGTGTAACTAAGCCTGCTGTGGTACCATTCGTATAACAAGGCAGCACAAAACCTGGCAGTGGTCAGTAGCCAGCCATGCTTCTGGTTTATGCATTAGTGTGTGTTTAACCAGCGTCTTAGAGGGTTTCCTGTAAGACAGTCTGCTGCGTTTCACTGGCAGCAGCTGTACGTCTCATGTTTACTCTCTGCTCCTCTCTGCTTGATTTGCCCACTTGTTTTACTCTCTGTGGCCTCAGGAGGAATAGGATTTTTTTTACTACACTATCAAGGTTTATGTAAATACACTCCATGATGCTTTCACAGTCAAAATCACCTAACAGCATATTTTCCAGAATATTTCCTTGTCATAAAGCAGTGCATGACTGACTATGTAAATGCTAGTTAATGATTTGTTTAGCCGATTTAGTACTAAACATCAAATTTAACCTGTGCTCTTTAATCTTTATGTTTAAGAGTTTATTATTCAAAAAGCTTTTAATTGCCTATCTAATAGATTGCACTATACAGGATATCAGATAAGTGTATAAAATCTGAAAAAGCAAAGTGTGTAAATATAATAGGATAAGTAGTAGCTCCCTGAGAAGTGCGTACAGGTAAGTGCATGGTTTGAAAACAAAGAGACGGTCAGCACAGGGTATGGCTCCTCATGGTTGCTGAAGCCATTGTAGAGTTGTGGACAAGAATGGTCTAGGAATGCCATGAAGATGATTTGGATGATAAGAAATAAGGAGAAGAGAGACAGAAAAAGGCAGTAGTCAACAAAGAGACCCCGAAGAAGCTGGTTCCAGGGATAGACCCTCATCACAGAGAGAACTAAGATACATTTGGAGAGCTTGGGGAAAGCCAGCGCCTGAGCCCCAAGATAGAGCATTTGCTCGCAGCATTGCTCAGAGCCACAGAACCCTGAAGAGGGACCTCCTTAAAGGTGGGTAAGTGCTGTCTTCATTCATCTGGAAAGCATCTTAAAATGTACTTGTTTTGTTTGTTTTCACAGTTGGGGATTATATACCGTGACATTAAGCTGGAAAATATTCTACTTGATTCTAATGGCCATGTGGTGCTGACAGATTTTGGTCTGAGTAAGGAGTTTGTGGCTGATGAAGTGAGTATTATATTTTAATTTGAAGTTAGTAATAGCAGAATCTAAACAAGGATGAAAGACCCAGTATCAGTAAACACTTAATAGGACAGTAATACCATTTGGGTTACAGGTTTTTGTGCAGGCTTACTCAAATCTGAAACTGCTTGAGTGCCAACTTAATGTCACAAATGAAAGACATCATACCTGCCATGCTGTGATGTGTTAAAACACAGGCACACAACATAGTTTATTCAGTGTCCCCCAGGGACAAGTGTCTCTATCAGTTGTGGTACATCTTTTGCATGAATGCCAGGTTCCCTAGTGTAGGCCTCTGATCTATAGAAGATAGTAAGGTTAGACATGCAGCCTATGTACAAGAACAGGTTCTTGAGGATGCTCCTGCCACTTTGAGCCAAAGCCTGTGTACATTACCCAGTTAATTTTATTTTAATTTTGACATATTCTCTGTGTTGTGGTGTAAAGATCCACTGGGAGTCTCAGAAGGGGCTGCAGATCCTCATGTAGTACAATGATAAGAAAAAGAGGAAGCATTTATATTTCTAGAGTAGAAAGCCAGGCTACTGCAGAGGCTGTATAGCAGTGCTCATGTGCATGGCTCGTTGAAGAATATTGTGTTGGAATGACCACTGTATCAGACTTGAGGAAACAGGAGGAGGAACTGTTAATGTTTAAAGTAATGAATAGAAGTTAATGGAAACTAGGGAAATGTTCCACAAGGTCCTTATGAATAGAGGTACAAGCTACCAAGCCTGGGGTTGGTCCCTAGGACTCACATAATGGAAGGAGGGAGTCAGCTCCCTCACATTGTCCTATAACTCACCATTACAGTCACAGTGAACTCAAGACACTTCATAGTGTAGCGATTGTAAAGACAGCAGGGCTGTATCCTAGTGAACTAGATCTGAAAGTAACTATACATATTCAATGGGCTTGTGGCAGAAATTTAGGAAAAGACCGTTTTAAATTTTAAAAGATTCATAGCCACCTCTCCCCCCCCTCCTAGTAACAGCCTAAATAGGAACCATCAAAGAAAACTCTTAAAAACTGATAGGATTCTGAATGCCGTTCTCCGCAATAGATGGCTTCCAGACTGACCTCTGTTTAAGGGACAGCCCACTGAGAGTTTGAGTGTACTCACTCCTGTGAGTATGTACATAATACAAGTTGGACTTTTTTGCTGGGAGTGAGTCATGGGGGACAGGGAAGGACTGGGAAGTGAATGTGATAGGGATGTGTGATGTAAAAGTGTCAAAGCATCAATAAAAAATAGTATGTGAGAAAAGATGTATAGTTATAGCCAGGCCTGGTAGCTTAGACTTATCATCCCATCTCCTTGGGAGGCTGAGACAGGGGGATGTTAGGTTCAAGGCCTGGCTGGATAACAAAGTGACCTCAAGAGCAGCCCAGGCAACTTACTGTTGGGGCTGGTTTCAAAGTAAAAAGTAAAATGGGTTGCAGATGCAGCTCTGTGGTAGAATGCTTGTCTAGTGTGTGCAAGGACCTATAATTGATCCTACTGTGATGTGCAAATGGATGTTAGATGAAGACAGACAGATTATTATTACAACCTAGCTTTTTATCATAAAGCAGCAGTGAAACCCATCATACATTTGCCAGGGTTGGCACTGAAAGAAAGCATGCCTGAACCAGTCTTTAGTACCACTGAAAGGTCACCTTTGCCATTGTTGCCCCGAAAGTCCTGGCCACAGATAATGATACAACTCCCGAAGGATTTAAAATCTGGGGTGTGGCATGCTGCACAAATTGTAAGCTTATAGTAGGAGAAGGCTACGCCCTTGCCGTGTTTGGAGATGAATTTCTTACCAGTCCATTACTGTACTAGCAAGAAAGCTGGATCACTAGAGACCTCTTTTTTGAATTGGGTTCACTTTTTTTTGTACCAGCACCCAGTGTGTGTTTTAGGGTAGCCCTAGATCACAGAGCAGTATAAAAAATGCCTGCTTCAGTGGCATGTGGGCCCACTGAACAGAGGCACGTGTGGATCAGCTGCCAATGTGTTTCTTCTCACCAAACTTACAGTACAGGCTCTACTGACCGCTAAACCTAGCAGCCAGCCCAGGGCTTCTGCATAAGCCATTTTGTCACATGGTTTTCTTCTACATTAAGGAATGGCATATATTTAGTATAAAATACATACTTGTGAATAAACATAAAAGAGTGGTTGTTCAGTGGTTGTGTAAACTTAGAAGCAATGATGAAGGTAATATCAAACATCACAGATCGTCCACATGGGCAGCTGCATGAGTGACATCTCCAGCTTTCTGATGGGTCGGTGTGTATCAACTTTGCTTCCTGCACAGAAATCTTTTAAAATAGCTCAAAGAGTTATATCCAAGCTCTGTCTGTCTGTCTCTGTCTCTAATATGTGTACATGTATACACACATGCGGTATATAAAACCTAAACAAATTCCCCAATTAGAATTGTATCTTATTCAAGATACCATTTTTTCTTATTGCATATACATTTTCATTTTTAAATTTTTTTTCAGTTACTACTGTACTTTATTGTGTTCAACCAAATCACCATGTTAGAAAAATAGCAAGCTGCCATAATAAAAAATAAGGCTCCTCTATCCAGCACCAGATAGCATCATTTTACTTTCAAGCCTAGAAATTGCACACTTGTATATAAACCAACCGAAGATGAGGATTGAGAGTTCATCTTGGTGGATTTTTCCTTTGATGAATATGAAGTGTCCTTCCTTATCTTTTTTGATGACTTTTAATTGAAAATTGATTTTATTTGATATTAGAATGGCTACTCCAGCTTGCTTCTTCTGACCATTTGCTTGGAAAGTTGTTTTCCAGCCTTTCACTCTGAGGTAGTGTCTGTCTTTGTCTCTGAGGTGTGTTTCCTGTAGGCAGCAGAATGCAGGGTCCTCATTGCGTATCCAGTTTGTTAATCTATGTCTTTTTATTGGGGAGTTGAGGCCATTGATGTTGAGAGATATTAAGGAATAGTGATTATTGCTTCCTGTTATATTCATATTTGGATGTGAGGTTATGTTTGTGTGCTTTTCTTCTCTTTGTTTTGTTGCCAAGACGATTAGTTTCTTGCTTCTTCTAGGGTATAGCTTGCCTCCTTATGTTGGGCTTTACCCTTTATTATCCTTTGTAGTGCTGGATTTGTAGAAAGATATTGTGTAAATTTGGTTTTGTCATGGAATATCTTGGTTTCTCCATCTATGTTAATTGAGAGTTTTGCAGGATACAGTAACCTGGGCTGGCATTTGTGTTCTCTTAGGGTCTGTATGACATCTGTCCAGGATCTTCTGGCCTTCATAGTTTCTGGCGAAAAGTCTGGTGTGATTCTGATAGGTCTGCCTTTATATGTTACTTGACCTTTTTCCCTTACTGCTTTTAATATTCTTTCTTTATTTTGTGCGTTTGGTGTTTTGACAATTATGTGACGGGAGGTGTTTCTTTTCTGGTCCAATCTATTTGGAGTTCTGTAGGCTTCTTGTATGCCTATGGGTATCTCTTTTTTTAGGTTAGGGAAGTTTTCTTCTATGATTTTGTTGAAGATATTTACTGGTCCTTTGAGCTGGGAGTCTTCACTCTCTTCTATACCTATTATCCTTAGGTTTGATCTTCTCATTGAGTCCTGGATTTCCTGTATGTTTTGGACCAGTAGCTTTTTCTGCTTTACATTATCTTTGACAGTTGAGTCAATGATTTCTATGGAATCTTCTGCTCCCAAGATTCTCTCTTCCATCTCTTGTATTCTGTTGGTGAAGCTTGTATCTACAGCTCCTTGTCTTTTCTTTTGATTTTCTATGTCCAGGGTTGTTTCCATGTGTTCTTTCTTGATTGCTTCTATTTCCATTTTTAATTCCTTCAACTGTTTGATTGTGTTTTCCTGGAATTCTTTCAGGGATTTTTGTGTCTCCTCTCTATGGGTTTCTACTTATTTATTTATGTTTTCCTGGAATTCTTTCAGGCATTTTTGCGATTCCTCTCTGTAGGCTTCTACTTGTTCTCTAAGGGAGTTCTCCACGTCTTTCTTGAAGTCCTCCAGCATCATGATCAAATACGATTTTGAAACTAGATCTTGCTTTTCTGGTGTGTTTGGATATTCCATGTTTATTTTGGTGGGAGAATTGGGCTCCGATGATGCCATGTAGTCTTGGTTCCTGCGCTTGCCTCTCGCCATCAGATTATCTCTAGTGTTACTTTGTTCTGCTATTTCTGACCGTGGCTAGACTGTCCTATAAGCCTGTGTGTCAGGAGTGCTGTAGACCTGTTTTCCTGTTTTCTTTCAGCCAGTTATGGGGACAGAGTGTTCTGCTTTCGGGCGTGTAGTTTTTCCTCTCTACAGGTCTTCTGCTGTTCCTGTGGGCCTGTGTCTGAGTTCACCAGTCAGGTTTCTTGCAGGGGAAAAGTTGGTCCTACCTGTGGTTCCAAGGCTCAAGTTTGCTCGTGGGGTACTGCCTAAGTCCTCTCCTCGGCGGCAGCAACCGGGAAGATCTGCGCTGCTCTTTCCGGGAGCCTCCGTGCACCAGGGTTCCAGATGACGTTTGGTGTTTTCCTCTGGCGTCTGGATGTGCACAGAGTGCAGTCTCTTCTGGTTTCCCAGGCGTGTCTGCCTCTCTGAAGGTTTAGCTCTCCCTCCCACGGGATTTGGGTGCAGAACTGTTTATCCGGTCTGTTTCCTTCAGGTTCCGGCGGTGTCTCAGGCGCAGGGGTCCTGCTGCTCCTGGGCCCTCCCCTACGGGAACCCAGAGGCCTTATACAGTTGCCTCTTGGGCCAGGGATGTGGGCAGGGGTGGGCAGTGTTGGTGGTCTCCTCCGCTCTGCAGCCTCAGGAGTGCCCACCTGATCAGGCGGTGAGGTCTCTCTCCCACAGGGTTTGAGAGCAGAGAGCTGCTGCGGGCCGGGATCCGCGGGTGTGGGCATTTTTAAATATTTTTATTACTTTTATTTTTTTTACAGTTCAGTCTTTGCCCCCCTTCTGGTCCACCCTGCCACAGTTTTTTTTTTTAATCCCATTCCTCCTCCCCCTTGTCTCCAAGAGGAGGGCTCCTCCCCCACACCCTACCCTCCTAATCCTCCCCTCCCTGATAGGCCTCCCTACTCTCTGGGGCCTCAATTCTCTCAAGGGTCATGTGCATCCTCTCCCAGTGAGCCCTGACCAGGCAGTCCTCTGCTGTATAGGTGCTGGGAGAGGGAGGCTCAGACCAACTGGTGTATGCTGTCTGGTTGGTGGCTCAGTGTCTGAGAGATCTCAGGGGTTAATTGATACCGCTGGTCTTCCTTATGGTGTCGCCCTCCTCCTCAGCTTCTTCCAGCCTTTCTCTAATTCAGCCACAGGGGTCCCTGACTTCAATTCAATGATTGGGTATCTGCTTCTGTCTCAGTCAGCTGCTTGCTGGGCCTGTTGGAGGACAGCCATGCTATGGTCCTGTCTGTAAGCACACCATAGCATCAGTAATAGTGTCAGACCTTGCAGCCTCCCCTTGAGCTGTATCCCAATTTGGGCCTGTCACTGAACCACCTTTCCCTCAGTCTCTTCTCCAGTTTTTGTCTCTGCAGTTCTTTTAGACAGGAACAATTCTGGGTCAGAGTTTTTGACTGTGGGATGGCAACCCTTTCCCTCTACTTGAGGTCTTTCTGCTGGAGGTGGATTCTACAAGTTCCCTCTGCTCACTATTGGACATTTCATCTAAGGTCTCTCCCTTTGAGTCTCGAGAGTCTCTCACCTCCCAGGTCTGGTACTTTTAGAGGGTCTCCCCACCTCTCACTCCCTGAGGTTGCCTCCTGGATTCCCCCACCCCCATACCTGATCATGTTCTCCTCTTTCCCTCCCTCCTGCATCCCATGATTGTTTTCTTCCCCCTCCCAAGTTGGGTTAAAGCATCCCCACTTGGGCCCTTCTGCTCATTAAGCTTCTTGAGGTCTGTGGATTATATCCTAGGTATTCAGTACATTTTTGGCCAATATTCACTTATTAGTAAGAACATACCATGCATGTCCTTTTGGGTCTGAGTTACCTCACTCAGGATGACATTTTCTAGTTCCATCTATTTTCCTGCAAAACTCAGGATGTCCTCATTCTTAATACCTGAATAGTATTCCATTGTGTAAATGAACCACATTTTCTGTATCCATTCTTCTGTCGTGGAACATAGCTTCTGGCTATCACAAATAAGGCTGCTATGAACATAGTGGAGCACATGCCCCTGTGGCATGGTAGGGCATCTTTTGGGTATATTCCCAAGAGTGGTATAGCTGGATCTTCAGGTAGATCTATTTCCAGTTTTCTGAGGAACTTCCAGATTGATTTCCAGAATGGTTGTACCAACTAGCAATCCCACAAGCAATGGAGGAGTTTTCCTCCTTCTCCACATTCTCACGTAGATGAAATGGATGATTTTCTAGACAGATACCATGAACCAAGGTTAAATCAAGATCAAGTAAACTATCTAAACAGCCCCATAGCTCCTAAGGAAATAGAAGCAGTCATTAAAAGTCTCCTAACCAAAATAGGGCCAGATGGCTCTAGTGCAGAATTCTATCAGACCATCAAAGAAGAGTTAATACCAGCACTCCTCAAACTATTCCATAAAATAGAAACAGAAGGAACACCACCTAATTCATTCTATGAAGCCACAATTACTCTGATACCTAAACTACACACAGACTCAACAAAGAGAACTTGAGACCAATTTTGCTTATAGATATCGATGCAAAAATACTCAATAAAATTCTAGCAAGCCAAATCCAAGAACACCATCAAAACCATCATTCACCACAATCAAGTAAGCTTTATCCTAGGGTTGCAAGGTTGATTCAGTATATAGAAATCCATTAACGTAATCTACCATATAAACAAACTCAAAGGAAAAAAAATCACATGATCATCTCATTAGATGCTGAAAAAGCATTTGACAAAATACAGCACCCCTTCAAGATATATGATAATATACTAGAACTCAGATTTTAAAAAAATTGAAATCTAAAGCATTTCTGGTCTCAAGTACTATAGGTAAGAGATAGTTAATCTGTTTGCAGATCTGGCTGCTTTTTGGAATTTTCCAAAACTAGTCCTGAGTATCTTGGTCAGGGGTTTTGTTGCTGTGATAAAACTTTATGACCACACATTACTTGGAGGAGAAAGGGTTTATTTTATCTTACAACTCTCAGGTCATACTTTTTCACTGAGGAAAATCAGGACAGGAACTTGGAGGCAACAATTGAAGCAGAAGCCATAGCAGAGTGCTGCTTACTGACTTGCTCCTTGTGACTTTTTCAGATGGCTTTCTTAGACAACTCCAAACCACCTGCCCAGACTTTGTAAAACACCCCACCTCATGGACTGGACCTTCCCACATTAATTTTTAGTCAAGAGAATATCATACCAGCTTCCTACAGGCAATTTGGTGAAAGCATTTTCTCAACTGAGACTCCTCCTCCCAGATAACTCTAGTATAAAGACTAAAAGTTCTAACTTTTTATTATAGGCATATTAACTTTGTTTACTCATCCACTATGTATTTACTGATCACTTCTAAGCTAGAGAAAAAATAGGTAAGATCTTTGCCTTCATGACGCTCTATTTGTAGCTATAAATTTTCTTGGACATAAAATCATAGTTATAAAATAGATAAGATGGATTTTGAGACATTTACTTCTGTTTGATTTTTTTGTGTGTGCATGTTCATAGGAGTTTTTCCTGCATGGATGTCTGTGCACCACATGTATGCAGTGCTTGTGGAGGCCGGATGAGGGTATTGGATCCCTGGAACTGGAGTTTTAGATAGTTTTGAGTGGCCATGTGGGTCTGCCAGATTGCCTCTCCATCTCTACTCCCAAGTCTGATTTTATTTTAAAACATTTTACTCCTTTATAAAAATTTTAGTGGCAGCATTATTAAAATGAAGAGGATTATTACACCCTTACTGTTTCCTCTAGTTTAAACCCTACTAAAGTAAAACAGAAGTGTGCATACACTCGTAAAAGGAAAGGCAGATTAGTGGCAACTACATTTTGTTCAGAGATGGTAGTTTCAGCTGAGTCCTAGACCGGTCAAGAAAGAGGCTCAAAAGCAGACTGCTTCATACCTCTGACGCCCCAGAACTGCTCAGGAATTGTGGCCACCAGTTGTTTCTCAAGGAGAAGGATTGTTTGGGTGTCCTGTAAGAAAGATATGAGTCCCTATATCCCAGGTCCTACACCACCTCTGTTAATTTAGGTACCTATGAGGGAAGATGGTAAAGGTCAGATGGACTGTATTCAAGGTACAGTTGAGAGTGAGGATAACATAGGGAAATTACTGGGGAAAACAAACCGTGACACTCTGTACTGTGCAGGGCCCATGACCTTTCCCAACACCTCACCGTGAGCACAATAGTGCTTTAGACAGGGGTATAGAGGATTCCCACTGAGAAACCAAGAGCAAAAAAATGAGCAGATGGAGGCTGGAGAGCTGGTTCAGTATTAAGAGCACTTTATGCTCTTTCAGAGGACCTGAGTACAGTTCCCAGCACCTACAAGGCAGCTCACAACCTTTGTAACTCCAGTTCCAGGGAATCTTGGGATACATATTTTCAGGAAGAACACCCGTACATATAAATAAAAAGTAAGCCTTGTTTTAGAGAGTTGACAGATGCTGTCGTTTGGGGATTTTGAAAGTGAAACTTTCCAGCCACACCTCTGCAGAGGAGTCTGCAACCCGATAAGCCCAGACTCTGCAAGAAGCATGTCTGTGGTCGTGTCTCGAATCTGTGATTATTTTTATAGTGTATATTTCAGTGCAGTGGTTTCTTTTTGAAGTGGCATGTTCAAAGTATCTCACCACACTGCCAAAGTGTCCTTGTCATGTAGTGTGTCAGCTATCCCCTGACAGGAAGACCTAATAATTACTTTCCTCTCCATAGAAGCACACATCCATTTCCTCATTCACTCTGTGTTTGTTGAGGACCCTTCTATGTGCTAGAAGATTAGGCTAAATACAAAGCTGAAAAGAATCACTTGGTGACTATTTATAGGCACATGTGGCTGGCTATTTAGTAATAGGAGAAAACAGACCAGGTTCCTACAGAATAGTGAAATGTTGGGACTCATAACAAAAGTAAGCCAAAAAATAAAAATAAAAATCAGAACTGACCAGAGTTAGGTAGACCTTGGATAGAATAGTCACAGATCAGCAGATGTCCTGTGTGACTGCAACAACTGTTTCCTTCTTTTCTGCTGTCAGGTCACTGTCCCCTGAGAGAATGTCAGCATTTGTTGTTTAGATGCAAAAATGTTAAAGAGTTCAAGCTAAACAAGAGAAGTAAGTCAGTTGATAAGTTCACTACCTCGCTGACTGTAACCAACTGTATTTTGACAGAATTACACTCTTGGGTTCTCACAGCTTACTGCCAGCTCATTCTTTCTCTTGCCCATAAAGGTCACACTGTCAGGCTAGACCTCAGTTTATATTCTCAGGGATCAGATAGGATCTGGAGTCTTCTAAGACTTGATCTAATGGCCTTTTGTTTCCCACCCCACCAGCACCTGTTTGTTAAGTGTTCTGACCCAGCCCCTTCCCTTTTAACAGACACCTCCTTGAGACTGTTCTGTTTGGGGTAGCATTTCTTTTTAGGTTCCTTTTTGAGTCATGTGTCAGCCTAAGGCCTACCAGTGTCCTTGTAGGAGCAAGTGGATCCTTCCCCATCCCTGCAGCCTGACTGTGTGCAGTACTTCATCTCATCTTACACTCCTCCATTCACACTCACTCACACTCTCACTCCTCCATTCACACCTTGGTCTCACTCGCGGCCATTCAAGCCAACGAGAACCCCTGCTGTCTCACTTTCCCTCTAGCTCTTTTGCTCTTGCTGTCTGTCCATGTGTCTGTAGATTGCCTCCACTTGCACTGTCAGCATCCCAAGTCTGCTTCTCACCAGTTGGCTGATGCTGTGTAGCCAGTATCACTCTACTGTGAGTGCTTTTCCTTCCTTGCCTTGCTTACTTGTCCAGTAGCAGTAAACAGCAAATGACTTTGACCTTGGAGCTGCAGTACCAGCCTCTGGCTCACTGTTGTTTTGTAAGCTCTTCTTCCACTACCTGAAGCTTCTCCACAGCTTGTTCTCAGGTCTTGTTAGCTGGTCTCTCTCCTTGTATGGCATGCGCTTGTGCTGCTAACTCTGATCTCTCTTCTGGGCTCAAGCCCTAAACATGTCTGTAGTATTGTGTTCCTTTGGCTCTTCCTAGACCCCTTAAACTCTACATTACTAGAATTGAACAGATCATTTCTCACCCAGATCTGCCTGTTTCAGACTCTGTAAATTCTGGCCTCTCTTGATTTTGGAAATGTACTTACATTTACCTTTTAGCAACTTACTTTTTATATATGTTTAATGTGTTTTTAATAGTATGATACTGTTTTAATAGCATAATCATTTCTTTTATTTTCAAATGATACCAAGTATCTCCTATATACCAAGTATTATAAGGGACCCTAGAAACAAGATAGTGATTTTAACAAATCATGAGCATATATTTTAGAGGTATTTCATATATATATATATGTATATATATATGTATATATATGAGAGATTATTTCTAGCTAGATGTTCTAATTCTGAATTATATACAGAACCAGTTTTATTTTAGTAATTTTAAACAACTTTTTGTGATAATACCTACTTTGTTTAGTTTGATAACTTTTATTGGTATTTTCTTTTTTAATTTTTTTTCTTTTTCTCAAAATTTGGTTAATTCCTTAAGATTCTGTAAGTAAAAGAAAACATACATTTCTATAAACTAGGCTATGTCATTCATCAGTGTTGCTCTGGTCATTGAAATGTCTGCTAGGAGAGGAGAGCTGGCTCAGCAGTTAGAAGCATTTGCTCCTCTTCTAGCGGACCTGG
Organism: Rattus norvegicus; assembly: GCF_021556685.1. NCBI lineage: Eukaryota > Metazoa > Chordata > Mammalia > Rodentia > Muridae > Rattus > Rattus norvegicus. Next base: position 125,974,352 of record NC_141539.1, on the reverse strand, counting down.
GTTTTATTGGCAACGCCCACATGGTGGCTCACAACTGTCCATAACTCCAGGCCCAGCGCATCTGCTGCCCTCTTCTGGCCTCCATGAGCACCAAAGAACACACGTGGCATAGACAAACAAACAGGCAAAACACCCATAAATGTGAGGTAAAACCAGCAAATCCCTTTTAAAAAGAAGTGTTTATTGAGTTAAGCAGTGTATGTATGCGTATTTAATTCTAACATGGAATAAGACAGTTAAAAATAATATGAAGATAATGACAAAATTATTTTTTTTGTTCAGAAACAATAAAATAATGTTGGAAATAAATGTTCATGTGTTGCTCCTCTCTCCCTAAATATGGCTTAAACATTATACTTTTCCTATTTTAACAGCCAATGTTTAAAGTTTTTCATAGCAAACAAGAATCCCCAGGTAGACAAAATTATGTTTTAGTTAGGAAAAGTAAATCCCAACACTTAAAAGTGAGATATCTAAGTTATAGCCCAAGTCATGGTATCTATGTTTAAAAGGAAAAACATAGAGGAGTATGACTTAAAAAAAAAAGCAGGGGGGTTGGGGATTTAGCTCAGTGGTAGAGCGCTTGCCTAGCAAGCACAAGGCCCTGGGTTCGGTCCCCAGCTCCGAAAAAAAGAAAAAAAAAAAAAAAAGAAACCTCGAACCTTTGATCAGTGTAGGTGCAGCCATTCACTGATTTATTTGCAAATGTAAGACGTATTCTGCTGTGTTGAAGATCTTTTGGCCTTTTAGTCATTAATTCCCCAAATCCTAGTTTCTCCATCTGTAACACAGTAGTTACCATAGCTTCTTATTGGACTGTCATAGTAATGTAATAAGCTTTCTCATGCCAAGTATGTTTTGAAATGTAAAACGTTCTATATATCAATTTCTGTTGTAAGATATACTACTCAGATTTCAGATTATTATGAGAAAAGTTAAACTATACACGACTCTTGTTATTCTTCCTTTATTTCTTATCTGTAGAAAACATACATCTTTACTAAATGCCTAGTTAGTAATGCCATTTTCAGGCTTTGCTTAGTGCAATGCATGTATCTGGGATGGCTAGGCGTGTTTTCTCTTGCTGTGATCAAGCATTATGACTGGAAGCAATTTATGAAAAAGAGTTTAGTTCCTGGAGAACAAGTCCATCGTGGCCAGGATGCATGATAGCAGACAGATACGACAACTGGAACAGAAAGCTGAGAGGTCGCATCCTGAACTGAAAACACAAAGCAGAGAAAGCCAACTGGAAGTAGGGCAAGGTTTTAAAATCTCAAAGCTTGCCTCCAGTGACATACATCCTCAAACAGCACCACCCACTGGGACCAAATATTCAAATGCCAGAGCCTAGAAGAGACATTCTCTTTCAAACCACCATACTGGATAGGGGTTGGGATCCACACAAGCATTTTTGCATTAAGAGTTATTCGGTAACTATGGCAGTTTGTGACTGCCTCCACTGTCTGTCCTGATTGATTTGTGGTGACATGTATTCATGATGGGTTTTCATTTGCATGTGCTCCTGGAAAGCCTGCTAGGTCTCTCTTAATTAATCCTGCCATTCATTTGCCAAAGTAAGTGACTCTGGATAATAATTACGTTTTAGACAAGAGGAGGTATTGGAAGAACACTAGAGTCCAAAGTATTAACCTGGGCCTCAGTGTGTCCTTCACATAAGTTACAATTGGGCCAGCAAGTTGGCTCAGTGAGCATAGGTGCTTGCTGCCAAGCCTGACCCCCTGAGTTGGATTTATGGGATGTACAGGGTGGGAGGAGAGAACTGACTCTACGCAATTGTCCTCTGACCACCCCACACATAAATACATAAGCATAATAGAAAAGACATGCTACAAAACATTTCAGTGTTAACATACTTTGCGCTAACCATTTGTGAAGTTTCTGCTTGTGCTCTCACCCCCAACATCAGAGCAGACCCTTTGTCCCTCCAAAGAGCAAGGACAAAATGGCTTCAGAGTTCCCTTTTACTTTTTCTTGTGGCAGAAATGACTGGTTCTGGTTAACCTTCCTCAGAATATGGCTTCCTTTCCCACCTCCTATTGAACTGATATAAATAACACACAGGAAGCAGAGACAACTTTTGAGCTGACATCATTTTCCTAGAAAACGATGATTTCCTAAGTATTGAATATTCCATTTGTTCAAGTAATGTTAAATATGTTTGTTTACTTGAAAAACATTTAGCTGCCAGTTTTATCTTAACTATTTTCTTTATTATTTTGGTTTTTATTCTTATGGACAGCTGTTGGATAACCAGTTTCCCTGAGAGTAAGCATTGGAGATCAGGGAAGGCATTTCCACTATGTGTCCACTAGAGGGCCACTGGTCACAGCTCAATGGATGAGATGCATCTGTTAGTCTAAGATTGTCTCATTTATTTCCTGAGAAGCAAATGAATTGTGTTTAAAACTATGTTGAGTGTCAGGGATTTTTAAACCCAGGGAAATTTAACAATTTACTGTGGGATAATAAGATTGAAAATGTATGCTTAATGTTTGCATTCTGTACATTTCTTTGTAAAATACTATTCTTATCAAATTTTTGACAGTTTTTATATACTGTTTTATCATAGTCATCCCCCTCCCACAACTCTTTCCAGTTTCAGATCCTCCTTATCTTCCTGCCCATTTAACTTCATATTCTCATTCATATTCTCTCTCTCTCTCTCTCTCTCTCTCTCTCTCTCTCTCTGTGTGTGTGTGTGTGAGTGTGTGTGTGTGAGAGAGAGAGGTCTGTGTCTCTGTCTGTCTGTCCGTCTCTGTCTCTGTCTCTGTCTTCCTGACTCTTAAACCCATGGAGTCTAGTTTATGTTGGCTGACTACTCCTGGGCATGGGGCTTGCTCTGAGATGTGGTCGATATATCACACCATTAAAGAAACACAGTTTTCTTCTCCCAGCAGCCATTAAATGCAATAGCCCTTTGATAGTAGAAGGACTGCGTGCCTGACTCCCTCCTGCATGGTAGGGTTTTATCCAACTTGAACTTTGGCAGGTCTTGTGCACACTGACACAGTCACTGTGAGTTCACATGAGTATCTGCCCTGTGGTATATGAAAAGAAATTACAGTTTCCTTGAAATGGCCCACTTCTGTCCCCTCTGCCTCTTACAATCATTTTGGGGGGGGGGCGAGGGTGTTGGGGACAAGGTCTCACTATGAAGCCTTGGCTGGCCTGGAACTTGCTATGTAGACCAGGTTGGCCTTAAACTTGTAAGAGATTCTCCTGCCTCTGCCTACAGAGCGCTGGGATTAAAGGCAGGCACCACTATGCTCTTGGCTCTCTTACATTCTTCCCATCTTTTTTCTACATAGATCCTTGAGCCTGGAGAGAGGGGTGTGGTAGAGACATCCTACTTAGGTCCAGCACTGCAAATTCTCCTAGTCTCCTGCATGTTGACAAGTCATGGTGTCTGAGCTAATTGTCCTCTACCGAAAAAAGCTTCAGTGATGAAGGTTGAGGGAGGTACTCACTGATGGGTGTAATAGCAAGCCATTATAAGCCAATTTGTTGCTTTGTCCATTTAGCAGAGTAATAGTAGTGCATTTCTCTTTACTCTGTGTGTGTGTGTGTGTGTGTGTGTGTGTGTGTGTGTGTGTGTGTGCATGCCATGGCATGATATGCATGATATGATATGATATGATATGATATGAAAGTCAGAGGGCAAAAATAATACAACTTCTATGAGCTCGGCAGTCACATTTTCAGTTATGTACATTTTCCAGGTTTTCCTGCATATTCAGGACTTAGTGAGTCATTGTCTGCCAGTGCTCAGTCAAGGTATGGAGAGCTATAGTGAGCCAGACACAGAGGTTTCCAGAACCTCTAAACAGGCAGCAGACACGTGTGTAGGTCATATACCTAGGTATACAGCTGTCACAGGTGGCAGGCAGGAGACCAGATTCAGTAGGAAGGAGTGGAGGAAGCAGAGCGCACTGGGTGTCCTGCAGATGCTCTGCTAAGAAGGGGGCGTGTGAAGTGTTGGCAGCCATGTGGGTAAACTGTGGAGAACAAGCGATGGTTAGAGTAGTGGGCTCAGGACAGAATAGGATTATTCAGGTCAGAAAGGGCCTTGTAAGTACTACAGCTTCTCTGTGTAGGCCAGTAGCCATTATAGTCTAAGCAGCATGGCCTGAAATGAGCCGTTTTAGAATGTAATTCTGCTTGGCATGGGTAGTAACTCCGAGGGGGACAAGAAATGGGTTGTTAAGGAAGTTCTTACATTATCAGCAAAAGATGGTGTTGCCTTGACACACTGGTGTTGGTGAGGACTTTCAGAGGTAGGTAGATTTGGAATGCATTTTGACAATAGAGCTAATGGAGATTTTTATGAATTAGATATGGGAGAGAGCCTGAAGGATCTAGGGTAGCTGCTAAAACAACTGAAAGGGCGGCGTCACAGAGCTCTCGATGGCTGAAGGAGTTCAGTTCGGTAAGCTGAAGTTAAGTGATCCATGAGACATAAAATAAAACAGGTGTCTCCTTGCTATCATCACTCTGGAATGTGGAAGAGAAATCTGGTTTAGATATATGAATTCTATAATTTTCAATTTGGTACATGCATACTATTATCTTGCATTTTTTAAATGTACATAAATGGAGTATCCTATAAGTTGGTGTGTGTGTGTGTATACATATGTACTTGTTTGTGGCTGTGCACATTTGCATGCACATATATGTTCTCATGTGTACATAGAGCCCAGATGTTAATGTCAGGTGTCTTCCTCTATTTCTCTGCTTTGTTTTTGTTTTCCTTTCCCCCATCTTTATTAAATTGGGTATTTCTTATTTACATTACAAATGTTATTCCCTTTCCAGGTTTCTAGGCCAATATCCCAACAACCCCTCCCCCTCCACTTCTATATGGGTGTTCCCCTGCCCATCCTCCCCCCGTTACCGCCCAACCCCCAAGAATCCCATTCACTGGGGGTCCAGCCTTGGCAGGAACAAGGGCTTCCCCTTCCACTGGTGCTCTTACTAGGCTATTCATTGCTACCTATGCAGTTGAAGCCCAGGGTCAGTGCATGTATAGTCTTTGAGTAGTGGCTTAGTCCCTGGAAGCTCTGGTTGGTTGGCATTGTTGTTCATATGGGGTCTCAAGCCCCTTCAAGCTCTTTCAGTCCTTTCTCTGATTCCTTCAACGGGGGTCCCATTTTCAGTTCAGTGGTTTGCTGCTGGCATTCGCCTATGTATTTGCTGTATTCTGGCTGTATCTCTCAGGAGAGATCTACATTCGGTTCCTGTCAGCCTGCATTTCTTTGCTTCATCCATCTTTTCTAGTTTGGTGGCTGTATATGTATGGGCCACATGTGGGGCAGGCTCTGAATGGGTGTTCCTTCTGCCTCTGTTCTAAACTTTGCCTCCCTATCCCCTCCCAAGGGTGTTCTTGTTCCCCTTCTAAAGAAGGAGTAAAGCATCCGCATTTTAGTCATCCTTCTTGAGTTTCATGTGTTCTGTGTATCTAGGGTAATTCAAGCATTTGGGCTAATAGCCACTTATCAATGAATGCACACCATATGTGTTTTTCTGTGATTGGGTTAGCTCACTCAGAATGATACTTTCCAGTTCTATCCATTTGCCTATGAATTTCATAAAGTCATTGTTTTTGATAGCTGAGTAGTATCCCATTGTGTAGATGAACCACATTTTCTGTATCCATTCCTCTGTTGAAGGGCATCTGGGTTCTTTCCAGCTTCTGGCTATTATAAATAAGGCTGCTATGAACCTAGTGGAGCATGTGTCTTTGTTGTATGTTGGAGCATCTTTTCGGTATATGCCCAAAAGAGGTATAGCTGGGTCCTCAGGTAATTCAATGTCCAATTTTCTGAGGAACCACCAGACTGATTTCCAGAATGGTTGTACCAGTCTGCAATCCCACCAACAATGGAGGAGTGTTCCTCTTTCTCCACATCCTCTCCAACATCTGCTGTCACCTGAGTTTTTGATCTTAGCCATTCTGACTGGTGTGAAGTGGAATCTCAGGGTTGTTTTGATTTACATTTCCCTTATGACTAAAGATGTTGAACATTTCTTTAGGTGCCTCTCAGCCATCCAGCATTCCTCAGCTGTGAATTCTTTGTTTAGCTATGAACCCCATTTTTAAAATAGGGTTATTTGTTTCCCTGCAGTCTAACTTCATGACTTCTTTGTATATTTTGGATATAAGCCCTCTATCAGTTGTAGGATTGGTAAAGATCTTTTCCAAATCTGTTGGCTGCCATTTTGTCCTGACAACAGTGTCCTTTGCCTTACAGAAGCTTTGTAGTTTTATGAGATCCCATTTGTCGATTCTTGATCTTAGAGCATAAGCCATTGGTGGTTTGTTCACGAAATTTTCTCCAGTGCCCATGTGTTTGAGATTCTTCCCCAGTTTTTCTTATTAGTTTGAGGGTATCTAGTTTGATATGGAGGTCCTTGATCCACTTGAACTTAAGCTTTGTACAGGGTGATAAGCATGGATTGATCTGCATTCTTCTACATGCTGACCTCCAGTTGAACCAGCACTATTTGCTGAAAATGCTATCTTTTTTCCATTGGATGGTCTTGGCTCCTTTGTCAAAAATCAAGTGACCATAGGTGTGTGGGTTCATTTCTGGGTCTTCATTTCTATTCCACTGGTCTATCTGTCTGTCTCTGTACCAATACCATACAGTTTTTTTTATCACTATTGCTCTGTAATAGTGCTTGAGTTCAGGGATAGTGATTCCCCCGGAAGTCCTTTTATTGTTGAGGATAGTTTTAGCTATCCTGGGTTTTTTGTTATTCCAGATGAATTTGCAAATTGTTCTGTCTAACTCTATGAAGAATTGGGTTGGAATTTTGATGGGAATTGCATTGAATCTGTAGATTGCTTTTGGTAAAATGTCCATTTTTACTGTATTAATCCTGCCAATCCATGAGCATGGGAGATCTTTCCATCTTCTGAGATCTTCTTCAATTTTTTTCTTCAGAGGCTTGAAGTTCTTAAAATACAGATCTTTCACTTGCTTGGTTAAAGTCACACCGAGGTATTTTATATTCTTTGGGACTATTATGAAGGCTGTCCTTTCCCTAACTTCTTTCTCAGCTTGTTTCTCTTTTGTGTAGAGGAAAGCTACTGATTTGAGTTAATTTTATACCCAGCTACTTTGCTGAAGGTGTTTATCATGTTTACTAGTTCTCTGGTGGGATTTTTGGGATCACTTAAATATACTATTATATCATCTGCAAATAGTGATATTTTGACTTCTTCCTTTCCAATCTGTATCCCTTTGATCTCCTTTTGTTTATGGGTATCTGTTTCTTTAGGTTAGGGAAGTTTTCTTCTACGATTTTGTTGAAGATATTTACTCGTCCTTTGAGCTGGCAGTCTTCACTCTCTTCTATACCTATTATCCTTAGGTTTGATCTTCTCATTGTGTCCTGGTTTTCCTGTATGTTTTGGGCCAGTAGCTTTTTCTGTTTTACATTCTTTGACAGTTGTGTCGATGATTTCTATGGAACCTTCTGCTCCTGAGATTCTCTCTTCTATCTCTTCATTCTGTTGGTGATGCTTGTATCTATGGCTCCTTGTCTCTTCCTTTGGTTTTCTATATCCAGGGTTGTCTCTCTTTGTGCTTTTTTTATTGTTTCTATTTCCATTTTCAAATCCTTCACCTGTTTGATTGTGTTTTCCTGGAATTCTTTCAGGGATTTTTGTGTTTCCTCTCTAAGGACTTCTACTTGTTTACTTGTGTTTTCCTGCATTTCTCTAAGGGAGTTCTTTATGTCTTTCTTAAAGTCCTCCAGCATCATGATCAAATGTGATTTTAAATCTAGATCTTGCTTTTCTAGTGTGTCTGGATATTCAGAGTTTGTTTTGGTGAGAGAATTGGCCTCCAATGATGCCATGTAGTCTTGGTTTCTGTTGCTTGGGTTCCTGCGCTTACCTTTCGCCATCAGATTGTCTCTGGTGTTACCTTGTTCTGCTATTTCTGAATGTGGCTTTACTGTCCTATAAGCCGGTGTGTCAGGAGTGCTGTAGATCAGTTTTCTTTCAGCCAGTTATGGGCACAGAGTGTTCTGCTTTCAGGCATGTATTCTTTCCTGTCCACTGGCTTTCAGCTGTTCCTGTGGGCCTGTGTCCTGAGTCCACCATGCAGGCCACTTGGAGCAAAGAAATTGGTCTTACCTCTGGTCTGAGGCCTGAAGCCACTCCTTGGGTCTGTGTTTCAGCCCTCTATGAGGGCAGCAACCAGAAGGGACTGCCCCTCCTTTTCCTGGGTCCCTGTGTGCAGGGGGCCCAGATAGCGCTAGACGTTTTCCTCTAGAGTCTGAAATTGGGCAGAGACTAGTCTCCTCTGGTTTCCTAGGCATGTCTGCCCCTCTGAATGTCTAGCTCTCCCTCCAACGGGATTTGGGTGCAGGGAGCGCTTTCACTGGGCAGGTTCAGATCTGGGTGCATTCTGAACCACAGGGTTTCTGCAGCTTGACTGCCCCTATCTATCTTCCTTTTTCCAGAGGCCCTATACAGTTTCCTCTTGGCCCATGGATATGGGCAAAGGTGGGCAGAAGTGGCAGTCTCTCCTGCCCTGCAGTCTTAGGATTGCCCACATGTCCGGATGATGAGCTCTCTCTCCCACAGGGTTTAGGAGCAGGGAGCTGTGGGCCAGGATCAGCGAGTTTCGGGAACCAACTCAACTTTTTTTTTATTCAGAGCCTGTCACTGAACCTCAGTTCATCGAGGTTGGCTGGCCATGAGCTTCAAGGATCATCCTGGAACACAGGGACATTTTAATTGTGTACATAACTGCATAATTGTTTAAATTATAGATCCATCTGAAATTTTATGCAGATAACCATATTAAAAGAACACATTGGAGCTGAAAGATAGCTCAGGTGGTAAAGTGCTCACCGTTGAAGCATGAGAACCTGAGTTCAGGCCCCAGCACCCACATTAAAAGCTGAGTATGCAGGCATAGGCTTCCAATCTCAGTGCTGGAGAGGTACAGACAAGAGCATCCAAGGAGCTCACTGACAGACAGCCTAACACCGTGGGTGAGCCCAGGGGTCCACTGAGAGATGGCATCACAAATTTTGGTAGCCTCATCTGAATAAGGACAATACCACACATACACACACACACACACACACACACACACACACACACACACGCACACAATAGAGCCAGTATTTATATGTAGCAATAATTTTTTTCTTTTCTATTTTCAGGCCTTTTAGTTTGTGTATGTTTGAGAATACTATATATACCACATGGTTGTCTAGTGCCTACAGCAGCCAGAAGAGTCAGTTCCCTTGAAACGAGAGTTACAGATGGTTGTGAGCCATCCTGTGGGTGCTGGGCACCAAAACCAAGTACTGTAAAAGAACAGCACATGCTGTTATGTTAACCTTTGGCTCCTCTCTTCTGGCCGAGTATTTATGTCTTTGATAGGCAAACTTTATTTTTTGTCTCTTCAGGCTTGTTTTTCTGTGACAGAGCATCTTCCAATTCCTAGAACAAACTTTACTGTTCGTGAATTTTTCTCATTAGCTTTTTATATTAGTATCTGCTAGAAATGTTAGAATCTTTTGTTAAATTTGTTAGAAGTTCGCTGAGCCGTGTGGTAGTGCACGCCTTTACTCCTAGCACGTGGGAGGCAGGGCAGACGGGTCTCTGATTTCAAGACCAGCCTGGCCTATAGAAAGAGTTCCAGGACAGCCAGGGCTACGCAGAAACCCTGTCTCAAAAAACCAAAAAAGAAAGAAATACTTAAATTACAGACGTTTTACCCAGTTTACCTATTTCTGTGTTAATGCATGTTTGATGAGTGCATTTCCACAGCTAGCATGGCCTATGCGCTTTGTTTTCTGTTTTCACGACAAATAACTCAGAGACTTGTATAAACACGTAGGTATATTTAGACTTTTATTTTGAATTGGCTTTGGTAAGTCGCTATAATTTTAAATAAAATACTACATTATGTCAAAAATTCTTGGCCTTCATTTGTTCATAGAATTCCCTTATTTTAATATTTGTTATAACTTCTGTAATATTTTCTTCTCAATCACCAACGTTTACAATTTGCAGTGGTCCTGATTGTCTTGCTATTTTTTTGTCCTCTTGTAGTCTTGTATTAAAAAGTGCTCCACTCAGCCCACAGGGTTTCCCACTTTAATTAGTTCCTCTGTTCCTTTTATTCTCTGTAAGTTATCTTGGTGTTTTTTTCCAAAGCTTAGAATTTTATAGTTCTCTCACTACTAATTGACTTTTTAAAATAATAAATAAGAATTTCTAGGAACAGCCTTTAGCTATCTCTCAAGTTCTGGTAATCTCTTATTTTTATTGTTTTAAAATTCATTGTCATTTTGTCTTTGGGTGACATGTGCATATTTAGAAGTTGGTTTTAAGACAATGAAGAATGGGATTTATAGTCGTTGCTGTCAGATACAATAGTACATGGCTCAGAATATAGGATAGTCTCTCCGGGGATGAGCCCTTATTGTTCTTCCAGTGCAGAGTGGCCAGCCTTGAAACCACAAATGAATAAACAACAGAAGCGGGTTCAGTAGACTGTATTTATATATACTTGTGCATACACATACATAAATACATACATGCCTACATACATATCAATAATAGCAAAAAAAGTAGCTGTCAGCTTGAGAGTGGGGTGACAGAGGGGTTTGAGTAGGTAGCTGGTAGGGGCTGGAAGGAAGAAAGGAAGGGAAAGTGATATAATTCTATTACAGCAAAAAGATTTATAAAGTAAAGCATTACTGCTAGTGACCATTACATCTTTCTGCACTAACCAATACATACACTTCTTATACTCTTAAAATCAGAGTTACAGGTACTTAGGGTTTAGAGAAGAGAATCTAGACTCTCAGTTTGAAATTTCTCTGCATTTAGTCATTGGATGTGTATGCATGTCTGGGCACACATGCCGCAGTGCACATGAAGAGATAAGAGTACAACTTACAGGGTCCGAGCATCAAACCCAGATCATCAGGCTGGCTGCCCATTGCCCTTGCTTATACTAAAGCCATCTTACCTACCCTGTCTGAACATTTATCAAATTAATATTTGATTTTATTGTCTCACACTGAGAAGGAAATCAGCATAATTTTAAAATATGTGAATCAAAGCCACCTATAAATGGAAATGAAAGCTTCACTAATTTTTTCTACAAGGTTAGTTTTCTAAACCAAAATTAAGAGAAGCAATACCTTTAAGCTCACCACATCTTTATTAAAATTTACTTAGTAAATATTTTTTGAGTTTCTAAATTCTAACTTAGCCTTTGATGTTTTAGAGATCTCTTGATGGCAGCATCTTTAAAAACAATATCAATGAAGCTGAAGAGCTCTGCCCGTGGTTCAGAGCACTGCTGCTCTCGTGTAGGCTGCTGAGTACCATGTGGTGGCTCACAGCCTCTGGAGCTCCAGTCCCAGAAGACCCAGGGCCCTCATCTGGCCTCCTCAGGCTCTGGTCATAAATGTGTATACAGAGACACACATAGAAAGACTCATACACAAAAATAAAAATGACCTTTTAAAAAGATGCTATCAAGTAATAAATAATTATGATTCATTAATTTTTATATATTGCTAGAAGTTGGCTATGCAGTTTTTGTTTTGTGTTCAAAAAGAGATAATAGCATAGTAAGTTGCATACTGACTTAAAAACAGTTTGGCTTTAAGGATTTTGAAGGGGTTTGCAACCCTATAGGAATACAATACCAACTGATCAGAGCTCCCAGGGACTAAACCACCATCCAAAGAATACAATGGACAGACCCATGGCTCCAGCTGCATATGTAGCAGAGGATGACCTTGTTGAGCACCAATGGGAGAAGAAGCCCTTGGTCCTGCCTAGACCTGATGCCCCAGTGTAGAGGAATGTGAGGGCAGGGAGGTAGGAAGGAATGGGTGGGGCTGTGGAGGAACACCCTCATAGAAGCAGGGGGGGAGAGGGGATACAATGGGGGCTTATGGGTGGGAAACCAGGAAAGGGGATAACATTTGAAATGTAAATAAAAAATATCCAATAAAAAAAAGAATCTCTTGAGTGACAAGGAAAAAAATATATTCTGATGTTTTTAATAATCTGATGACTATGTCCATGTAATGAACTATTTAAAATTATTGCCTTTTGTATACAAACTTAAGTGGAATTAATTTTATTTAATGCTAATCCTTTTGGTAGTTGCTTCTGTAATGATACTTGGTCATGAAATGATGAAGCAGAGAGATGTGGTGTGTGTTATATGTCTTACACTGGCTATTTAAAAGCACAGTTCTATGAGCTAATAACAACAGAATTTCCTATTGTCCCATACCTGAATTACTTCTTTTAATTCCTAGGGGAAATAATATTTCAGTGTCCGTAGAATATAAAGGTAACAGAGTCAATCATCATATTAACTTTATTCTTATGTTTATGTGTGCTATGATTCACAGTTTTAGTGCATAGTGCTTAAGAGCATTGTTTCTGTGGTTTGTTTTTTTAACCTTGAACCAATAGGTCAGAGCCTTCTCTGACATCTGTGTCCCAGCTTCAGTACTAGTCATTCTTCAGTTACAACTGGAAAGTTAAAAACTGCTTACTTTTCTTGAAACTGGTGGGGGGATAAAATATAAATCAGAGATCTTTCCCCTAAGAAGGTTTGTAAAAACTGTCTTAAGATTTTTTTTTTTAAATGGCAATCTTAGTTTATAGCCCTGGCTGGCCTAGAACTCACTAGGTAGACCGGGCTGGCCCAAACTCAAGAGCTCCTCCTGCCTCTGCCTCCGGAATACTGATATTAAAGATGTGCCTATACCACCACATTTGGCATTTATGAAATATTTTTATGCCACCAATGTGCTCTTCAGTTTTATATATAGATATACAAATGTGTATTTGTATTATGGAAGAATTTTTCCTTAGTGTAATTGATTTTAACTTTCTCTTTTATTGGGATGATCTGTTGGTCATTTTAAGATTTTAAGTTTTTAAAGCTAATTTTGAGGCAAGTATAATTAGCGAGTATATTAAATAAATAAGTTTTTTTTTAAAAAAAAATCTTAAAAGATGTTGTTTTCCCAATCAATTTTGCTCCTCATTTAAGCATGCACTAGCGGTGCCCGACCTGTGTAAAGTGGTGGGGAAGAGGTATTTTCACCCTGTTTTCCTATTTTGGTTCCCACACTTCCTCATTGGCCTTTGACTTCCCCCCAAGTTTTCTAGGTTTTCCACTCAATACTGAAATGTTAATTCATGTGTTCTACTGGGACTATTTCCGTTCCTAAAAAAGAATGATTAAAGCAGTGTGTGAGTGAGATGCGCATGCACCAGGACCAACAACAAAGAGGCGTTAGTAAGCGGGTTGGTGGGGGAGGGTTGATGGACGCCAACCCCCAGTGATTCGGGCAAGATGCTTACCCCGCCCTCCTGAGGAGGCAGGGGTCTGTCCAGGGACAGAGTTCAGTGGGGCAGATGGTATCACTGCTGCTGTTGCTGTACTTGCACCGCTGATTTACACGGTTTGTCATGCTAGCTTGAAGTCACGTGCCTTTTCGTTTGTTTGTTCAAGGCCGAAAGAGCGTATTCTTTCTGTGGGACTATTGAGTACATGGCGCCAGATATTGTCAGAGGGGGCGATTCCGGACATGACAAGGTAGGTACTACCCTTGATCCTCTGTGTATCTCCAGAAACTGTGCAGGAAGAGTGACTCCTCGGAAGTAACTTCTGTTCAGACTCTTACTAAGACCCACATTTCTCATTTGTCTCTCTGTTCTGTGTGCTTGAATGCACTATGAGTTTTAACATTTTGTATTGAGAAAACACAAAATTTAAGACATTTAAACTTTCCCTTTAAGGTTCCATTAATGCAGTCTTCTGTGTTGTAGAGTGACATTCTTACTAAAGTTGGGACCTTGAAGTTATTCTTCAAACAATTATAAATAAATGAATAAATAAATAAATAGATAAATAAATAAATAAATAAAATTTATTTCTATTAGAAGAGCTTAAACAAAGCACCAATTGTGACTCCATTAAAATTTTTTTCTGGTGCATGAGGTTTGTTTGAACCAAGTCTAATATAGACGTGTGCCTGAATGAATACCTCAGTATGTATGTGGCTCCTCTCTGCATCATTGCGGTAGATTCTGGATAGAGCTTTATTGTCATGGCTAAATTCTTCAGGAAAAATACAGAAAAAGATGGTGGTTGTCTTTGCCACCTTTGGTTAGTAAGTCCTTCTATTGAGATGTTGAGAGGCCATTGAACAAGAAAACCACTCACTTTATTCCCAGTTTGCCTTTAGCGTCACAAAGACATTGATACCTTTGTTGACTACTCCCTAGCAGAAATAGCATTTTTTTCACAACCTTGAAAGGAAAATTCTCCACTCAAAATACAGTTTGTTTTCCTAACCCTCAAAGAACTCGATTCCCCCCCCCCCCATGGCCATATCCTTCCCTGTGTATGTGCCCATGAAGATAATAAAGAAATGGTCAGCTCTAAGTTATTATAAAATCTAGGTCATTTTCCCATCCTGTATTAAAGGCTAACACTTTCCTATCAGTTTTGATGTATTAATAGCATTCCCCCACTGAGTCTGGCTGGCTTGTCGTATTATTCCTCTCTCCTTATCCCCTCTGACACACCACATACACAGTCTCATTGTCTGTGGGGATGCTTGGCCTTGGTTTTAGACCAGCCCTGTGTCTATCAAACACATCTATCTCAGGTGTGTACAGCCAAGCAGCATGGCCTCGTGCCCAGTGACTCCACTGGCACTGGGACTGCCTCTAGGAATCTGGAGTGGAATGCTGGTTCATTTGCTTCATGGTATAATTTAAAGCTACCGTGCAGTTTAATATGAATTTATAACAATTTTGAGAATTACCTACTAAAGCTTAATGGAACTGGGGCTGGATAGATGCTTAGCAGTTAAGAGCTTAGTAGAATCAGTTTTCAAGGAAGGAAACTTTGTATTATACCTAGAATTTCTGCAAGGTTAAGATCCATGTTATAACAGCCAAAAAAAAAAATTCTCTTCAGTATTTATTGTTCAGATAATTTGTAAATGGTTTTCCAGCTTAGAGTACATTTTATTTTCTGTTATTTTAAATCTCTCCATAGGTGTGGATACTTAGATATGTTCTGTAAGAGAGTGACTTGTAGGGTGGTGTTTAAAAATAACAGCCTTGGGGTTGGGGATTTAGCTCAGTGGTAGAGCGCTTGCCTAGGAAGCGCAAGGCCCTGGGTTCGGTCCCCAGCTCCGAAAAAAAGAACCTAAATAAATAAATAAATAAATAAATAACAGCCTTGTGTGAGAGTCTTACATTTTTCCCTTTGAAGGAACTCCATCTGGTTATTTGGGCATGAATACTTTACAAAATGTGGTTGATACCCACCCTGAACCCCACCCTGATCCTAAGTCCAGTGTTCCACTTATCCAAACTTTTGAAAAAGCATCGTTAAGTTAAATTGGTTTACATTAACAATGATAAAACTGACTGATTTATAAAATTGTTAAAGTACTTGCTGTTCTGGGAATATGTAGACATCTATCCTCTGAATATCTCTTATGTGCAGTAACTTAGTACTCCTTCACAGAAAGCTATGAAACTGTTTTTTGTAAAATATTTTCTTTCTTTCTTTTTTTTTTTTTTTTCGGAGCTGGGGACCGAACCCAGGGCCTTGCGCTCGCTAGGCAAGTGCTCTACCGCTGAGCTAAATCCCCAACCCCCAAATATTTTAAGTATATACCTGTACTTTGGGTTTTTTTGGTAATATATATTTTAGTTACTAATTCTACAAAATGGAATTGTTATTGTTTTACAGGCAGTTGACTGGTGGAGTTTAGGTGTTCTAATGTATGAGCTACTAACTGGAGCATCTCCTTTCACTGTTGATGGAGAAAAAAATTCCCAGGCTGAGATATCTAGGTAAGACTTAAATGCCATAAAAATAATCTCCTGTAGGTTTCCAGAGCATTACTCCTTCTGTTCATTCCTAGCAAGTATCACAGTTGCAGTGTTATGCTTTTGTTCTGTTTTACTTGAGTTTTCTAACATTGAGAACAGTTTTGACAGAAGTAAAGGTTGAGTCCACTTCGATGAACATGAAGTAACAGGGATCAGTTTGCCTTCTTGCCTGAAACAGTTTTAACAATGGAAAAAAATATGTGAAACAGCAGTTGTGAGGACATTGGACATCTGACAATGGAGGGCAGAGGTTTCAAAGATACAGAGAATAAACAAGGTATGCCCTAAGATTGTCCCAAATGACTACCTTAAGAGCTTCCAGGATGCCACACAGGGAAGGGCACACCCATGAGACATTGAAGAAATGGAACTGATGGGTCTAGGGAGACAGCTAGTTTGCTGACTGGAGTGCCTCTGGAGTCCAGAGATTTGCAGTATTGTTAGGTGGAAAATACACACAATAAAATGTTTATTATTTTATAGTTATTTATATCATAGTTGCTTTTCTTCAGATTGATCTATAGATTCAGTATAATTGCAGTTGTTTGTGTATTTATTTTAGTAGAAACAATCTGACCTAAATTGGCAATCTGATGTAAAATTTAAGCAGAGATGAAGAGGACCTACACTAGCCAGATTGTCTTTGAAGAAGGATGGAGTTGATTTTAAGACTTATCCTAAGCTGTAACGATTATGCAGTTCGGTTCTGGTATCAGGACGAACAGATGAATACTGGAAACGATTTGTGTGCCTGCAGTCCCAGTCCATGGAAGGTATGAACAAGAGGACTGCTAGAAGTTCAAGGCTGGCCTGCCTGGCCAACATAGCGATCTGGTGACACCGGCTCTGAAAAGTAAAATGAGAAGAGAAGGGGAATGGGAGGAAGGATAAGAACAGAGGATAAACTAAACAGAATAGAGAGCCCAGAAATAACACCATGTGCACAGGCAGCAGACTTTTGATAAAGCGTCAGTTACCTGTCACTTGGGAGGGGATTTTCAATAAATGATGCTAGAAGCACTGGCTGTTCCAGTGGGAAAGACATGAACTTCAGTAAATGCTTAGTACTATATAAAAAAAAGTACTCAAAAGAAACAGTAGGCCTAAATGTAAATGTTATACCTATAAAACATTTTTTAAAACCTTAGGACTGGGAGATGGCTTAGCCTAGCGACCTAAGCTCAATCCTCAAACCCACATAAAGGTGGAAGAGAGCACCATACGGTTCTCTCTCACCTGCGTGTCCTGGCACTTACATTCCCCTCCTCGAAATTAATTTTCTAAAATCCCCTGTGGCCTTGAGTCAGCTAAAAATTTAAGTACAACAGTCAATAAAAGAAATAACTTATAAACTAGACTGTTTGAGGGTACAGATCTCTGTCCTTTAAAGTATTAAGAAAATGAAAATCACAAGTCACCATAAAAATTTTAAATTGTATATCTGATAAAGGTCTTATACAAGAAATATACAAAAACTTAACGAAACAACCAATCCCATTATACAATAGGAAAAAAACATCGAACAGATACTCCAGCAAAGATCATCAATGAATAGCAAACACACACGTGGGAAGATGAGTGATATCATTGGTCTTTAGGGGAAAACGGATTGCAACCACAGGAAATGCTGCCGTATATTTGCTTGGTTGGCTGTGAGTAAAGGCAGTGGCCATGTCAGATGCTAGTAAGAATATGAAGGAAGCTGGGCATGGTAGCACACACCTTAAATCCCGTCCCTTGGGCGGCAGAGGCAGGTGGATCTCTGAGGTCAAGCCCAGCCTGGTCTACAGAGTGAGTTCTAGGACAGCCAGGGATTCAGAGAATACCCTGTCTTGAGAAACCAAAATTAAAACCAAAAAATAAAAAAACAAGAATATGTAGGGAGTGCAAGGGAGTGTAAGCAGGGGAACATATAGTACAGTGTAAGTAGGACCGTGTTAGAAAAGAGCCGGTTTCTTTAAAAAGCAAAAACTTATCTAATCCATGACATCTGTTCTAGCACTCAGTATTTATGAGGGAGAGCAAGCATGCTTATAAATCCTGTACAGCAAGTGATCCCAAAGTGGACAAGTATCTGTCAGCAGCGGTTAAACAAATATGCTGTGTCTGTGCAAAAGAGCTACTTAGTGGTAAAAGTGTGCACTGTATTAATACATACAAAAGGTTGGATAAATCTCAAAATAATTATAATGAAAGAAGCCAGACAATATGGAGCAATTACTGTATGATTCCAGTCCTGGGGAATGTCAACAAAGGAAACAGAATGGTGGTTAGTGTGAGACTGGCAAGGAGAAGAGAAGGAAGAAACTTCAGAGGAGCATGAGAAACATTGGGAGGGATGTGTTTCTTCACTATCGTGTGTGGTGCCAGGATTACACTTACATACACAAGGCAGACCTCATCCAGGTACACTATGTGTGAATGTATTGTTCATACAGTGTTCATCAATAAAGTAAAGTATAAGATGTATCATTTCCAGGACAGACTCAGAAGCAAGTAACTCCAGGATTTCAGCTTACTTAATACCTAGCAGGAACATTTTTAAAATCAGCTAAAATTATACCTGTTAAAAATTCTAAATACTGTTTTTTAAATTGTAATGTTTAAATGAAGCTTTAGTCAGTTTGAAAGTTCTTCAGGTGGAGTGTGGTGATTCACGTCTACAATCCAGATGTTTGTGAAGCTGAGTCACAAGGGTTACAGATTTGAAGACAGCCTAGGCAGAATGGTGACATTCCCCATCTAAAAAACATTAATAAATGGAAAATGGGAAAAAATGCCTCAAAATTATAGGAACTCTTGGCCATCACCGTGAGAATTTGGCTCGTGGCTTCCACCCACTCTGCCTGCCGGTAGAGAAAAGTATATTCCTTGTGATACCAGAGGCTCTTTAAGTGGCACTCACACTTCATTTGGCATTTTGGTTTTAGCAAGTGAAAGGTCCTGAATTAAAGTCTGTCTGAAATCTTTAAATTAGAACACATGGATTTTCAAGAATCAAAATGCTTTCCTTTGTCAGGCTAATCAATTGTGTTTAAAACTTGGTGAAAACTTGATCGTTTGGTTGTTTGGATGACTTGGCTTGTCCTACTCTGTTTTTTTTTTCCTTTTAGGGTAATCATTGAATTGTATCATTGAGATAAGTATATTGTTGTCTCTTAATGCTTTAATTGGTAAAGGTCCCCCCTTTTTTTTTTTCACTGAATTCTTATATTCCTTGACTTTTGTTTTAAGACAGGGTCTCACTATGTAGCCTGGGCTAGCTTGTAGTTTACTATGTAGACCAGGCTTGCCTCCAGTTCTCAGAGATCCACCTGCCTCTGCCTATCAAGTGCTGGGATTAAAGTAAACGCCATCATACCTTGCCTCTGTCACTAAATTTTTGTGATCTTCAAGAGCTTAGCCTACTAGGAACCAATTCATCCTACACTTTTTATTTGAGATGCTTCAAAATAATGTATTATCCATGTTATTTGCTTGATGTTGTTATTGACAGATAGCCTAAAATGTTGAATAAAAATATTAGTATATAAAGTTTCAAAAGATGTAAAAACCTCAAGTGATAAGAAAACCTAAGAGTCCAACCTTCTTCTTCCAGTTAGACTCTGTCCCTGGGTGTGGGTGCAATCCCTGACTTGTCCATGAAAGGACTGCTAGGTCAGGGTTTCATGGATGCTGCATCCCATAGTAAGTTGGTTTGATTGTATCTAGTCCCTGCCACACACACACACCCCAGAAAAACGGACCAAAGTTATCTTTCTTGTTACTTCTGACCTGTGCTCTCAAGAGTATGGAAGACTTCTACTTATTCTTTCTAGACGTTGAAGCAGGCAAGCATAGGGAATAGTTTAGTAACCTGGGGTATTATGTGGTTTAGGTTATGCACACATCCCTCTTCTAATAATGCACTTAACAGACTGAGACGCTTCCCTGTGCTAAGATACGTAGTCCTCTCTCCCCCACTTGACTGTTAAACTCAGTTTCTCTTCAGATGTATTCCCAATATATACAAGGACCAGTTCATCCTAAACTAGTTTTGGGTGAGTGCCCAATAAAGCAAAACTCAGGTGAATTTTTAGAGACGCTCCCCTATTTACCACTTATGCCTGTGCATAGTTGGGTATGCATTTGATTAAAGTTAATTAAAATTAATGGAAAAGGACATATACAGTCGAACTATTTAGATGACTACTCTATCAGCCAGAATAGAGAATCTGTGGCACCATGCCCCTTAGTGGCCATACTTCTCTTGACCCCTATCAAAGCAAGCCCAAACAGTAATCAGGCCCTTGAGTCTCACTCTTGTGTGTTCCAACCTGTTCTGTGTAGCTTGACTTTGAATAAAATTTCCTTGCTGCCTTTACAATCTGTTTGAGGTTTTTATTTCAAGTCCTGAATTAGAGTCTGAGAATCTGTAATCACCTGGCCCAGGTGATTGTTACCTGCTAACAATAATACTGCAACCACTGGTAACAATGTTACTGTAGATAGTTGAAGAGAGTTTTTATGTAGGACAAACCTGTTCAGTTCTGTTGACTGTTCCTAAGTTATTGCAGATCCCTCACATCATTTTAGACAGTTAACTTGATAGTTTAGACTTGAATGGTTGCTGTATAGCTTTTTGTGTTCCTGTTTCTTATCTTTATCCAGTACGTATCCTGAGCTTTGCTTTGTTGTGTGTCTTCCCACTAGCTCTCTGTCGGTAGATCTTTGCCTTTAGGAGCAGGTGTTACTGCCCCATTGAGAGACTCATCCTTCTCCTGCTCCTACAGGATGGAGCCAGGAAAACCACGATAAATGATTATCTTTTCACCTGAAGATCACAGTGTAAATGTTTATCCCCTGCTCGTCCGTCATCTTTTTCTGCCTGCCTTTGAGAAGAGATAATACATTTGCCATGAGGTTTTTATTTGATGTTTCATTTCTCTGAGTAAAATGTGCTATATTAATGTTTCATTATATTTTATAGGTATAATTTTATTTAGGTAGATTTAAGTGTTATCAAAAGTTAAGCCCTCAATATCCATAGGTTCTACATCCTTGTACCAACTGTAAATCAAAATATTGGAATAAAATGCATCTCAGAAAGTTCAAAATGTAAAACTTGAATCTATAAAAAAAAGCACTGTGCTGACCCTGTATGAATGTAGTGAAATATAGACCCTGGGTTAGCCTTTTGCCTTTCACAGGCCCTCAGTCTCTAGCTCACATTGCTTGAGCATTGCCCACTTCAAGTTTCACTCATAAATGTGTAATTAGATCTGTAATTGATACATTGGTATTGAACAAGTTCAGATTTTTTAATAGTTATCCCCAAAACAATACAATGTAATAACCATTTACACACTGATATTGTATCAGGTATTAGAAATAACCTAGAGATGTTTTATATAGCAGGATTTTCTTGACCCAACAGTGGTGTAAATGATGACATAGAGGCCTCTGACATAGTTTTTGCTTGGGCAGTCTACCGGCTACTCTAAACTTAACCCGACCACTCTAGCCTACAGCACACCACATGATTAGCTGAGTACCTTTCTCTGCTCTGCTGTGGTCCTCGTCTCTTTGTTCTGTGCCCACTCTCAGAATCACCCATAGCCGATTGTTCGCCCAATGCCACTCTCTCTGCCTGGAAATTCTGCCCTCCACTTCCTGCCTAGCTGTTTCCTGTCAACTCTATTACAACTAATCAGAACCTCTGATATAATTCTAGATTGCCTTTAAGCAAATAAGGAAAGATGAATATTTACAAAATATAAGGCCAGTGATTGGCCACAGAAATGGCAATGCCAGTAGCATTTAGCTCTCTGCTGGTACAGAATTAACAACTGAAAATACATAAATTCCTCACAATGTGAAGGTCCCCATGAGTTCTGAGTGTGTGGGACAATGTGCAAGGGTTGTATGTACACACCATGTCCTTGTCATTTTATGTAAAGAACTTGACATCCTCAGAGTTTTGTATCCCTGGGGTTTTGGAACCAATCTCTTCTAATGCCAAGGGATAGCCGTATCAAAAAAGAGCTCTAGTTAGCAGTGTTTAATAGTGGTCAGCTAACTGTAGTTTGTAGGCAAGATTTTTTCTTTTTGCTGATTTGTTTTGTTTCTGCATTTTGTTTTTTGCTGGGGAGAGGATGGGAGTTAGGAGCTAAGAATGTCTTTTACATTCTTTAAAAATAAAAAAAATTCACCATGTGAAAATCCTGTGAAATTTAAATTTGTGTCCAGTAAAATTTTATTAAAACATAGCCATGTTTATCAGTATATTGTCTCTTTACAGCTTTTTGTAAGAGCTGCAGTTACTACAGAGACCTTGTCCATTACAAAGTCTAAAATACTTACTGCCTGTCTCTGTTAGTGTTCTCTCACCCATTAACAAGTAACAAATTACCTCAAAACTAAGTGGGTTAAACAATATACATTTATAATTTCTGTGATTCAAGAATTTAGAGTATAGCTGAGGTGTGTGGTCTACTTGAAGGCTGTGGTCAAGAGTCTTGGCTAAGCTGTAGTCTCTTTAAGGCTCACCTAGGAAAAAACCTGTATCCAAGCTCACATGGTTGTTGGAAGATTCGGCTCTCTGTGGATCGGTAGACTACAGGCCTCGATTCCTTGTTTGCTGGTGGTTAATGATCATCTTAATGAAGATGTAGCTAGCCTAATATGGCCGCTTACTCCATCTAAATGGCATTTAATCCATGCACACTGAAGGGGCTGTCAATTCAGAACTAACTGTGACCTCTAGGGACCAACCTAGACATTCTACCTACCATTTATGCTTTATGAAAAAATTACCAATGCCTAGTTTGGGTGATTATTATTCTGCCTTGGACTTTTTCTTTCAAGAATCACTTTAATATGGTAATTTTATGACTTTATATCTTTCTGACTGAAAAGCTGAAACACAAGACATTAATTCTGGTGTATTTTATATTTTCTCCAGATTGATTTGTCAGTTATCATTTTGGATTCATTTGATTCTTAAAATTTTGTCCCAGTTACAGAAGTTGTGCTTTGAGGTGCTGTTAAAACAACTGGAATATACCGGGTCTTGATGCTGCTGTCGCTGTTGTTCAGGAGTAGATACACAGCCAGACCTGGCAGTGACCTCCTTTTAGCATAGTTCAGTCACATAGCATACATCTTTGTTTCTCCTACCTGTGAGAGACTGGGATTTTCTTCTTGACTACCAGAAGCAGTGTCAGGCATTCCAGGAATTGGACTAGAGGCATGAGAAGTGTATGGCGTGCCTGAGGTGGAAGGGAAGGGGTATGTCGCACACAGCACTTGTGACAGGCTGTGGCCTGCAAGGGCATCGTGTGAACATGAGGCACGCACATTGACTAAGGTGGGTGTGTGGTCACAGTACCTCTAGGGTTTATTGTCATATATGTGGTGGGCTGGCTTCCTGGGAAGCTAGAACGTTATAAAGTTCATAAATGTATTTATAGCTCAGGCAGAAGCTGCTGGATGCATGGGGGGAGGGGTAAGCAAAGAACCTTCAAAAGCAGACAAAGCTGCCTAAGAATCTGCGTTCCCGTGAATGAACTGCTTTGGCTGAACAAGATACAAGCTGTAGAGACCAAATGAGGGCTCCATGATACCCAAAGAGAAGTGACAGCCTGGAATCTTCTGCCTCCTTGGTAGCCAATTCCATGTCTAGAGAAAGGTACCCTCATGAAGGTGCCCCCAATAGCCCCAGAAGCCAGGTCACTGGGTGCAAGCATCTAAGCTGAGAAATCACCCACATTATACCTGGGTAAATTTTCTCTTTTTTCCCCTTAATTTGTTTATTCACTTTACATTCCAATACCAGACCTCCTTTTCCTCCCAGTTCCCCCCTTCACACAGTTCCTCCCCTGTCCCCCTTCCCTTCTCCTCTGAGAAAGGGGGAGGTCCTCCCTGGGTCTCACTGCACCTTGGCACATCAAGTCATTCCAGGACTAGGTGCATACGTTCCCATTGAGACCAGACAAGGAAGCCCAGTTAGGAAAATGGGACCCATAGACAGGCAACAGAGTCAGGGACAGTGACAGCTCCTACTCCTGTCTTTGGGGCACCCGCATGAAGACCAAGCAGCACATCTGCCACATATGTGCAGGGGGCATAGGTCCAGCCCATGCTTGCTCTTTGGTTGGTGGTTCAGTCTCTGAGAGCCACCCCTTGCCCCAGGGTCCAGGTTAGTTGACTCTGTTGGTCTTCCTGTGGAGACACTGTCCTCTTTGGGTCCCCCAATTCTTCCACAGGATTCCCCGAGCTCCATCTAATGTTTGGCTGAGGGTCTCTGCATCCATTTCCATCAGCTGCTGGGTGAAGCATCTCAGAGGACAGTTATGCTAGGCTCCTGTCTACAAGCATAGCAGAGCATCATTAATAGTGTCAGGGATTAGTTCTCGCCCATGGGATGGGTCTCTGTTTGGATCCGTCAGTGTCTGGGTAAATTTGCAACCCTGACAAGAAGTCAGCACCAGCTGCTGTTGTATATTTGCCCTAAAGACTCAGCTACTGTGAGGTTGGGCTGGGATCAAGCACATGGTGACTGGGAAGTTCTTTGTACTGTCTCACTGGAAGTGCTATTTTCATGTTGCTGGGGTTTTTCCTGTACCTGTAGATGCCCATTTCTGATCAAAGACTGTCAAATTATGGCCTACAGACAGTAGGAAAATAGAGTTAATTAGTGAAATATTTGCAGAGTATTTGCAGAGTATTTTTTCTAAGGAAAAAGTAAAGTATAAATACCTTGTCCTTGTCCTAGGTAAACTTATGTAGAGTGTAGGAAGATAGGGGAGAAAGACATGAAGGATCACATGGGGGGGGTTGATAAACGTGTGAGTGGAAAGACACTCCTGAAAATACAAAAGAGGTGTGGTTCCTTGGGGACCAGGTTGTCAGGGAGGTATTCATAATGGAGCTCTGTGGGCTGTGCCTGAGGGGGAAGGAGAATGCCTTGCAGGGCAGATGGTGACAGCTGTGTACAGTGGCACCCTAGAGCCATGGAAAGTTCTAGATTCCCTTGTCACACTGTGTTCTCAGCAAATCTGTGAAATGAGGCTTATTCCAATTCTAAAAGTAATGCTTATAGTAGTTTAAAACATGTACAAGAGGTTCTGTCGGTAACAACGCCCCCGAGGCATAAGACACACACCTGTAATCACAATGCCTTAGACATGGAGATAGGAAGAACAATAGCTCTAAGTCATTCTTAGCTATAGCTTAGTTTAGAGTGATCATGAACTACGTGAGATGAGACCCCATTTCAAAAACAGACAAACACTACCCCAAAGAGAAGCAAGATTTTATTTTATTTTGCTTTGCTTTTTAAAAAAATAATAGTTCTATTCTTTGATAACTATATATGAGGAATTTTGATCGTATCCCCTCTCATTCTTCCCCTTAACCTTTCTTAGAGCCACTCCCTATCTTTTTAGTAACCCCTGGAATCTAGTTCGTGCTGTTCATAAACTCATGGGTGGGGGCTGCCCACTAGAAAACTGACTTTCCCGTCCAAGAAGCCATCAGCTGTCTATACTTCCACATCTAAAGAGTGGGGCTTGTAAGCCTTCCTCAAACTGAATGTTTTTGATACCATTTTAGAGTTTTTCATTGTTACAGTATTTTATTCAGACTAGAAATTGTGTATCTCACAGTTCTTAATTTTTATCATAAGCATTCTCTAATTACCAGCTATTTGTAAACATGTTTGCAATGACCGTAATGTACTGTTAAATGGATACCCAGATCCCTTTTAGTATTAGCAAAAGATGAGAGTGAAGTTTACTGAAAGCTTTCTAACTCAGGTAACTTACGAGGAAGTCTGTGATTCTGGGAACACATGGAAACCAGACTGTGAGAGCCACACGTTGTCATGTAATAGAAGACTGTAGGGTTGAATGAAGACACAGCCCACGTGCCATGGTCTCAGTAGGAAATGTTTCTCACAGATTTGGGGGTTGAAAGCTTGGTCACCTTTGGTGCTTGGTGCTGTTTTGAGATATTATGGAAATATTAGGAGGTGGGGCCTAGTTGGAGGAAGTCGGGGAAGTTGTATCTTGTCCTAGTCTCTTCCTCTTATCTCCACTTGCCAGTCCCCATGATACAGCCATCTCTGCTCCACCCCATGGTCCCCACCACAATCAGGGTGTCAGACCTCTCCCTAGTGACAGAGCAGGAGAGTGAGGACTGAAACTGTGAGCCAGAGGAACCCTTCCTCTAGGTCATTCCCCTTACCCAGTGAGGGCACTGTAAGAGAAAGGTAAGCCTGAGGCTATGTTCCCACTAAGCAGAAGCTAAATGAACCCTTTTCTCTCCACTCATCACTGGCTGAGGACCCATCTTTGCAACTGGAATAGGCTTCAGGCATTCTCCACCTCACCAAAATGTAAGGGTGCCTTACCACCCTCATTCCAGAGGCTCCTTCAAATCTCTTCCTCTCCTGCTCCCAGTCTGAAGAGGGGTGCACATCACCAACTCTCAAGTTAACTCCTGGTTTTGGCCATATTGTAACTTGGGATCGTCTCCTGTTTTTCTCCACACTTTTCACCATTTTTCAGCAGAAATTCCTTCAGGCTCCAGCCCAGTTTTTCTTCCTGTTGTGCTCCCTACTTCACAGTCCCTCTGACTCTGAGGCGTGCCCTCCTGCACACCCTTGTTGGTTCACGAATGCCCGACAGAAGCTCCCAACTTGGGCCACTGTCCTCTGAGCCTGTATCCAGGCTGGGCATAACAGCAGAGCCTTCTCTTGTTTGCAGATGCTCCTCCTCCTCTCGACCTGCCACAGAGGTGGGCACTTATGCCCTGTGTGGTGTTTTAGGACTGCCTAGGTATAGAGTAGACAGACTTCCAGCAGATATTACAACCTTAGAAGACATCAGCCATGGTATACACTTCTCTGTCCTGATGGAGCAATACAGTGTGTCACCAATATGCAAGGAATTCTTTCCTCCAAAAAGTACAGCAGAAGTACAGCAATAGGAAAGGATCGCATGATTTTTCTCTGAGAAAGGATTTCTAGTTTCGGTTCTTTTTTTTTTTTTTTTTTTTCTTTTCTTTTTTCGGAGCTGGGGACCGAACCCAGGGCCTTGCGCTTCCTAGGTAAGCACTCTACCACTGAGCTAAATCCCCAGCCCGGATTTCTAGTTTCATAAATATGTCTGGGCCACTCTAAGGAGAGGTCTTCCTCTGCTGGAGGTGAAAACCCTGCAGTCATTGAGCAGTAGCAGACGATTGGATAGCAAGAGTGCAATGGAGTCTGTCTGTCTTTCTGTACCACTCTTTGGTTCACAGAATAGAGTTTCAGGAGTAGAATTAGCTTTGATATTAACATCGTGGCTATAATTTTCTGCCAAAAACTATAGTTCCTATACCATTTCATGATTCTCAGTAGCTAGCTGATAAGAGTTCTCTGTCTGCTTTATGGTTACATTAGAATGAGGGACTGTAAGAGTAGTTCACACTTATTAAGCATTTGCGCTATACCATGTACTGCATTGCTCACTTCAAGTCTTAATCTGTGATACTCCTTTTAGGAAGATACCATTATTATTATTACCATTTTGTAGGCAAGGAAACTGAGAAACAAAGGAATCCTTTAACTACCTCAAGGTCAAATGGCCATTAAAGAACAGAGCAAAGCCACTTTAGCCTCCATCCTGCCTCTAAGTCCATGGTTTTACTAAGCAATGCTTTCATACATTTAGGTTTTAGTTTTTTCCCCTACCTATTTTTATTGCTGTTTGGTGTTTTGTTTCTGTTTGTTTATTTTATTTAGAATTGGTTTTGCAGTACTGGATATTAAACATAGGGACTCATCTATTAGCCTAGAGCTTTCCCATTGAGCTGTCTCCCCAGTCCTATAATACTTATTAACACATACAACACAGGATCTTGTAGTAAACCAAAATAATGAAGTTTATCATCATATGTACTGTGTTAAGGTTCTCATCTTACTGATCTCATTATTTTTCTCATTAAATCACTGATCTACCTCCTCACAGGTGAAATTATAGACTTGGGTTGGATTTTTAAAAATATGATCATAGAATATATTTCTCACACATAGTTGTCTTTTAAGTTTCCTGTAGTAAATACATTTTTCTCTGTCTGACTCCCACTCCCTCATACACTGGCTAGTCTGTGCTGCTCATGGAGAAACAGATACTTTTGCCCCTGAGAAACCAAGCTGCAGCTGCAGACAGCAAGACTTCACGTGGTCACATGGTACTGGCTGTCCTGTCTTAGGTGACTTCCCTAGTTCTTTTTGGGTCTTTAAAGTTACTGCTCACTGGGAAGAAGTGACATGGAGGGAGATTATAGTTCTCTATTAAGTTAATTCTCCTGATGTTGTTGAAGAGTTGTTTAAATTCTTTAGTCAGGATCACTCTGAACCATGAGTGGTAGATGTAATCTAGCCCAAGTCCCCTTTTTAAATTTTTTAAATGAAATATTTGAAATAATAGTTTCTTACCAAGGTTGACTTATACTGGAGTGGTCTGCCTTTAATTCCTGCTCCTCCCTTTAGTTAGTTGCTTGACAGATTGTTGTTTGTGTGTTTGTTTGTTTGAGGCTGAGGGAGTTGTACCCATGTTCCCTGCTCTCCATATGGAGATCACAGGACAGCTTGTGGGTCCAGAGAGTGAGCTCAAGTGGCTTGGCAACAAGTGCTTTTATCCTCTAAGACATCTCCCCAATTTGTGGTCACAAATATTCTTCTTGCATATATAGTTCAACTTCAGAATGCTTCACTACACTCACTTTTAGTAAATTATCTGTTGCTGTAACATCATGCTCTTGTTGTTTTAACAGTAAACTTCATCTATCCACAGGAGAATCTTAAAGAGTGAGCCTCCGTATCCCCAGGGAATGAGCTCAGTAGCTAAAGACCTCCTTCAGCGTCTTTTGATGAAAGATCCCAAGAAGCGATTGGGATGTGGCCCACGGGATGCAGAAGAAATCAAAGAACATCTCTTCTTTGAGGTGAAATTTAGGAGATGAGTATATTTAATCCCTCTTGGGGTCACTTCCCCATTTCACCTACCTTACTCCCCTAATTCTTATGACAGATAATATTTAGGAAGGACCAGAATTTTACTTGTTTAGACCTAAATGGCTTTCCTTCCTTAAAGCACTTGGAACGAAGAAGGTTGTGATAGCATTATGTTTTCTCCACAGTGATGTCCAGCCTCTGACACTAAGACAGAATGTTGTCAGCTACAGAGTTTATGATTGAGAATAGAACAGTTGAGTTGCCCAAAGAATTGCCCCCTGGAGTCTCATGGTGCTCAGATTTACAGTGTGTTGGACCACATCTCTGGTCATCGAGGGTTGTATGTAGCCTGTAGCTTGGACCCAGCTTGTGAGTTCTAGGTAATACTTTCTGTAGGTTTTTGGGTTAGCACATGAACTAAGGAGATGTGTATCCTTTGTATGAATTCATGAGCTGCTGTACTGGCTTACCCCTCTTGATTACCGATTCCATTGCCTCTTCTGTTTGCAGAAGAAATCTAAGAATGTCCCAAGCCTGCCTGGTTCTCAGTCAGTGTCTGTGGCATACGTTTCCATTTGCTTTCTTTGCTCTGTAGCAGTGCTTTTCTTATGAAGAAGCCAAGTTACACTATTCCACAGAGCACTAGCACGTCCACCACCTTCATTTTCTCCCTTTACTCCAAGGAAAGGCTAAGAAATAATGGGGGGCAGGGGGTGCCTGAGCTGCTGTGATTCCAGTCTAAATGGTAGCACCTGAAATGGCATGGCCTCCGTGTCTGAAATCCTAAACGTTACAGTGTTAAATAACTTCACATATCAGCAAGCATGGCCTTGGTGTGAATGGTCTGGTAGAGTCATCCACATTGTTTTTATTCTGTAAAAATTTGTATTATCACTAAAATAAATGAACAGGGTATAGCACACAAAGAAGTAACAGTTACTTCAGATAGACTTTCATAGTGCTGTTACTGCTTGTTAAGCATTAAAAAGCAAGGCTGGGGGCTTGGGGATTTAGCTCAGTGGTAGAGCGCTTGCCTAGCAAGCGCAAGGCCCTGGGTTCAGTCCCCAGCTCTGAAAAAAAAGAAAAAAAAAAAAAAAAGCAAGGCTGGGGTAGAGCTCAGAGGTGGAGCACTCGTGTGGTGTATATGAGGCCATTAGATTTTTGTCCTCTGCATGGGGGCTGGGAGATGGTTTCCTCATTGAAAATGAGGTCCCTTCACTTCTGTGTGAACAGAGTATGCTTATTTTAGTCTCTCTGCTCATTTTTAAAAGTATTACTGTAAAACTTTAAAGTTCAGTAACTCAGTGACAAACATTTAGAATAAAATGAACTCAGTATTGTGCATTGGGTTTGAAGTACTACTTTTCAAACATACATTATCTCTTGTTCAGATTTGAACTTCAAAATTAACAAGTAGAAAAATTAAATAGAATGTTCTATTGTCCTTTCCTACAACATTTTTTCTCAGTTGTTACCTGAGCATGTGAATATTATAGTATGTCTTTAATATAAGAGGTACTTATCTTCTTGATAGACTGGAATAGTAATTTTAATTTATGTAATTGCTTTCACTTTTAAATGATAGGGGTAGACCAGAAATCCACTCGCGAAGATCTGAATGATCTTTTCTTTGCAATGCTATAGAGGTGGGAAGAATCATAATAGCATTCAATTTTCTACACATTGAACATTCTTCTGGTAAAGAACAGTGTGTTTCTTTAAATTACCCCTTTACTCTTGAAGCTTGTCATTTTTAAAGATTTTTCTTAAAATTTTTAATATTGTGTATGCATGTGTGTGCACGTGTGCATATGTGCACTTGTACTCATACACACGCACACATGTGGAGGAAAAAGACAACTCATGGGAATGAGTTTATTGCTCCACCATGCGGGAAGCTGAGGATCGAGCTCAGATCGTCAGGTTTGCCGCAGACATCTGTACCATGTCAAGCCTCTTCACCTGGCCTAGACGTTTCCCTGATGTCTGTTCAGTAAGTGAGACACAGGCAGATGCCTATAGTAGAAGCTCATAGAGGTGTGGACACTCGCTAGAAAGTGGGCAGAATTCCTATCCACACTTCCAGCACTGATATTTCAGTGAGAAATACTTAGTTCTTATTTCTGGGCCTCAGATCCTTTCTGAGACAAACACAAAAGAGAAATTATCTCAAACACCCATCATGACTGAAAGACTTGAAGAATCACCACTTAATTTTTTTACTTCCTTTATAAGAGAATATATTTTGCTAAATTTGATCAAGTGTAAGTTTCACGTTACCACTGAGTTAATATCCATCTTTAAGTGGGAATCACCACTACTCCTATTGATGGTGCGTCTTTCTTAATGGTATATAGAATGATGGCATTAGTATTATCTTATATGGAAGACTTAGTAAGAAATCTTTAAAATTCAGTTCAGTGAGTACTGAGGATATTTTAATTGAAGAAGGAGCATAAAGAAACTATAGAAGTTGAATTTGAATAATACAGAACATGTCAGTTACTCAGTGTATGGGGGAACAAGAGGCAGTTTCTAAATATTGAATAGGGTTGAATAAGCTACAATGATGTGTCATTTAGTCCTCAAGTATACAAAAACACTTGACTTGTGGCACTTTTACTTTGTAATCTGTCAGGGTGACCCAAAGGAAAGCCAGTGTAATGGGAGAGCTCAGTGAATCCTAGAAAATCGGAGTTGGTGTCACAGCAACAGGGTACACTTAAGCCATGTTTGGCAGTATCTTATAGTTTGAGGGAGTCATCAGTTGGAAAGTTGGTTGGTTTTCATTTTGACTTAATTCTTTTCTGCCAAGGCTCAGAACAAAACTAATTTGTTCTGCTATCTCTGAGGTTAAACCAGAGTGTCTTGGTGCCCTCTAGAGGACACTGAAATTCCTGCAGTAAGAAAGCAGCAGGCACCTTCCACCTACTACAGACTGAAAATTAGGTTATTCTTGGAAAAAGTGTTATTTTTAATCCTTAGTTTGAAATATGCACTCTTATTTTTAATCAAACTTACTAGTAACTGAACTCTTAGCCAGGAGTGGTGGCACACACCTTTAACCCCAGCACTTACAAATCTCGGAGTTCAAAGCCAGCAAGCTTACATGGAGTAATGATTCTCAACATGTAGGCTGCTCAACCACTAAACCTTTCCCAGGGGTTGCCTAAGACCATCAGAAAACATGGACATTTATAGTATAATTCATAACAGTAGCAAAGGTACGGTTATAAAGTAGCAATGAAAATAATGTTATGGTTTGGGGTCATCACAACATGAGGAACTGTAGTAAGCGTTGCAGCATTAGGAATATCAAGAACTACTGCCCTAGAGACTTCCAGCCTGCCAGAGCTACAAAGTGGGACTCTGTCTTTAAAAAAGAAAAACATTTATCATATTTATTGTTCATAATACAATTTGATGCCTGGCAGTAGTGCCTCACACCTTTTCATCTCAGAACTCAGGAGACAGAGGCAGGTGTGGCTCTCTTGAGTTCGAGGCCAGCCTGGTCTACAGAGTGAGTTCCAGAACAGCCAGGGCTATGTAGAAAAAATATGTCTTGAAAAAAACAAAATAGGGCTGGAGAGATGGCTCAGTGGTTAAGAGCACTGACTCCTCTTCCAGAGGTCCTGAGTTCAATTCCCAGCAACCACATGGTGGCTCACAACCATCTGTAATGGGATCTGATGCCCTCTTCTGTTGTGTCTGAAGACAGCCACAGTGTACTCATACATAAATCAAATAATTTGACTTTTTTTGATTTCTGCTCTGTCCCAATCTTCTTTCTGTGCTCTAGAAGATAAATTGGGATGACTTAGCTGCCAAAAAAGTGCCTGCGCCCTTTAAACCAGTGATCCGGGACGAGTTAGACGTGAGTAACTTTGCTGAAGAGTTCACAGAGATGGACCCCACCTACTCTCCTGCAGCTCTGCCCCAGAGCTCTGAGCGACTGTTCCAGGTAAAGGTGCAGTGGGCCAGACACGCTTGGAAAGAAGCCAGCTTTCCCCGTGAGGTGCTTTGTTGTTATAAAATCAGAGTTCTATAATCTCTTCAGAAGTAAATTTAGACATACGCTGAGATTCTGTCTTGAAGTTTGCAGTTTACTAAACAGCTAATTCATTATAGTTTTTATGCGTATGTTTTGGGAGTTTTGTTGTTTTGTTTTCTAGGGGATTTTTTTGTTTTTTGAGACAGGAGAAGTTGGAGTTTCAGGATTGGATTGTTTCAGTGGGACATTTTGTTAGTTCATTTGAGACAGGGCCATGCTCTGTAGCACTGGCCTGTTCTGGAGCTCTCTAGGTAAACCAGGCTGGTCTTGAACTTATGCTTCTCCATAGCTGTGATCAAAGGTATACATTACAGTACCCAACCTGTGTTTGTCTTTTATGAAGTATTTCAAACTTGAAAATTCCTTTCTGTTGAGGCTTATATGAAAATTACAACACTATTTTATTCTTTAAACTGTTCTGTGTGATCTGGACCTTTATCTCCAGTGAATAATGAGTTATACATGCTCTCTAATTCTTAAATAATGAGTTATACTTGCTCTCTAATTCTTAAAGTCTTGGCTGAGGGAGCCAGAGGTGTAGAGTGCTCACCCCGCCTGCAGGAAACTCTGGGTTTAGTTTCTAGTACTGCATAAAACTGGGTGCAGGGTTCCAGAGGGTCAGACGTTCAAGGTCACCCACAGCTACACAGTGAATGAAGGCCACTGGAACCCAGTCTCAAAAAAAAAAAAAAAAAAAAAAAAGGAAAAAAAGAAAGAAAGGAACAAAGAAACAAAGAAAGATTGAGTTTTAAAGATTTTGGGTTTAAAGTCCATGACTTCCCTGGAATGATGGGCTGTGATCTGGAACTGTGACCTAAAATAAGCCCTTTTGTACCAAGGTGATTTTGTCAAAGTATTGTTTAAAGATTTATTTTGCAGTCGCACATGTGTGCGCATATGCATGCTTGTGTGCATGCATGTGTGTTTGTGTATTGAATTCCTTGGAGCTGAAGTTACAAGTTGTAAGCTGCCTGATAATGGATTCTGGGAACTCAATGTCCCCCAAAAGAGTAGAGAAGTGTACATTTTGAATCACTGAGCCATCTCTTCATCCCCTGTAAGAGTGTTTGTTTGTCTTTTTGTTTTTATCAAGAGTATCTTATTACAATAATATGTGTATATTTGTGTGTGAAATGTTACATAAAACACATTCTTTTGTATGGTACAGAATCATTTTGGGAAAGGTTCTTTATCAGATACAAGATACTCTGCCTATTGAACTGTGTCATGGTTGGTCCTCTCTGGCCACGGAAGTGCCTGTAGTGTGGATTGCCCTGGCTATCCGGAGAGCGCCTCTTGCCTATCCCACGGCACTGGAGAACATGCCCAACTGTGTGTAGGTGTTTGTTGGGGAACTAGTAAATGTCCAAGCTCGCACAGAGTGATCACATGTCACTAATCACTCTGGCTTATCACATCATCCTTCCACTGGGCTTATTATTTTCCAAAACTCAATTTTAAGTTTAGTTATTCTGAAAACATGGAATGCAAATTTAATAATTGATAAATTAAAGATGAACTTTTATGAAACTTGTTATTTTTTTAGTTTCAAATAATTCTTGGGCTGCTTTATTTGATGGTTTTTTTTTTTTTGAGGTCAGTTGAGTTATAAAAGAATATTACCAGCAATGCAAAGGCTTACAGGCTTGTCAGGTTTGGGGATGGAATAGGGAGGAAGTCTCTGTCTTTCCTTTGAGTTGGGCTATTTCTGCCAGAAGATGGCATTATCTCCTTCAGAAAAGCACTCGCTATTGAGTCGATGCTGTGTTTTGAATAAAATAAAATTATCTTCTTCTGAACACTTTTTTTCTATGAAAAGAAATGGTCACCATCTAGACTGCCCAGCTGTGAGACTGCAGACCTCTGTTCTTTAGCCTCCCTTCTCTTTTTAGGGCTACTCCTTCGTTGCTCCTTCCATCCTCTTCAAGCGTAACGCGGCGGTCATAGATCCCCTTCAGTTCCATATGGGAGTAGACCGCCCTGGAGTGACAAACGTTGCCAGGAGCGCAATGATGAAGGTACCTAGGGGTGGCTGCCTCAGTGTGGATCTGTGGTTTGTGTGGATTTTAAACACTCAATGATGTTCTTAAGTCCAGAAAATTTACTAGATTATCATCCAACCAAAGGCAGTTTTATAAAAATGAATAAATACATGGAAATAGCAGTGTTTTCCCTAGAAGATTGTCAATCTCAATGTATACGAGTTCCTTTTACCATGATAAAGGACAGCATATTTGGGACAAATGTAAGGAACATATAAATATACTAAGTGAGTTCTAATGGTTCAGTATATTGCATTCAAATTTGTTAATCATTTCACATTAAATTGCAGCTTTACATATGCTTTGTGTATTACTACCAACCTTTTATTAAATTAAATGGTGTTGATCTTTCGTCAGGACTCACCATTCTACCAACACTATGACCTAGATCTGAAGGACAAACCTTTGGGAGAAGGAAGTTTTTCAATCTGTCGGAAGTGTGTACACAAAAAAACTAACCAAGCCTTTGCTGTCAAAATAATCAGCAAAAGGTATGGCCAGTCCTAGCAGTCTTTCTTGGGGCTTTATACTACTTGGGGTTCTGGAGAAGGAAATCAGCTGTTTCCCTTGCAAGGCTGTTTACACACAGGCTTGGCTATTTACTATGTTAGCTGATCTCCAGCACCTCTAGCACCAATGTTTTCTGATGAGTCAAACAGTTTTGGACAAATCAGAATCTGTTGTGTTCTATGTGAAAACTGTCTTGCGGTAATGAAATATTTAATCAGATTTGCTTGGTGACTTCTATTAGTTGAATGTTTGAAGTCAAAAGTATTCAACAAGCTTCCTGATGGCTTTGAGAACAGAGCCTGCTAGCTGTTCTGGTACTGGGTTATTACCATTGCTAAATTGTCAGCAGGAAGAACATACATTTCTTTGTATGACTAGCTCTCTTCTGATGAAGAGGGAGTCATTTTCTTTTTAAAAAGTTTTACTTTCCTGGTGGGTGGTATGCTTATTACTTTCGTGGATATGTCATTTTGAGACTTTGACACAAGTATTCTGAGTGCACTGTAAATAAAAACAGGGAGGGAGCACTGCTGCAGACTCTGCTGGAAGAGACATAGAAATGTTGACTATTTGACCTTGCAGGATGGAAGCCAATACTCAGAAAGAAATAACAGCTCTGAAACTCTGCGAAGGCCACCCCAATGTTGTGAAGCTGCATGAAGTTTTTCATGACCAGGTATTTCATGGCTTCCCTCTGTCCATGTACATGGGCTAGACCATATACAGGGTTCAGCTTCTTACCAGTTTTATTGGTGCTGCTGAGTGAAACTCAGGGACTATCACCCAGCCTCAGGGAAGAGGAGAAAAGGTAGCTCACACACTCTCACCCCTGAATCATTGCATCCTGTTCCTTCACCTTGCCTCCCTAGGTTGCCATATTGGCATGGGTGGATGCCAGAGGGGAAGAGCCCAATAAGCCACTGTCACAGATTTCAGAGTGCTTATTGTGAGTGAGGCTGCCATCTCCCTCACTTAACTATGCATAGTCAGTACTTGGTGACTTTAAGCCTTCAACATTCCTTACATTTCTAGCATCAAACAGACTGACTCTTAAGCCCACTTGCTGCAAGTTAAGGACAAATGGGAAGCAGAAAGACAAAAATGCTCCCTTTCATCTTGTTCCAGGTGTCAGCATCTGCTCAACCTCCAGGCCAGGTTGTTGTATGTTCTCTTCTACCCTTAGCTCTGCTTCTCAACAGAAGTCTTACACAGAAGCCTGTCACTTGGACAGATAGAAATATCGGTGGTCCACAGCACCTCTCAGCTCCCTGCATTGTCACCTCCCATGCCTGAAATTGTGCTATTTCAGTATTCTTTTCTCTGACAGTGGACAGGTATCACAGCCTTCTCAGGACTTCAGCTTGTTACCCTTCTATGCCTATCTATTAAGGCACAAATGTGAAAACAAGTCCTGAACGTGTTTTTTCCTTCTTCTAATTTTAACAACAAAGGACCTGAGATTCCTAAAAGTCTTGAGACTTTTTCCAGCATCCGTAGTCAGTGAAAATCTAGAAAGAACCTCTTCCAGACTCACATCATTCTGTTGATGTGACATTCTTGACTAGAGTAGCTTTGGGGACTCGGTTCTGAGTACCATAACTAAGAGTAACATCATGGTGATATCAGGTGGCAGCAGGAACACATTGTCATTATAATCTTTTGCTGTATTATCTTAGTCCTTGCCTTAACACTGTAATGTCAGAAAACAACCCATAGAAGTTCAGCTTGTTAATGGTAAGGCTGGTATCTAAGCCCCACCATTCCAACTTCAGACCCTAACAAGCTTTTAACTACTTTGCTCTGCTCTATTAGAGGAGGCAGGTACACAGTCGGGTTATTATGTCAGATAACAAACATCTAAAAATGGTATCATCTTCTCCTTCCTCTGGTTCTCATGAGAAGAGAAGCTATTGAAGCAAGAACTCTTGAGAATGCTCTCCTTGCCTTCTACCTTGTTGACCTACTCAGATTCTCATGGGAGCAGTGAATCCCCTGTCCATTTGAGGTGCATGCTAAAAGACAGCGTCCTGTTGATGCAGATACAGAGAAAACTCACCTATCAAGAAACTGATGGATGACCTCAGACACCCCACCTGTAGTTTTGCAGCTGTGATCCTCACTGAATCTCAGCCCAAACACTGGATCTTGGAACTTCTGACTAGTATCATGGCTCAAGAATTCTATACCTAGCTTTTAAATTTATGTTAAAAGCTTATTTTTGGCAATTTTTAAATTTCAGACTCCTTGGAATAGGAATTTTCTTATGATCTAATGCTACATGTAGTAGTATAAATATAATAATAATTCTGCTATTCACTTGTTGAAATATGTCTTGAGAGTTTTGCCCATGGTAGTTGATCCTAATATCTATGCAGTCCTATTTCCAACTAGTTTGATGAGAACAAGGGTGGCTCTTCAGCCTTTGGCTGTACAATAAGCCAGCTCATTTGTGTGCTGTGATCTTTGTCCATCCTCTGTATGTTCCTAATTGCTGCCACAAACTTAGTATGTTAACTATTTAAACAATGAATGGTGATAGCAAGTCTGCCATCAGGCTCACTGATCTGCAGTCAAGGAGTAGACAGAGCTGTCCCCTCCTGGGGACGATAAAGGACAACTTGTGTTCTTGACTTAGCTTCTGGAGGCCACTCATTTTCTTTAGCTTATTAGCCTTTTATGCAGTACTCTAATCTCTTGCTTGCATAGTCTAATCTCATACCTTAGGTGCTGGTCGATAACCCAGGGTAATTATCCCATCTCAAGAATCTTAATCATGGGGCTAGCGAGACGCTCAGTGGTTAGGAGCTCTATGCTCAGTTGCCAGCACTCCTGAGGCATCTTACAATCATCTATAATTATAGTCCCATTGGACCCAATGCAGACACACATGCATACATATTTACATATATGACATATGCATACATGCATATATACATACATACATACATACATACATACATACATTTATGTATGTACATCTTTTTAAAGAATTCTAATCGGGGACTAAGTGGGTAGCACATAATCCTAGCGTGCAGGAGGCAGAGACAGGCAGATCTCTTAAGTTCGTGGTTTGCCTGGTCTACATAGTAAGACCCCATCTTAAAAAAATAAAACAACAATAACAGAACCTTAATTACAACTACATGGTCCCTTTTGTCATCGACAATAAGAAACATGGGTTTGAAGGTTAGGACATGGAATCTGTGGGCCATCATCACAGTTCTACCTGTACATTTTTTTCATCACCTACATTTTATTGCTGTGGATCCTAGGGTTTATAAAGATGTCCTAGTTGGGTTTTCTTGCCATAAAGAGACACTCTGACCAAGGCAACTCTTGCAAAGGCAAACAGTTGGGCCTGGCTTACAGTTTTAGAGGTCCAGTCCCTTATCGTCATGGTGGGCAGCACTTGGTACTGGAGGAGCCAAGAATTCTACATCTTGATCTGAAGGCGTCCAGAAGACTCTTCTGCAAACAGCCAGGAGGAAGGTCTTTTCCACAAGAAACATGTAGAGTGAGTTGCAGATCTTTGCAGTAAATATTCTCAGGAATCCTGTGATGAGTCACTGAGCCCTGAAGTTGTAAGCACCACCTCTCTCTCAAGGGAAACTGCCCCTCGCTCAGTGGCAGCTGCACATGATACCAGGCAGCCACCCCTGGGCTATTCACCATCGATTGTCAGCTCGGTTCACAGTTTTAAAGTGAAAATATGAAAACTTGAGAGAAGATTAAAATAGAGTTCAACAGAAATAAAATGAGGTAAAGGAAAAGACTGAAAAGATTTTGCTGAAGTACTTGAAATTTTTTTCATTGCTAAAATAGAATTCTGAGAAGCTACATTATTCTTTAACTCTTTAACTAGAAGGATTGTTGTAGGCTGTTTAAGCAAGGGGTTATTTAAATTAC
Source organism: Rattus norvegicus (assembly GCF_021556685.1). Lineage (NCBI taxonomy): Eukaryota > Metazoa > Chordata > Mammalia > Rodentia > Muridae > Rattus > Rattus norvegicus. Next base: position 125,934,903 of record NC_141539.1, on the reverse strand, counting down.
TGAACAGTAAATAACCTCTACAGGAATTCTTGTCTTTTCAGAAAATCCCACCTTACTCTTTCTTTTCATCTTTCTAGCTTCATACATTTCTTGTGATGGAGCTTCTGAATGGGGGAGAGCTGTTTGAGCGCATCAAGAAAAAGAAGCACTTCAGCGAGACTGAGGCCAGCTACATTATGCGGAAGCTTGTGTCGGCTGTGAGCCACATGCACGATGTTGGAGTGGTGCACAGAGACCTGAAGCCGGAGGTGGGACGGTGGGACGGGGCAGCTCAGCCTGCGCTGCTAGCCTCAGTAGCTGTCAGGCTTGAGGAGCTTGCTTTTTTCCCAGGGCCAGCAAGTAAATACTGGAAAATGCTTCTTAGGGTTTTTTCTTTCTCTTCTCTTTTCTGTGTCAGTCTAAAATAAATTTGTTCTTTTTCCCCCTCTTGCCAGCTGATCATCTTGAGGTTATATTTGTAAGTGTGAGAGCCTTTTATGGGAAAAATGCTGCATGCAACAGTTGTATACTAAAAATAGCAGTGGGAAATTTTGTAGCAAAAAATAATAGCTCTGCTGTATGTATTCCATCCTGGGGAGTTTGTTCCTTTGATAGTGTATTTTGAAACCTTAATTTTCACGTTTTTAAATCAAATCGATTGTTCCTGAACAGTAATGGATGTAGTTCTGTCCTGCGCAGCCTCACGTGAGGCCGTGTCTTGGTTTAATCCGCTGTCCTCTCCGTGTGCGCTTCAGTATGCTCACGCACTGCGGTATTTATAGACCTGGAGAGCAGCACAGAGCAACAGCTTTGTGTCTCTCCTTCAGAAGGTTAATTGAGAAGGCTCTAACACAGAATCAGCCCTTTTTAGCATCAAAAATATGAAATTTCCTCCCCTGTTAAAAATAAGTAATAATGAACTTGGAAAACAAAAGCCAATGACTTTTTTAAAAACAGTCATCCTTTATCATATGAGAAATTATATATATTTCTGGTCTAAAATAGGATGTTATTTTTAGTTTATATGTGATCATAATATATTTTCAAGTCTATTTAAAATATTAATAGGTTTGATGTTCCTTTTTTTTCAATTTTTTTCTCCATCTTTTTTAACTTGGGTATTTCTTATTTACATTTCAATTGTTCTTACCTTTCCCGGTTTTCAGGCAAACATCCCCCTAGCTCCTCCCTATCCCCTTCTCTATGGGTGTTCCCCTCCCCATCCTCCTCCCATTACCACCCTCCCCCCAACAATCTAGTTCACTGGGGGTTCAGTCTTGGCAGGACCCAGGGCTTCCCCTTCCACTGGTGCTCTTACTAGGATATTCATTGCTACCTATGAGGTCAGAGTCCAGGGTCAGTCCATGTATAGTCTTTAGGTAGTGGCTTAGTCCCTGGAAGCTCTGGTTGGTTGGCATTGTTGTTCATAAGGGGTCTCAAGCCCCTTGATGTTCCTTTTTTATTAAAACAAAAAAGAATATTTCTGTAAAAGCAATGTTTTATCTTGTGCTTAAATTACTAAAAGATGTTTTAAAAGCTGGACAGTGGTGGCACACACCTTCATCCCAGCCCTTGGGAGGTAGAGGGAGGTGGGTCTGAGTTTGAGGTCAGCCTGGTCGACAGAGTGAGTTCCAGGACCATTCACAGAAAACATGTCTCAAAAAATTTTGATATTTTAAAAATGGAAATAACATGTATTCAAAAACAGTTATCCCTCAGTATCTGTGGAGGATTGGACCCTGAGTTCCAAAGATGATGTCAAGTCTCTTGCATGAAATTGAATATTATTTTCATATAACCTACATGATCCTTTTGTATAATTTAAGTCTAGGTTATTTATATCTATTTTTTTTTTTTGGTTCCTTTTTTCGGAGCTGGGGACCGAACCCAGGGCCTTGCGCTTCCTAGGCAAGCGCTCTACCACTGAGCTAAATCCCCAACCCCATCTATTTTTATTTAAATGATATATAAATATGTATATTTTAGGGAATAATCACAAAAAGAAATCCTTCCATATTCTGTACAATATTTGAAGGGATATTTTTTGTTTTTGTTTTGGGAGTAGGTTATTTTGTTTTGTTTTGTTTTTCTTTTTAACTTCTCAGTGCATAGTAGGTTGAACCCACAGTTGTGATCCTTGGGGATTCAGAAGGCTGAAGACAATTAATTTATTCCTTTAAGGGTTCTAAGTTTCTGAGTACTTTGTATTACTGTTGTTCACGTTGCTAGTAATTAATCACAAGTGGCAGTGTCTTAGGGACTCGCAGCTGTGCTAGCTCCCCTCTGCTTCCTTCATCCCAGTTCTCACTCCTACGTAACACCCACTGAAAACATGGCGCTCTGGGCTCGGAGATTAGGTGTCTATTTTTAAATGTGAAAGCACACCACTTAAATGTTTGCTTGATAGACAGGGAACAGGCATGTAGTCTTTAATGGAAAGATCTGCCCCATGACTGTATGGGACTCATTTTCACATGTTTTATTCTTTGATAACTGGCCATCTGTCATCTCATGAGCCTCGAGTGAGGCACATGCTCTAGCAGCAAAATTTAAATTTGCCTTCTTGCTTTCCTGATCAAAAGATACTTCTGTAGCTTGAAGTGAAGCAGAATCGTTAGATTATACTGTTTGTTCCACCAACATTTTATTCTTAAACTCGGTTTCAGGAACGTAAAAATGTACCTTTGAACTAACATTTTCCTAACCATAGCTCTCGCCTTGACTTTTAAATGGCAGAGTATCTTATTTCCAAGCTAAAAGTTAATCCCTTTCCTATGTAGCAGGTTAGTTGTGACTGTTTAGTTAGATGGCATTCTTTTTCTGCATAGACACAACTCTTAAGTTTTAGGTGAGAAGCAGACAAATTTAGAAGCTGGCTGACATTCTTAGAGGACTGTTTCGTAGTCTTCCTGTTGATCCCCTAAAGGATTAAGAGGGGCTCTGAATGTGAGAGTCTTTTCAGGCAGAAATTGAAATGATGGAAGGACCCATTCCGGGCCATGCACACCCCCGTGTGGAGCTGTCCTGCACTTCCCTTGCGTCCTTGGGGCAGGAGGCAGGAAGTAAGCGGAATGCTCTGGTTTTACCTGTTCTGTAGGAGGAGGGTTAAAGTCGGCAGTGTAAAGGGAATGCCCCACTTCCACACTCCCTCCAAGACAACCAAGGACTTCCTCCATTAGCCTTAAAGGAACAAACCTGTGACAGGCCCTGTGGAGTTAGAGCCGAATGTGATTCTGTAAGATGTGTAGCACACCCCAGCACTGCTGAGAGCCTCCAGCATAATTGCTGAAGGACAGAGATGTCCCAAGAAAACGTCCATGAGCAGTGACCTGAGTTGTTAAAAAAAAAAAAAAATCAACTGTGTAAGAAAACTATTCAATTTTTTTCTTTCTTTGCTTTTTCCTCCCACTTCATCATCTTTCTCTCTTTTTTTGTACATTAAGTTTTTTGTTTTAGAACTTCATGACTTAGTACTGTATATACGTCATTTCTACTTCTCCCTACTCCATGCCCTGCCCCCTCAGTCCTGCTGACTGCTTGAGACCAGATACTCTATCAGGGGCTTGTCCCTGGAGCAGACTGATCCTGCGGGGCAGCCATCGATTGCCCATAGCTCTTTGTCTAAGGCTGGTAGGGCTTTGTAAGATTTCTCTCGTCTACATTGGAATACCAACTGTTGCTATCACTTACCAGTCTTATGTAGGCAACCAGATTGTCAAGGTTGCATGGACACAACTCCCTGTCACACACAGAAAACAGCGTCTGACAGAAAATATTCTGACCCTCTGGCTCTTAATAGTCACCCACTCCCGTTTTGTGATGTTCCCTGAGCCTGAAACGTAGAGTTGTATTGTAGAACTATCTATCTATTGAAGATGAGCCCTGCCCAGTTCAGTGTTCTCTGTGTTGTCACCAGTTGTAGATTTTTGTGATGGTCTCTGGGCTGCTGTAAAACCTTCTTTTCTGGGGACACACATTGAATCCCACCATTCAGGAGGCAGATCTCTGAGTTTGAGAGCAGCCTGGTCTACATATTGAGTTTCAGGTCAGCCAAGGTTGCATCTTAGTGAGACACTGTCTCAACAGAAAGTATGTGCAGAGTCAGGATAGCTAATTTCTTCTTGTTGTTTCTTCTTTTTACACAACTACTAAACAAACCACAACCAACTAACAACCCACAGCCACCTCCTGGGGCTGTAGCATTTATAAAGTCTGTAAGAAGTCCAGAACTCCAAACATCCCACAACCGCAGAAACTACCTGCAGCTGGCAAAGTAACATCTCTGCTAGAGCACGAGGCAAATCACAGTCAGCTGCTGTGGGCAGCCTGAAGCAGCCCCACATCCCACACCTAGGATTACAACAAAACCATATTCTTACCTGTGTTTCTTAAAGAAATCAAAATTCTCACCTCAGGATATATGATGCTTCCTTTCTTTTGGCCCCCTTATAGGGCTATTGATTGACCTAATTTCAATATTGTATCCCAGGGATTAGATTGGCCTGAGGAAAGGAAAGAGATGGGAGACATCTGTTCAGTGATAGTGTCAACACATATGTTTATTGGTTAATTCAGTATCATATATGCAATTCATATATGATACCCAAAGCAGTGGCAATAGTAATAGCAATAGCACAGATTACTAGTCACTGGGGCTGGCTGGTGAAGAGCAGTCGTTGCTCTTCCAGATGACCCAGGTTCAATACCCAGCAACCACAGTGGTTCACAGCCTTCTTTAAGTAGCTTCAGAGGATCCAACCTCTTCTGGCTTCCAAAGGCACCAGGCACAGACACTCATGCAGGCAAAACGTTCATATACATAAAACAAAAGTAAATAAATCTAATCTCTAATTATTAAAGATTACTGATCACAGGTCACCACATAAATGTAATAGTAATGGAAAAGCTTGTTGTGGAAAGTACCCAAGTCTGACAGACAGAGTAAGCACATCCTGTGGGAAAAATGGTGTTGAATGTTTCTTCAGCATGGGGCTGCCACAACCCTGCAGACTGTTTTAAAATGACAGTCTAATAAAATGAATTTTACCTGTATTTACCTGTGCCAAGCCCCAGGGACAGCATCATAAATGAAGTGGACACAAGGTCCCTGCCCTTAATCATTATTGCCTGATGGAGACAAGAACAGCTGAAAATAGAGAGATGATAAGTGCCCTAAAGGAAAACTGAAGCATGATGGGAGAAAATAGGGGAAACTGGAACGTCAGTGTGGTGGGATGGTTAGGGCAACATCTATCTCTAAATGGAGTGTGTAGTATACAGGCATCAGGCAAGCGTAAGGGAGATGCTAGAGGAATTGGAAAACAGACTCAGACAGAGGAGAAAGTGGAGACAAGGGCTGGCTTGGATGCATTTAATATGACACTGTAAAAACTGAAGTGACAAAAACAGTATAAGGAAGAGGTTAGTGGTGTGCTGACACCCAGCCCCCAGATTGTCCCGTGAGGCTGTAAATACACAGACAGTGTTCCATAGAGAGATCAGCAGATCTCCCGTCATTTCCATGAGAATCTAACCAGAGTATTGAACCCTGCAGAATTTATTGTTCACTGATGAAAACGACAATTTGGAGATTAAAGTGATTGACTTTGGGTTTGCACGCCTCAAGCCGCCTGACAATCAGCCCCTCAAGACCCCATGCTTCACGCTTCACTACGCAGCACCGGAGCTCTTGACGCACAATGGCTACGATGAGTCCTGCGACCTGTGGAGCTTGGGTGTCATCCTGGTGAGTTCGCCCCACCAGTCGTGAAGCCTGGTCTGCTCTTTGTGCCTTGGCGCTTAGCCCTCATTGCTGTTTTTCTTACGTTCATAGAAGAACTCTGCGTGCTGGTCTGCTTTCTGCATACGCAGCAGCGGCCCCACTAACGTATATTTCTGCTTCTGAGATCCTACAATCCTAGAAAGAATGTAGACTTCAGTTATTTAGGAAGATTTAAGTTGCAGTGGTTTGTTTAAAGTATACATCGTCATTTTGAAAGAAGCTAGTGTTGTGTTTAGATAAAGGCATATACTGTGTTAGACAATACAAAAATACTGGCTCCTTAATAAAAAAGCACGTACTCTCTGAAATTGCACACTAACAGTGCAAGTAAACAAAATTGTTTTGGATGACACATTTAATAGATACAACTAGATATACAAATAGAACGCATGGTAATATGGAGACCATGCTTTTCACAAAGCCTGCGTGACGTGAAGCTAGAGAAACCTCCAATGTGTTCACCTCAGAATAGCTTTACTTGGTCTCCGTATACTCTTGTAATGCCACAGGTTAGGGAGGAGCGTGCAGACACTGCAGAGAACTGAACTGAAGATCACGTCTTACCACGATGCTGTGGGAGCTTCTCCCCCCCTCTCCTCACTGCATGGAAATGGTCTATACAGCATATGTATGTAGGGCGGTTTGTTTGCTTGCCTGCTTGTTTCTAACCGGTGACTATTCTCTACAATAGCAGTGCCCACCATCTGTGACTGTGACTGTGCTCCGTGGCATCATTAGCCTGATTTTTATCCTGTTTCTCTCTAACATTTAACCATTAAATCCACAGGTTATGTTACACCTGTGGTTTGAGTCTCCAGCAGTCACGGAACCATTCTTTTGGTAATGAGCAGTTAGCATCTGCTCCCCCTTTTTTTCACTAATTGTAAGGATGAATCTTTTTCATATACACAGTTGCATTTGTCTTAGAGTTTCCTCAGAATTCCCAGGAAGGTGTGCTTGTTTTTATTTAGCATAGAGGCCTAGACTTGGTTGTGTCAGGGTTGGTACGCATCAGCAACTGTATGTGAGCGCACCGGATGTTACCAGTTAGAACCTTCAAGCATACACCACTGTTCTTAACCTTTGTCGGCATTTCTTTGAGTATACAGTCTGAGCTTCTTTCATACATACAGACATTTATATTTTTGTTTTATGGCTTGTCGTTTATGAGTTTGCCTATTTTCCTCTAGGTAGCTTTTCTTACAGATAAAGCTCTAATAAAGATTGTTAACCTTTGTGTTTATCAATAATTGAAAATGTTTCCGTGGCTTGATTTTATTTTTAGAGTTTAAGAAGTGTTTTTGCTTTTGAATTTCCATGTGGTAAGATATGTCAGTATGGTCTTTGTGGCATCTGGCTCTAATGTCACGTTGCCACTGCCCCTGCCCTCAACTCAGGGTTACAGAAATGTTCTGGTAGCCCTCCTCCAGAGCCACATCTTATTTTCACATTGCCATCTGTATCCCATCTGGGTCTTTCCTAGTCGGGTGTGTTTTCCCCGTGGCTAGCCATTTGCCGCTGCAGGTTGTCTCTTAGCTTTAAGTCTTATATGGCTTTCATCTGGGCACTTTGAGTCACCATTTCTCACTTCCAGACTAAACAGACATATTTAGGGATAAGAATCTTAAATAAAAGTAAATAAGCAACTTCTGTATGTTAGAGAGCTCTAAGGACTTAAATTGATATTTTTATTAGTAGTATCCTAAAAACATGTAAATACAAATGAGCCCTTCATTTTTTGTATTTTCTTTTTCATTATACATTTATACTTTACACTTGATCTTAGCCAAAAGGCTGAGAAGCGATATACATCTATACTTTACATTTAGGCCCATTGTGACCATCAAGCTCTTTTAAGGCTTTCAAAGAGTTTCAGACATCCAAATAAAGGTAGTCAAGCCCTTAAGTATATCCTAATTATTTCTTACACATACATATATTATTTCATGTATGTGTATATATATATATATATATATACATACATATATATATATATATATATATATATATATATATATATATGAAAACAATCCATTGGAAAGGCAAGGATAGAAACCACCCTGTCTGTTAGATTTAATGGTTAAATGTTTAAGAAAAACAGGATAAAAATAAGGTTAATGATGTCATAGAGCACAGTCACAGTCACAGATGGCAGACACTGTTTTTGTACAGTATACACTGTATTGTACAGAGTACTAGTTTTTTTTCAGTAGATAATTTATAAGAAAAAAGATGTCATGAGGCCAGGCTTGGTGGCTCATACCCATAATTCCATCACTCAAGTAGCAGTTTCAAGTTCCAGGCCAGCCACTAGGCTACAGTGTGAAATCCTGCCTCTACAAATAAACAAAGCAAAGTGCAGATCATTGCATTAGAAACCCTTAAGGTACAGAATTTGTTATTATCTGAATCCTAATTCCATAAAAAACTAAATTGTTAAATTCTCATTCCAAATATAATTAATTCATATACCTATAATTACAATATATACTTAGTCTACATAATACAACATTTGTTTACAAAATATGAGCATTCATTGGATATTGAATACTACAAAATATCACTGCTTACTTTTTAGGAATGACACTGTCAGATTGTGGTTTGTTAAAGCCTCGTCTTTTGTAGACACATGAGAAAACAGTTACATAAGAAAATGAGCAAAATCAGCAACTGCATCAAATGATTAAAAAGGAGTTCTGCCAGTTTCCCCATAAAGCGAATGTGGCAGAGATCTAGTCCTAACTTACCCTGCAGTGAGCACACCAAGCACAACATTTACTTGGAGCTCTTTGTTTTACTTTGGAATTAGATGCCCCTCTTTCATCTTGCATTTAATAAATGGGAATGTTTTAAAGTAAAAGTAAATTATATTACCTTTATTGAATCAAATAAATTACTCCAAGGAAATAGATACTCTGTGGTTTGATTATAATTTAGTATACATCAAGAATGTTCAGTTCCTGTTTGAAAGGCACAGGACCTTAATTAAAGTAGGACTTGTACAGCATATAAGTCTGCTTGGGCTGCTCATAACCCTGCAAACCAAGTGAAATGGCAGAAGCTCGTTTTCTCCTTGTTTTGGAGGCTGGAGAGGGTGAGGTCATAGTGTTAAGATTGGCGTCTGGTGTAGACCCTCCCTCTGAGGACAGATGCTCTCTCCTTACTCAGCCTTTCTGTGACATGTGCTTGAATAGACAGGACTCTAGTGTCCATCTTTTAAGGGTACTAACTGGATCAGTGCCTTTGCTCAAAACTTCCTTTCAGCATCAGTACCTCCAGGAAAGCCTTTTCTCTAAATGCTTGGGAAGCATTGGGTATTCACATCTACATTTAGGGGAGACCAAACCTTCCATCCACAACAGTATTTATAAACAATGTTCAGGACCTAGAGCAGCCTACGGATTAGCACCCGAGTCCATTACAACATTTCCTCCAGCGGTTTACTCTTCATCTTATGTTTTCCTTTGTTCTAAGTTTTTGCTGTTTTTTTTTTAAACAGGAGAATATAAGAGAATACCACTCTGGGTGTCTACTATTTTTCTGCATTTACTTTTATGGTTCCCCTGTGTGCATGCTGTTTGTCAGTATGTACATACAGATGTAGGACATATGTTGAAACAGACTTTATGTGTATAGTCACGTGTGTATAGTTATATCTTTGATTTTGCTATACTGTTTGCAATTGAAGATAGAAAGTTGTAGAACTTGATGACTAACTGTTAAACAAAACTTGTGAGGTCTCATCCTCCATGATGGGGGCTGCTGTAGTTACAAAAGTAATTTTCAATTGTGATGTCATAAAGGCCATGCTACAACATTTTGCAAGTCTTCGAAATGTGTTAGTTACTCTGATGATAGACATTCGTCTTAAATCCAGTGATGCTTACCGTAGTGGCGGATACATTATGCTCATGGGGTTAGTGCCTGCTCACTGGCATGGCTTGACCGTGCTGTCTGCAGTCATTCTGACTTTTTACTTCCTTTTTCCGCGGCAGTATACAATGCTGTCAGGGCAGGTACCGTTCCAGTCCCATGACAGAAGTTTAACATGTACCAGTGCAGTGGAAATCATGAAGAAAATTAAAAAGGGAGATTTCTCCTTTGAAGGGGAAGCATGGAAAAATGTATCCCAAGAGGCTAAAGACTTGATTCAAGGTAAGGCACTCGAGAGATCTGACCACGCCCAGTACACAAGTCTGTGTTTGCTTCTTGTTCCAGAAATCCAGGAGGATTCTCCAAGTCCTCCAGGTGGCCCGTCTTCCTTTCTTCTGGAATTCTCCCTTATGATCTCATCCCTATTTGCAGCACAAACTACCATGGCTCCTGTGGGCATCTCCCTACAGACCCAAAGCAAATCACTTTCTTCTGTGCTTCTCCCCAGCATGTTGTACTTCTTTCTCTTTTCTTTTGAATGGTGGCACTACCCCAAGGCCAGACCAACCACAGAAACAGAAGCCTTGGTGTCACCCTGACTGCCTATCTCCCTCCTTTCTGCCTACATGACTTTCCTGTCAACCCTGTGCCAAGGGTCATCATACCTTTTCTCAGGGAACATCCTTTGAAGAATCTCTCTTAGCCTGCATCTGACTCCTTCGCCTGCCCTTCAAGACCAGCCTTGCATGTCCTGGCTGGCCTGCCTGTTTCATCACGCTCTGCTGTGGTGGAATTCTTGAAGAGGACGCTGTGTCTTCACCCATGGCCCTCGTCTAGCTCCTTCTCATCACATGGGCCTCATTTCCTAAAGCTCTGTAGGCTAAGCATATCTCCTATGTTTAAAAGAGTTGTGCACTTTGCTGCTGTACTGGTCCTCTCAGGTCAGAACAGCTGTCCTGTCTCTGTCTCCATGTCTCCCACCTCTCTTTAAGTGTCTGCCCCCAAGTCTTTAATGCATTACCACATCCCTATCCTTGAAGATGGCTAGTGTTGGCTTATCTGGAACATACCAAGGCACCAGTGGAGTCTTTTTGAGGACTGGTTATTTTCTCCTGCTTGAAAAGCCAGTTGGTTTGCATACAGCCTCATAGAAATAGACTCTTGTGACCCTTTCTTAAGATCCAGTGTCCTCAAGCAGATTTAGGTATAAAAGAAAATACATTTGTAGGTGGTAACAGCTTATTGAAGCAATCATGTCGCAAGAACATAATTGACCTTCATGGATCTGAGGCTGATTGTTAAACTATGTTTAAAATGGAAAGTTATAAAATTTAAATGACTTCTTCCTGCAGGACTTCTTACAGTTGATCCAAATAAAAGGCTGAAAATGTCTGGCTTGAGGTACAATGAATGGCTTCAGGATGGCAGTCAGCTGTCCTCCAATCCTCTGATGACTCCAGACATTCTGGGATCTTCAGGAGCAGCTGTACACACCTGTGTGAAAGCAACCTTCCATGTAAGGCCCTGTTCTGTGTGCAAGTGTGGTTTCAAAAGGCTCCTGATCACATGTTCTTATTGGGTAGCTTTGGAGACAGTCTCCATCAATACATTTAAAACAATTGTGTGCTTTAAATTTTAGGTGTGTTTTTATAAACCACTTCATGTTATGAGCAGAAAACACATGGTGGGTCAGAGTTACTTCTAACTTAGAGAACACTAGCTGTTTAGGATGAGTTTCTGGAGGGACACAGTAATCTGATATTTGAATGTTTGAAATTCAAACGTGTGTAAGAACCCTCTCAAATGAAAGGTCGTTTCTTAGGAAAAGTATACAACAGAGCATTAGGAATTAAGGCCTGGGTGAAAGTTCACTGTTTAGCCCATTAGTGGCCAGCAGAGAAGGAAGGATGTGATGTTGTCCCAGGCAGATGCAAATGAGTTCACAGAATTAGTACAAGATGAGTTGAAAGAGGAATCAAGAATGTGAAGGGATTATCCTGGGGAAGGAGGACAATTAACCTTTCTCCAGCCTCAGAGGAGGATCTGATATGTGCAGTGTGAGGGAATGGAGAGAATGGCTTCAGGAATCCAGTTCTTCTCAGGGGCATGTGGTGTGAGGCGAAAATCCGACATGGCAGAAATTCAGGAGAGAGCTGAGTGTGGCAGCTCACACCCGCAACCTCAGCACCCGGGAGGTAGAGGCTAGAGAATCAGCCCCAGGCCCTTTAGTGCTGTAATTCTCATGTCCCACCCCACCCTTTTCTCTGCAGGCCTTTAACAAATATAAGAGAGAAGGGTTCTGCCTTCAGAATGTCGATAAGGCCCCTTTGGCTAAGAGGAGGAAAATGAAGAGGACCAGCACCAGCACAGAGACTCGCAGCAGCTCCAGTGAGAGCTCCCGCTCCTCCTCCTCCCATTCCCATGGCAAGACAACGCCTACCAAGACACTGCAGCCAAGCAACCCCACCGAAGGCAGCAACCCAGACACCCTCTTCCAGTTCTCAGACTGAGTGCTGCAGGAATGGTAGGCTGTCCTCGCTGACCCTTGCACCTCAGCTCCCTCAGCATGTGCCTGAGGTATGTTCTGTGCTTTAAAAGATGTGTCCCATTGTTCTCATTGGACTCTGCCTCGTAATGAATATTTCTTGGGGAACTCTACTTGGTTATCCTTGTCCAAAAGCACTGGACAGACAGCATTACTGTGAATAGAGGACACGTGATAGATACTTTTTAGCAGACTAACATGATGCCAGCTCAAGATTCTTCTTGAAACAGCAAAGGTTTCTGTAACTTTGGTGACTAGTTAGATAAGTCACAGATTTTCACATGTCTGCCAAGAAGACTTGAAAATTTCGCCATGCCTGGTGGACAAGGAAGGTTTTTAAGAGACTTGCACCTTTTGGGTAGTGATTTACTAGAGAAAAAGGTCTGTTTTCCAAAAAGATATAATGAATTTTATGTGTGACTTGTTTCTTAAAAGAGAATTTAACTTATTGTTTTTATTTTATGGTCATATATGCTGATAACCTGCTATTATTAATCTTTTTCTAAAAAGTAAAAAAAAAATATTTAAGAATTTAGGGTCCTATGCTTTGCACCTGGGGCCCATCTGAGACGCATGCTAAGCTATGTTTGTTTTTAATTTTGCACTGCTCTTTCCTGACAGTTTGTTTTAATGGTTATTGTGGGAGTTAAGGTACATGTCTCTTGGTTTTATGTAACATGGCACTTTATGAAATAGTGTGAGTATTGCAGTCTGTCTTAGAAGGTGCACTGTTCCAAGCATCTGTGCTGATTTACCATTCGTACTCTACCTTCTTTCATCTGTCCCCACCTCTCTCTTCTGCTTTCTGTGCAGCAAGTAGAAAGGGACATGTTGTCTCATGAGTCATTAGCCACTTATGCACCAATCTGAGGAAAAGTAAAGGGAATTGTACTCAACACTGTGCTCCACATCTGTACACTGTGTCGCACTACAGCGAGCCGCCCCCTCCTGTAGGCAGAGACTATGTACATAGTATTTTAGAACCACAGCCATGCTTGACCCACACCGCATTTTATAAACTTATGCAGAGCACTTTTATTGCTCCAAAGTTCTGAATTCATACAGACAAGCACTATGCCATGAAGATATTTCACTGAAAGACTGCTGCATTTTAAAGTACAAACTAGTTAATTCCCTATGCAAAAAAGAAATCATGGATTTGTATGTGTTTTTCTTTAAAGCCATTACATGGAATGTCAGGACTGAGAAAAGGGTCTTCACTATGTCTACAAGAACTGCGTTTAAAAGGGTACCTCCCGACATGTTGATCTTACAGTTTTGTTAATGATAACCTCCTTAGCATTAGTTTGGGATTTGGACACGATACCTATTTATCTCTTTCTTAAGGTAATAGCAGCATTAATGTCAACCAGTGATGAATACTGAAGGTAACTGCATTCTGTGTAATGGTAATATATTTATTACTAAGTCAATGTATATATTAATAATAGTATAGGAAACAAAATGGCAAATATTAAAATATTTTCAAAATAATATATTATCCTGCTCACTTTTTGTTCACAGTAGTTACTGGGGATATTTTTTGATATTCTGACTGGCCAAATGAGTATATGATTCTAATGAGTCAATAAAAATTTTATACTCCTAGCTTTCAGTCATTTCTAGTAATGATAGGAAACTGTGTGAATTACTAATAAACTCTAGCTATTTCACAAAAATGTGATGCCCTTGGGCAGAGGTTTTTAATAAGAATATGTCCACTCATTTTTACACTGGGTTATATTTGGAAATGTTTAAGTTAGTTTTTGAAGTTATTTGTAAATGTCTGTCCTGTAGGAAATATGAGTTACACAGTACAAACTAAGGAGACTGTTGCCAAAAGAAAGTAATCCAGAAAAGGGGTTCAGTGCCCTCATGATTGATTAGTGCATTGTAGATATTGGAATTGATGGGTTCTAAATTTCTTCACCTGGTATCTTCTGGAAGAATCAATAGTCACTAGAACGGGCAAAAGACAGGTAGAGTAAGAAGAAAGCCTAACTGAATCTTCTACCGGGAGCTTGTGAAAGGCCTCAGGAAACTTAAGATGCTGTCAGTAACACCCAATTTATAAGTGCTTGAAAGGCAGTACGTAATGATTCCTTGCAGGTTGTGTTAGGAAAGTTCTTTTAGAAATCACATTTAGTCACATCAAAACTAAACGATAAAAATGCTACATACAAAAGCACTGAGAGGGGCTGGAGAAATAGGAGCAGTTAAGAACAGACACTGTTCTTGGCCAAAGGATAGGAGTTCCATTCCCAGCATGCATGGCTCACAGCTCACAGCTCACAGCAAGCCTGGAACTCCAGCTCCAGAGCATCCCATGCTGTCTTCTGGTGCACAGAAATGTTAAGTGAGATGACTTTTGATTTTAGGAGTAAAATAGAAGTAGATCAAAGAAACATAAATAATCTGCTTTAAGTTCCCTCTATGACAATGGTTCTGGCTGTCAAGTCAAATTATCCTACCCTTCTTTATGGATTACATTGTATGTAATTTATCCCACTGTATATCGGGAGTCACACATTGTATAATTGTGTCTGTCTAATATATCGAAAGGCAAAGATATGCTAGGAGAACAAAACTAAAGCAGAGGGGTTTCCTGTAATTACGATGCCAGATCCTGTTGCTGAATGAACTAATTTAGCTCTCTTGAAGTCCATCAGTTATCCCAAACCTCTATAAAAACCATTTAACTATTGGAATGAAGTGAATTTCAACATGATTATCTGTCTTGAGGTTGCGGGCTCATTTGTGCATGAAAACTGCTTTTTTTCTTTTGAGATTACTGCTAATTAAGTATGCAAATGGCTTTGTTTTAAATGTAAGGTGGTTATTTTGAAGAGTTCTACTAGGGTAACAATGAGTGATTTGTTTGTTCATTTGTTTTTTAATAAAGAAAATTCTTTATCTAAATATGAACTCAAATATTATATACAAGCATATAATTTATTGTCTACTTCTTCACTTTTCTTCTCTTTTATTTTTCTGGGTTTTCAAGACGGGGTTTCTCTGTGTAGCCTTGGCTGTCCTGAAACTCACTCTATAGACCAGGCTGACCTGGAACTCAGGGATCCACCTGCCTCTGCCTCTGCCCCCTGAGTTCTAGAATTAAAGTGTGCCACCACCACTTGGCCAGTGTTCTGTTTCAAACTTCTATTTTTTTGTTAAATTTATTAAGAATAAGCTGCTTTAAGATGTTGGAAATTTCCCATTATTGACTCTATATGCCTTATAGTTTCTGATTACTTTCAGATGTTTTCCCAGAGACCAGCAACAAGCACAATTTGGGGTGCTGGCAACATCTCTAATATTCTTTGATCTTCTAAGTTAATTTCTAACACATTGCTTACATTATATCAGAATAATTGTCCCCTAGATGAATTATTATAATGAAATATCTTCAGTCTAAACTGCTGGCCTCTCGAATGTCTTACACCCCAATTTCCAGTCTTTAATTATACTGTACTAAGATTCAAGGATTCGGGAACCCATAAGATTCACAGGGACGAGGAAGAATGTCTCAATGTTACAGGTATTGTATATCCTGCTTGAAGAAAAGAGCTACTACAGCAACACAAGTTTTATTCACATCTTGTTAAGTAACTTCACTCTCAATTGTGACATTCTTTGGAAAGAATGTTTTTTCTTCTTTTGCCTTTTTTTTATTGGATAGTTTATGTGTTTACATCTCAGATGTTATCCCCTTTCCTGGTTTACCCCTCTCCTATACCCCCTCCCCCTCCTTCTATGAGAATGCTCCCCCTCCTACCCATTCACTCCCACCTCAACACCCTGGTATTCCCCTACACTGGGGAAATGAACCTTCATAGGACCAACGGCTTCTCCTCCCTCCTATTGATGCCAGACAATGCCATCATCTGTTTCCTTTAAGAGTCGTTATTTAGTGAGCATGGTATCACATGCCTGCACTTAAGAGGTTGAGGCCTGGTTAAGAAATCCAGGCATGGCCTGCTTAGTAATTTCTGTGAGGGGAAGGGCTGTGTCTAGATGGAGACAGTGACATAGTGTGTTTGATGAGCCTCTCTTCCATCATTGTCAGTGTCCCTTGCTTTGGAGCTCACTCTGTACTCTGCTGAGCCTTCTTTACATCCAGTTCTATACTGGTTAATCATAGAAACCAGCTCATTTCTATCCTGAGGGGTTCTGCCCTACCTCTGGCTTGCTGTACATCCTAATTGGTGAGTTTGTGAAGTAAGCAGGTGCCAGGTTCCTTCTCCCCCTCACGCTGGGCTGAAAAGGAGCCCCCAGGGTGGGTACTGTTGATTGACAGCCAACTTTCCCCCCTTGCCATCTCTAACAAAGGGGAAAAGGCTAATACTTTGTATGTATTAGGAGACCTGAAATAAAAGACGGGATTCTTGGTAGCCATTCAGCAGGCTTCATTTCTGTCATGCATTTCTGCTGGGATGGGATGAAGGACATGTATTATTTTCTTAGAGTTGTTTGGCTGAGTATGAGGCTTTGAGTTCTGAAGATGAGTAAGATTTGTATTTCTTGCAGCATCTGCTTGCTGGATCATAGGAACCGGGGCCCTGCCTCACACTGCTGTTTACTTCAGCCTCTTGGGTTGCATAACACTTTCAACTTATGTGTTTATAAAAATCCCTCCATTTTGAAAATCCAGTTTGGTTCTTGTCCCTTTGTACATTTAGAGGTCTTTAAAACCTTTGCTTTGAAATCCTGTGTTTAAAAAAAAAAAAAAAAAAAAAAAGGAAATGTAGGCACATTTTCAAAAAATACCATGGCTTGATTTTTCTGACGTTTCTTCTTGTAGACAGATTTGGAATTTATCATTTATCTAGTTTGCCTTGCTTTAAAACCCGGTGAGGATAAAGTACCCACAGACGTTTTACTGACAGTGACACTTTTCAGTTTATGAGGTTGGTTGTGTAAAGTGAGCCCCGCCTGCTGGAGTGAATAAGCAGCAGTTGTCCCCGGCCATGGTGGGCATTTGGTCATCTTCACAGTTTTCTTTAGGTTCTACTCCTACCCTGCTGCCTGAGACTGTCAGCAGGGTGAGCGGACCGGTCACTACATATCAGTGCGAGTGAGAAGGGCAGCACATGCCGCCATCCTAAAACACGAATCCTTCAGTACCAAGGTCGGGGGAAACAGCTCTAAAAGCCTTACTGACATGACTTTTTTAAAGAAGAGGAAATTCCTAAAGTTGGCATGCCATGTGCAGTTGGCATAGTTCTCTTCGAGGTGGTGCATACCTGTCGATGTGGGGAGGAAAACTTGGTGAGAATAATTTAAGCCGTGATCAGTGACAAAACTGTTCGTTTATGGCTTTTTATGGCTTTATGAAAAGTTAAGGGTCCATCTGACCAAAAGATAAATGGGAAAGGATAAAGAGTGACTTCCCTTAGGTTCTGTGTGGAGAATTAGGAGCCAGAGTCCAGTCGCCTTAGATCAGATGAATCCTGTCCCTCTCCATGACCGTCTGCACTGGAGTTAAGTTCCCACACTTGATATGTATGCTTTTCTTGAGTCATTTTTCCATTTTCAAGTTAATAAGTTTGTGTGCAGTAATGAACCCCTACATGACCTTAACGAGAAGGGGATTGTGTGTGTGTGTGTGTGTGTGTGTGTGTGTGTGTGTATAAAAACGACCCTAAACGACCCTTAATTGAAGCATGTCCAAACTGTTTATAGTTAATGTAATGACTGACTACTGCTTTAAGTATACCATATTAATGGTTTCTTTTTCATTTGTCCTACCTCCTGCTTGGCTCATATTAGTCTTATACTCTCTTCTTTTAAATAAAACAAGGTTTTGCATTATGTATTTTTGAAGCCTATATTTTATCGATCTTTGACTATATCCTTTTTGATTATTTCCATTCCATTTTACTCTTCCTTATTCCCGTCTGAGATTATCTTTTCTGTCTGGAGCATTCTTTGTAGATGGGGTCAGGTGGGGTTGAGAGACAGCTCAGTGTTTAAAAGTACACACGGTTCTAGCACAGGACTGTAGTGTTCACACTAGGCCACTCACAACCACTATAACCAGCTCCAGGGGGACCCAGTGCCTCTGGCCTCCAGCTCCTTGCACTGTGTGCACATACCTGTACAGAGGTACGTAACCGAAAATGAAAACAAACCTAAGGGTGGGTTTAAAGTGTGTGACGTGCGGCTAGATGAGTTCACCATGGTGCAAAGATCAGCCTTGTTGACATTAGACAGCTGTGGCATCGCTACTTCGTACCCTTTTACAGGACCACTGTCACGTGTGGCCTCCCCTTGGCTAAAAAAATTCATTATATGACACAGTGCTTCCTTTCATGCCAGATCTGCCACCAGTGAACTCTCTTGGCTTTGGTTTTTCTAAATATTTTGCTTTTATTTTTCAAAACACCTTTGTTGGAATACAATGTGCTTAGCAGTATGAACCAAGCACTTAAAATGCACAGTTCACTGCTGCCTTCATTTTTGAGGTGTGCTTGCTGACTGTGCAGTCCTAGGTGTGCCACTTTAAAAGTACTGCTCCACTCCTTACATTCTGTGGCAACATCAGCTCCAAGTCTTATTTCCATGAGAAAGTGTCCTTTTTTTCTCTAGCTGCATGGGAGGGAGAAAGTTGTGACAAGGTGGCACTGTCCAGCCTAGACTGGTCTGGAACTTGATGTCCTTGTGCCTCAGTCTCTCTAGTGCTGGAATTACAGGGAGGTGTCACCGTCACCCACAGCTCTCCGACCACCTGACAGAGTTCCTCTTTGTCTTTGGTTTCACAAGTTTGAATATGAGGTGCCCCTGTGTGGTTCGACCTTTAAAAGGCCGACAGAATCTGTTGATTGATGGCTTTCCTTCTTGGAAGTTCTCAGTTACTCTTCAAATCACTGTTCCAGATCTATCCCCTCTGTCTTCCCTTTTAGGATTTCCTGAACCCTCTTCACCATGTCACAAATTATCTCACCATTCTTCTCCCCCTGTGCTTGAACTATGTTTACTAATCTGTCTTCGAGTTCACTAGGCCTCTCTTCTCCTGTGTCTATTGAATTTGAAATTTAATTTCTATATTATGTCAAGTTTTAAAATACCCGATGATTTTTCCATATACTTCAAGTCCCTAGTAAATTCCCAATCTTCCTTTTTTCATATTCTTTTTTATGGAAAAATATTTGTTTTGAAATTATTTTAATTTAGAAATAGAAAATGTCATACGAAGGAGGAAACAAACAAAAAACACAAAGCATCTGGGCAACTTTTTACTTCATGAGCTTGTCACCCACTCATTGGTTCACTAGTCCCATGATGAGAAAGGACTCAGCCACCCACAATAATGTTATTAATAGGGATATGGATCAGTCTCACAAAGATGATAGCAAATCCTATCGCTGTGGCCATGGTGATCTTCCGGAAGTCTTTTCTGTCAGGTTTGGTGCATCTTTTAACCAGCCTAATTGAGTCCCTTACAAACGGATGTCTTGGCTCGGCAAACTGCATTACCTGACCATGTTTGTAGGATGGCAGTTTGAGAGGGTAAAGACACGTAGCTTAGGCAAGAATTGAGCCCAACAGAATCCTTTTTTATACTCTTAAACATATTAATTAAAATGATTTCAGCTCTCCAAAAAGAAAAAGATCACATTGAGTTACTTCTGTTTTCTACATTTTCTCTTGGGTTTCAGTCATTTTCTCTTGCCTTTTGGCTTACCTTGTGAGCTTATCAAGCACCTTACATTGTGCTTTTAAGATCACAGAGGTTCTGGGTTATGTGGTCTTTATGAGGGCTGCGTTTTCTTCTGGCTGTTATATGAAATGCAGACAGAGCAGCGTGACCGCACCAGGGATTGGTGTTTGGACGAATTGGGGCTTACATATAAACTTAGCTGTTGTTACTCCTAGCAGTTGGCCACTGGGTTTCCATGATGATCCTGAATTCCCACATCTCTCTACTCAGCACCAAGAGCTGCCAAGACCTCTGGCCAGCTCTTTCAGCTTCCATTTGCCACCTTTGCTGGGCTTCCTGAGGCCTGGCCATGAGAGACACCTCCAGGGGATCTGACCGCCAGCAGTTAGTACTCCTTGTTTACTTTCTTGGGGGTGGTCTCCTCTCTGGGACTCTGCCCTCACATCCCAAGCTCCAACTTTGCTGTCTTAAACTAAGTGCACTGTTGCTTTCTGCCGAGCTGTTTGCTGTGCCTACAAAGGAGTCACAGTGGCCGTGGTGCCCAACTCAGTGTGCTACTGCTCCTGTAGAAAGCCTGTGTCCCTTCGCTCCCTGGTGCTGGTCATTGATCCTACATATTTCTGTTAGCTTTTATGGTTATTTTCTATGGGTTTTCTACCTCAGACACAAGCTGTTCAACGATGCCCAAGAGCAGAAATCTGCTCTAATTGTTTTCAGTCATGCTGGGTTGTGAGAGGGTACCCGGGTTCCCCTCGTGTTACAGGTCTTCATTAAGGTTTGGTGCCCTGGCTTCAGACTGGAAATTATTGTGCTAGACACATGCAACGTAATGGAAAGGATAAGACCCTTTGTCTTCTTTTTAGACAGGATCATAAGTGGTTGCTGATTTTTTTTTGATTGCTTGTTAATTATGATGGCCTTTTATGATGATTTTGTACTCTAGTGTCTTATGCTTAGTCGTATCCACTCTCCCTACCACCCTTGACCCTGGATTCCATCCCTAAGAGTAGCAGCCATCCTTCATCTACCTCCGTGTCATCTTCCCCTGACACAGGAGAGACAACATGGAGTGCTTTCTTCTCTGTTACCAGCTCATTTTGTTTGGCATGATATTTTCTAGGTCCCTTCATTTTCCTGTGACCTGTGAATGACTTGATTTAATTTTTTCCTTATGGCTGAATAATACACATATGTATATATAATATATGTATACAATGTATATATATAGTTTCCTTTGTCCTCTATTGCTGGTTGATCCTTGTAGCGATTAGAGTTGGCTCTTCTGAAACAGATGTGATAGGGAGAAACTGGGACCTTTTGGGTGATCACACTTTGTTACTTTATATAAAAAGTTCTTTTTATTTAATAACATTTTTAATTGTATGGGCCTGAGATGTAGCTTAGTGTAGAATGTTTGCCTAAGGAGACAAGGTCCTGGGCTCCATCCCCAGTATTAGAAAAAACAATTCCATGAAGACGAGCCAGTGCATCAGATTTGTAAATCACCGTTGAGAGCTGGAAAGGCTTAATTATATGTATTAAAGGTGTGACTCCTGACAGTATACGCTGATGAGAAGCTTCAGTACTGAATAGTTTGAGTTAAAATCCTAGAAAGTAGCCGTGGTGTCATGACACATGCCTGTGATTTCAGCACTCGGGAGGCTGAAACAGCATAATCGAGAGTTCAAGGCCAGCCTGGGCTGCATAGTGAGTCCTCTCAGAAAAACAGAACAAGAGTCTGGAAAGGCAGCTCCATAGTGAAGTGCTTGCTGCACAAGCATGAGGGCCAAAGTTCAGATCCAGATCCCACTGATGTGCATCTGTAACCCCAGCCCGGGCAGCTGATCCTGGGACTCAGCTGACCAGCCAGCCGGTCGAGCAAAATGGTGAGCTCCGAGCTTAATGACAGACCCCCCCCCCAAAAAAAAGGGTGGGAGCAATAGAAGAAAATGCCTAGGTAGCCTAGGCCTCCCTGTGTACACACACACCACGTGCACACACATAAACTATATATACACCACAAGCACACACACACACACCACTATTTTAAAACAAGGGGGAAAATGTAATAAAACTCACAGGAACAAATTATGGAGAGTAAATGACTCTCTGGGAGGAATTCATTTTTTTTATACGACATGAGGTCTGATCATCAGTACACTGAGGTTTCCTATTTTAACTTCAGTTTTTGGAAAACATTTCACAGGTGACTAAGCCCTCATTAAATGTATCAGGACGCTTAAAAGTGGCTTGGTGTTCTCAAGTCAGTCTTCCAGAATAGCTTAAATGTCAGTATTATGAAGACAAAATGCATGCCGGGCACACAGCACTGTTAAACACTGCAGTCAAAGTGTTCCACTGTTTTGTCTCTTTTTCTTTCTTCCTTCAGAAACTGCATCCACTCTGAAGAGTCTGCACATTTAATCTCAGCAGCTGGGAGGTGGAAGCCAGAAGATCATGAGATCGGTTTCCTCACGTAGGGCTGGAAAGATAGCTAAGCAGTTCAGAGCACTTGTTCTTACAGAGGAACAGGTTCAATTCCCAGCATTCTCATGGCAGCTCACAGCCATCTATAAAATCTAGTTCTGGGGAATCCAGTCCTCTCTGACTTGTGAGGGTGCGTGGCACACACTTGATGCATAGACATATATGTGATTAAAAATATTCATTAGCATAAAATAAATAAATCTTACTTTAAAAAAATTTTTTAAAGATTTTTTTTATTTACTCCATGTATGTAAGTACATTGTTGCTGTCTTCAGACACACCTGAAGGGGACATTGGATCCCATTATGGATGGTTGTGAGCCACTATGTGGTTGCTGGGAATCGAACTCAGGACCTCTGGAAGAGCAGTCAGTGCTCTTAACCGCTGAGCCATCTCTCCAGCCCACTTTAAAAATTTTTAAAGAATGTTTTTCTCGTCTACTTAAGTGAGTTTGAGACCAGCTTGTGTTAAATGAGAGGCTGATGAAAGAAGAGGGGAAGGAAAGAAAGAAAAAAGTAAGGAAACTTCATCTAAAAAGAATTCTCGTTCTTCTCCAAACACAGAGTCCAAAGATAATGGTTTTTGTTGCTGGGGTTTGAATTCTGGGCCTTCGTGCATGCCAGGTAAAGAGTCTATCGCTGGGCTATATACCCAGCCTAAGGATCTGTACTACTGGTTACAATTCTTTTTCACATAGTAAAAGCCAGTCCCAAAAAAACCTAGAATTTCATTATATATCATAGTTCTGAAATCACTTAAGATGCATTTCAGGAGCTAAGCAGTAGCCCTGAGCACCCCAGGTTTGGTGCTTGGGAGGGTGGCTCTCTGAACACCGTCTAAAGGCCCTCTCACTGCATGATGCCATCAATAGTAAAGATACAAAATGGTAGAACCGCAGAGATTGGAGGTCCATGATTCCACAGGCTGCTGGGAGTGGGAAGTCGGGGTGACCACTCAGACTGTTGAATGAAGTAACGGGGCGTGGGGTGATGAGGTGGTCTGGAACTAGGTAGCTATAATAGTTTACAGTGATGTGAATACTCTGAGAGATACATTTACATGATTGTTGGGGGGAGATGTGTTGTCCAGAGTAGCCTCTTAACACCTGAGCCCTAGTGAGCCTCCCACTTCTAATGACTGAAATAACTGAATAACTGAAAACTAGAGGCATCTGACTTTCATTTTTAGTTTTGAAATTGCAAAACAACAACAAAACCCACCCTCTGGAAAGAGCATAGTCACTTGAGAAATGGCCTGAACACCTGACTGAATGAAGTCTGTCACCCAGCCCTCGTTAACATGATAGATCTTACATTCGGGGACAAAATAGTCTCTTATAGATGACACGAGTATTCTAGCCTCGCTGGAGGAAAAGGGGACATATTTTTTCCCATGCCTAACAGGCCAGGGTGCTGTGTGTTACTGTTGACTATATCCAGCTTCCTGTTCTAATGGTTAATCACGAAATCTAGTTGTCCCAGTGAGAGCGCTGCAGTCCTGTTTCAGCTCTGTTCCTGTTTACTGATTCCCGGACTCTCTAAATCCTGTGTTTACTGATGCTCTCAAAAGCACGTTCAGCTGCACTGGTTCACTGAGATGATACTTACAAAATCGTGTGTAGCATTGGTCTTTCAAGCAACCAAACCACTTTTTAAAAGTCGTAGGAATATCTTATCCCTCATAATGCCAACATTTATCAATTTTCTAAAACAGTGCTGGAGGTGAGAAAGCAAACCCCGGTCTTTGTGAATGAGACAAGTTCCACACCTTAGCCCAAAGATGTCTTCATCTTGGGTAATTTATACTCATAGCACCTAAAAGTTTATCAGTGTAATACTGAACTCAAGGTATCTTTTTATCCACTGATTGAGGCGTCACATGCTATCACATTGGTTTCTGGAGGAGGCAAAGATGAACTGCTTTGGAGAAAACAAAATAGGTTTTAAATTTTTCAGAATGCTTTTTATAGCAATCGTGAATAGATTTTTTTTCTCAAAGTGCAGATCGTTTTTCATAAAAATCTTCACATGAAGAATATTTATTACCATGTAACAAAATTAGGACTTTACATTTTTGAGTGGCAAATGTTTTGAAAATTATTTGTACTGGTAATTATTGAAATGTTTTCCTTAATAGATTTAGAATAAGGCATGCCCAACATGTAAGAATGTGAATACGTATCACATTGCATCATAGTCCAGTTCTTTATCTTTTTTTAAAGCAAGAATAGGCCGGGAGATAAAGTCTTATTTATAGTAAGTCAGCTTATGACTTCATCTGATACAGTTTGAATGGTCTACTGTCAGAATGGTCTACACATTCTAAACACTGCCCGTGCTTTTTAATTCCTGAGCCTGATGTTAGCCTCTTTTGCTTATTTTTTGTATTTTTTTATTTTGGTTCTGATTTTGTTTGTTTGTTTGTTTTGGTTCTGAGAGAGCCCCTTGGGTAGTCCAGACTGGTCTCAGACTCACTGTGTAGTCACAGATGAACTCCCGATCTTTTTACCTCCTCCCCTCAAGTGTTGGGATTACAGGTGTTTGCCACCAGAGCCAGCTTTGATGTTTGCTTTCTAAAGTTAGAATAATCAAATTCTTAAGAAGAGTCCATAGAATTTTTTTCTAATGAGTAATACTGTGTTGGTTTGAATATGCTTGGTTCAGGGCGTGGCACTATTAAGAGGTGTGGCCTTGTTAGAATGGGTGTGTCACTGTGGGCGTGGGCTTAAGACCCTCATCCTAGCTGCTCGGAAACCAGTATTCTGCTAGCAGCCTTCAGATGAAGATATAGAACTCTCAGCTCTGCCTGCACCGTGCCTGCCTGGATGCTGCCATGTTCCTGCCTTGATGATAATGAACTGAATCTCTGAACCTGTAAGCCAGCCCCAACTAAATGTTGTCCTTTATAAGACTTGCCTCGGTCATGGTGTCTCTTCACAGCAGAGAAACTAAGACAAACATATTCAATTAAAAATTTGAATTTTTGAGAATTCTATTTAGAATTTTAATTTGAGCAGCAAATATGTTACAAAGTTTAAAACTATAAACATTGGTTGCTGTGTTCAATGATACGCAGTCTTCCTCAGGTAGGCCTTGTAGAAGTTGCCTCTGTGGTTTGTGGCTCTTTTTTCAAAGTTCAAGTACAATGTCTATAATAGTTGTATTTTAAATCTGATGGCATATTTGGAAATTGCTAAAATTACACATGCAATGTGAAATTCATGCTTCCATTGAGGCTCCTTGCACTATAATTAAAATTCAGTTACATTATTGTTTTATCTTAAAATATTTTTAGTTACTTAAGTAATAGTAACATTATGAAGTACGTGTGTGTGTGTGTGTGTGTGTGTGTGTGTTTATATATATATACACATATACACATTTGACTAACAACATAGAACTGAACATCTGCCCTGCCAGGGATCCCCTCCTTACTGAAGTGCTGTCTGCTGAAAATGATGGGCGAGCCAAAAAGGTGTGAAAAATTCATGTTAGCTTCTTTTCCATGAAAGGCGCAGATTTAAATGGTTCACGGGAGCACACACACTGTTTTCTTAAAGTCCTGATGGACTGGAATGAGAGGTGCTTGTTACTTTGATACTTAGCATCAAAGGCAGGACTTGAATCTAATAGCAGGACTGCATCATTAAACTTGCAGAATATGAAACACAGTACACAGAGTAGGAAGTACTTTGGTTTGAATTTTGTTTTCTCAAGCTGAAGTAAGGAATTACCAACTTGATTGATTTTATCTAGACACCATAAATATGTTGCTTGCTTGCTTTATAGATGATGGGAATTTTTCCTTTGGTTATTCTCCCTGCTAGTTTTTAGGGTTTGATTAATTTTATAAACAACACCCAAAGTCCATGATGGAAGATAGGAAAATTAAAATGGCATAGCAAAACTCTTTTTCTTCTAAGAGAGCTCACTCTGCGATTGACTGACAGCGGTCCTTTCTGTCGGGGTCTTTGATCTCCCTCCTTGGTAACTGCTTTACAGACTTCATAACCTTTTCCCCAGCATAGGCTTCACGAAATGCTTTTACTTCAAAGTAAATGTGTTTAACGTAGAGGAAATAGAGTTGCAGGTGTGTCTCTCCGTGGCAAAGGAAATGTGCATTCTTCTGTTGCGATGGTAAATGTGAGCTGTCCCAACAGTGCTTGGCTCCGACCAGCTGTTCTCCAGTGACACTTAGAACTTGGGAGGCCTTTCTTCTTGATGGGCTCCTTGTAATCAGATTGATGAGTAAATATTTGCTCCCTGCGCCCTCTAGATTTTGAAAATCAGTGGTTTGATTTGAGGAATCTTTAAAGATAAATTTTCCACTTTTAAAGAAAAAGGAAGTTTTGTGAAGTCCCATCAGGAAGGCAGTTTTGTCCTAACTGACATACTTGATAATTGAGTGAATCACCCGGCCGTTTTATACCTCTGTTTCTTCATGTGCAAAATGGAGATAATTGTATCTGACCATTCTCCTTTAGGACCAATTCAGGAAGAAAAATGTCACTAAGGTTCATTTACCCCAAAATGTGCAGAACAAAGAGCCGGATTTTAAAGTGCAGACCTGTTAAAATAGTTAAAATAGCAGTTCAGTTTTAGAGGCACGAATAGTGAGTGACGAGAAGAAGCAGAGTCTGAGGCTTTGGCAGCTGTGATGTAGATCAGCCTTTATTTATTATTTGTCGTTACTGAATACATTAGTAAAGAGTTGTGTGGGGCTGGAAAGATGGCTCAGTGGTTAAGAGCACTGACTGCTCTTCCAGAGGTCCTGAGTTCAATTCCCAGCAACCACATGGTGGCTCACAACCATCTGTAATGAGATCCGATGCCCTCTTCTGGTGTGTCTGAAGACAGCTACAGTGTACTCATATATAATAAATAATTCTAAAAAAATAAATAAACAAACAAACCCTATTAAAAAAAAAAAGAGTTGTGTGCATTGTCCGTCCAAGCATGGGTTTAAAATGCAACATCTCACTCGGGTAGTCTGCAGAATGTTGTCGTTGGAGTTGGCTATACACCAAGACAGTTTCCTGCCGGAAGCAGGGTTCCTTCCTGGTGATGTCACTGAGAGGTACCCATGTGATCTCTTCCTAAGAACCTTTGGAGAAGGCTGAGCTGCTCCCACACTCTGATGTATTCCCTTTGTTCCAGAGCATCCTAAAATGTGGAGGTAATCATAAGACGCAAACACACCCTCACCTTCCCGAAAGGCTGAGCCCATGCAGGATTGTCTAGGCTTTTCCCACGAGGTCCTTCTTTGATTGCTTTTTTTTCCCGTAATTTCCTTATAATATGAAAGTAATTTCTCTTCTTTTCTTTCTTTCTTGTTTTTGGTTGGGAGTGATTTTTGGATTCTGGGTTTTGTTTTTCAAGACAGAGTTTCTTTGTATATTCCTGGCTCTTCTAGAACTCACTCTGCAGACCATGCTGGCCTCAAACTCCTAGAGATCTGCCTTTCTCTGCCTCCCAAGAGCTGGGATTAAAGGCTTGCACCACCACCGCCTAACTAATAATTTCTCTCTTTTTACTTTTCTCTCATGTAACATTTATTGTGACAGGGAAGGAGGTGGGGGAATGTCTTTTTGTTGTTGTTGCTTAATACTCTGCATTTATACTTGACTTGTGTGCTGCTGGGGCAACAAGGTAAGTTGCCCCAGGAAGTAAGGCTAGGACCTGAAGGTGGAGGCACTGGTGGGATCCCAGAGAAAGAAATTGATTTTGTTAGTACCCGCAGGAGTGCAGAGGACCAGACAGACCCCTTCCTGGGTCAGACCAGGCAGTGATTCCATCTAAGACTTGTTGAGGAGACTGGATTTCTAGTATGCCAGCCTGTGAGACTCCGTGTGGATCCTACTGCTCAGGCTTGGGCCTGGCATGTAGCATGGGTGTTTAAGTCACTTCCTGTTCATTTGGGGGAAATGATAGAGTCTGGGTTTTGCTCACTGACCCCTAAGTTAGCATCAATAAGTAAACATACACACACACACACACACACACACACACACACACACACACACACACACACGTATTCCTTCCTTCTCCGAGCCCTGTTCAGGGTACTATGTTACTTATTATGCCATATGAAGCCATTAGCAGAAATTATCTGTGTCTTACCACCGTAACCCATTTTAAACAGTTTTTGTACACTCCCATCCACCTCCTAACAGTCCATGGAGGTCCGTCAGGCAGAAGCTCTTGCAGCCAGCTTGGGTATATTTATAAAGCGCAGGACCCGTACTTGTCAGTAGGCCTTCTGAAAAGTTTGTTTTCAGCCTTGTGAATGCAGGTTCATCTCCTGCCAGAATTGTCTTGGGTTTCAAAGGACGAGTGTCGAGGGTGTCTGGTGCCGAGACTGTCTCTGTAGCCTTTTTGTTTGCTGGTTCTGTTGCTACCTGATAAGCAGGGCCTAATTCATCATCCCCCAAACAGGCACAGAGCGTCCATACAGGCTCTCTTGGCAGACTGAGCCTCTTCCTCACCTTGCCGAGGGGCAGAATTGCTTGCATTTTTTCCTTTCACTGGTCTTCGACTTTTCCTGCCTGGCATGATGAGGTTCTTTGCCTGCACATCTTTCTCTCCCCTCTTCTCTCACCCTTCTCCCACTTAGCTTTAAAAAGAAACAGAAGCACCCCACCCTGTGAACGGGAATCTGTGAGGGGCATAAGTGAGACTCGCCTTGGGAGTATATTAGTTCTTCTTCCTTCAGTGGAAGACTCAGTTTCGAATGTCATTAGAACAGGTCTTTCAAAAGCTGGTCTGGGGGCCAACCTTTGACAGTCACTCGGTCCACACTTCTTTCTTTTGTGTGGCTTGTGCCCTCCAGCCTCAGGGCACAGCCACTTGAGAGGTGAAATGAGGGGAATTTGAATGTGCTTATCTCAGGCCGCTGGGCTGGTGCTGGGCTTCCTGGGAGCACGGAGACACCGATCTGGGCAATGGGAAAGCACAGTCTGAAATGTGGGAAAGCCAGAGCTGGTTCTGCAGTCCCTGGCCTACAACAAGGTCAGGGATGAGGGGTTCTCAGACTCTTGGACATCCAGGCTCCATGAGGAGTCAAAGAGGACCCACAGAAAAGAAAAAAAAAAAAAAGAGGACCCACAGGCTGAGGACAGTGTCTATCCTGGGGCCAGGGGAAAGGTGAGTGCTGGCTTGTCTCAGCTATTATTGTCCTTAGCTTGGCGGTGATTGTATGGCGGGCACATGGGCCTTCTATGGGAGATTTAGCTGTTGCTCTGTAGGCAAAGGCCTTTTTCATGTTCCCCATGGTGGTGGTAGATGAAGGAGTCCATGTTTATCTTTACCACTTATTGGCTGTTTTTCATGGAAAATGGGTCCATACCTCCTCAGGGTCTGACCTGAGATTAAATACCTTTTGCCGGAAGGGATGCCTGGGAAGGGAAGCTTATTAGATAAGCCCCTGGGCCTCTGTATAACTCATTAGCATTGAGAACTCGCTTATGTGGGGAGTGTGGCAGGAGTTCCAGGCCAGGAATCTGGCAGGGAGCCGAGAATCTCCTAAGTCTCAGGTGTGTGCCCACCGAGTCTCTGAGTCTCTATCCACCACACTTCCTGACATGGTTTTACTGTCTCACAGGTAACCTTGGAAGAAATAAGAAATGCATTCTTTTTGTTTGTTTGTTGATTAGTTGTGTTTTTGAGACAGTGTTTTTCTCTGTAATAGCCCTGGCAGTCCTGGACTCACTTTGTAAACCACACTGGCCTTAAACTTACAGAGATCCACCTGCCTCGACCTCCCTGAAGAAAAGTAGGCATGCAAAGAAGGGTTACTCTCACGGCAAGGATCAGTGTGCCTCTTCCATTATTTTTATTGGCCTTTTGTTGTTGAGCACCACCTGCATTTAGTAGATGGCAGTTTTTCTTAACATGCTCTCTTGGATTTAGTATTTATATTCTTGAATGCCAAATTTTTTTAAAAAAAATATTGTTTCTAGCTGTGCTTGAATCTCCATTTATTAATATATGATGAGAATTTCCTTTCGGGGATCGTTTAGGAGGGCTGAACGGGATATGTTCCTTTTGTTGCTGTAAACACTCATAGTTGTCTTAGTGTGTTCCAAGTTCCCTGTATTGGGACTTGATACTGCCTTTGGCTAAAGGTGAGCTGTCTGGAGCTAAGAGTTTTGTACACTCTAAAGTACTCATGTAGAATCCTGCGGCTAGCTTCTCTTTCACTGTTATAATGGGCATGGACTTTACTCTTCCTTTCAGGGTAGTGAGTTTTTCCCGTGTTCAGGCAGGTCTGCTGAGAAAAAGCCCACATGAATTTTAAAAAGATGTATTGTAAATCCGTGCTGTGTGCTTGTTTGGAGGAGTTGGAGGAAAAGTTTCACGCATGGGTTTTGTTTTAAACAAAACAGTAAGGGCTTCCTTTTTGCCGGCTTTTGTGTGTATAAAGATGTATTTGTTCAAGCTTTAAAAATAATAATAAATCTTACCAGTGTACAAGTACCTGATATCTGGCCTGGATTTGTGGGGATTTTTTTGGTGGGGGAGACAGGGTTATGGTTTGGGAATTTACTTTGATGTCTTATAAGGGTTCAGTCACTATGTGTTTGAAATAGCATTGTAAGCAGCTACATGGGGGCAGCTCTACAAGATCCAACACCGTCTTCTGGACTCAGGACATCTGTAATTACACATGTACAGATGTGCGTGTGTGTGTGCGTGCATGCAGGCAGGCGTGTGTGTGTATAGATTGTGGAGAATGGATAGTAGTTTCAGAACTACATTGTCTCTCTGCTGATTGTACTTTCAAAGGACCTCTTCCCATCCACTTGTCCGTCCATCCATTTTTTGTTCCCTTCTGCCCTTATTGTACAGCCACTAGGTATAGGAAGAAAATCTCCGTGTGGAATGCCAAGAGTCAGCTAGCTGGGCCTTCAGCCCTTCTCAGTAGCTGGTTCCCTGGGCCCCTTGGCTTCCTCCCCCACCCCACCCCAGGCTTCCTCAACCCACTCTGCTTCTGCTCCAGTAGTCATTCACTTTTGTGGTCTGAAGCTCACCTCCTTCATCCCTCAAGGCCAGCTTCTCTCAGTCATGGAAAGATACAAGACACCTTAACCAGATGGTTTGGGAGGTGCAGACATGGGCCAGATTAATGATCTGCGGCTACAGCACCAATAGCACCCAAACTTGGTGACTAAAGAAACATGTATCATTTTGCAAATTCCTCCGTGAGTAGCTTAGCTGGATTGATCCTGGCTCAGAGTCTCTCAGGCTGCAGTTAAGACTGAGATGTTGGCCAGGAAAAGCCAGCCCTCCTCCACTGTGGCAAGGTCAGTGCAGCTCTCTCTGTTTCCAGTTGAGGCTTCTTTGTCTTACACTGTGTAAATAAGAGACACAAAGGGCTTCTTTCATTTGCTGAGGAAGCAGCTTAGCATCACAGTCATGACTTCCTGCAATTGTCTTTTTCAGGGTTTGTTTCTTCAGCTATTACGGGGCTGGAGGGACGGCTCCCTGACTAGTTGTGCTCACTGCTCTTGCTCTGTAGGACCTGAGTTCAATTTTCTGCAGCTGTGTGGGCAGCTCACAACTGCCTGTGAAGGACCTGAGTTCTTACTAAAGTGTAAGAGCTATTAAGAGGCTTGGCCTGGTAGAAAGTAGGTAGGTTATGGGGACCTTAGGGGCTTTTGCCAGTTTTACACCCACTACCTCAGGTCAAGATTAGGCCAAGTACCAGCTCCCTGTCTCCGGTCAAGGCTAGGCTAAGTTCCATTCTCCACACACAGTTCTCGGGAGGATCAGGGACAGAACATTCTTGAAAAACCGCAGAATGTACTGATGTTCACTTGATCCTCTAGTCCCAGATAAGAGTTCGAATGCATGTCATATGCTTGCTAGCCAATAGATTCAAAGGTCAATATGTTTAGCCAATAAGTTTAAACTGTAACCTTGTTGATGCAACCTGTACCCCTAAAAAGTATAAAAACTGCTTGTTATAGCCATTCGAGGTTACCTTCCAGTCACTTGCCACAAGGGGCTGATTGAAAGTCAACCCTGACGCGCCGGAAAATAAACCTCTTGTGATTGCATCAAACTCTGTTCTTGTGTCTCACTTGGGGGGTCTCCTGGTAGTTAAGACTCACTTCAAGCCTTACACCTGTGACTCCAGCTCTGTGAGATCCAACACCCTCTTCTGGACTCAGGACATCTGTAATTACACATGTACAAATACATGTATACACTCATACACACATATAATATATAATTGTTATACAATATATATCAATGTATATAGTAACACTTAATATGCTATATTATATATCCTATAATATGCATTATTATAAAATAAATCTTTTTAAAAAAATTATACCTATCTCCCAGAGTCCTTGCTTTTAAGCTTTCCTCACTCTTTCTGGAACCTGAACTCTTTTTCCCCCCATGAAAGAAATGACTTTTACCACAAAGAATGTCTAGTTGATAGGGGCCACTTCAACAGTATGGTGGGCTCTTACACAGCTTGAGGGATGGGCTCCTGGAAGCAGCTCAGGGTCACATACAGGACCTCACCACAAGGATTCTTCTGCAGACACCACCCTGATCAACTCTTAGATCTGGGTACCAACTCTAAAGAGCCCCAATTTTTTATTTCGTTTTTTAACTTTAGCCTCCTCAGCTGTGTGTGCTGCCTCTAGGTGATGTAACCCAGTTCTGAAATCTTAAGAGCCAGCCTCATGGATCAACAGCTAATTCAAACAGGTGCTTAGCTATTTATATGACCAAGAAGTTGTAATCCTCAGAGTTAAACCTAGTGGTGCTGTGGGACTAAACTGCTGCACAGAGGTGTGAAACAAAGCTAACCTCAGACAATCCAGTCACCAGTTGAAGGGTTGCTCTGGCCTGTAGCTGCCACCAGGAAATGTCAGCCCTATAGAATGATAGATCACAAAGAAAGATCACAGATGGTTTCTAAGTTGTCAAATACACCAAATTTGATGAAAATTAGCATTTGCACTTGAGTGATCATATGGAGAAGGTAAAAAGCCACCCATGGAAGGGCAGATGTATATAAGCAGACAGCTGAAGAGTGATTTCTTCATAGAACAA
Organism: Rattus norvegicus; assembly: GCF_021556685.1. Lineage (NCBI taxonomy): Eukaryota > Metazoa > Chordata > Mammalia > Rodentia > Muridae > Rattus > Rattus norvegicus. Next base: position 125,901,505 of record NC_141539.1, on the reverse strand, counting down.
AGAAACTTCTATAACTTTAATTTAAAAATAAAGGTAAGCAAAGTCAGAACCATACGAGAGGTCAGCCAGCATGCTGGATACACTCATGGTCCCCAAGATGGTGAAAGCCAAGGTCCCATGGAGTGTCATCTCACACAGGGTCACTGGAGTAAACACAACCGTGGAGAATTGGACTATGACTAGGAAATGCACATGTGGTTTTCATCTGAGTTTCCTGGCAAAGAACTATCATCCTTGGACTCTTCCCAATGATAAGGGCCTTTTTGTATACCCATGGGTCAGATGGCTGCTACACACCCCCAAGAGGATGCTGTCTTCAGAACACTGAGCTAGCCAAACACATGAAGTTCCTGGAGAGAGACACACACCCAAGATGGCATGAGAACCCCATGCACTTTCTCACATGCCTTCTCATCTGTGGGTCTTCCCGTATGAATTCTTGGAAATATTCTTTCTAACAAACCAGAAAACATGGCTTACTGAGTTCCACAGGCTGCTTTACAAATTCAGCAAGAAAATCAAGAAGTTGTGGAAAGGGGCTGGAGAGATGGCTTAGCGGTTAAGAGCACTGGTTGCTCTTCCAGAGGCCCTGAGTTCAATTCCCAGCAACCACATGGTGGCTCACATCTGTAATGGGTTCCAGTGCCCCCTTCTGCTATGTCTGAAGACAGCTACAGTGTACTCATATAAATAAAAATAAGTCTTTAAAAAAAAAGTTAAGTTGTAGAAACCTGATTTGCCGTTGGTCAGAAGTGCAGGCAGAGCAACCCGGGGCCTTCAGTTGGCCTCTGAAGTTGGGAGCTCCGGGTGAAGTGGGACAGTCTTGAGCACTGAACCTTTGACCTTGGGAACTGATTAACCCTTTTATCAGGTACTTGGTGTCAGAGCTGAACTGCATGAGGCACTGCAGAACTGGTTGCTTATTTGTAGTGAGTAGAGTTCCATGTTATTTAGGTCATAGTGTCAATTTGAGGTGTGTGAGGGTAAGAGAGGTGTGTTTTCTTTACAGAGGAAGACCCTGAAGCCCATATCTTGCTGGTGAGAATATAGAATGGCTAAGCTCTTTGGAAAAATAGGTTGACAGTTCTCCACAAAGGTTAGATGCTAAAGCACCATGCGATGATGCAGTGTGGTGGTTTGGATGAGGAACGCCTCAGTAGGCTTGTATGTTTGACCACGTGTTCTTCAGTTGGTAACATTGGGGAAATTTTGGGACCGTTAGGGGGTGTACCCTTTCTGAGAGGAAGTAGTCACTGGACACTGGGCTTTTATACCATCGCCCTACTTCCTGTTCATTTTCTCTGCTCCCTGTGTACCAACAGAATGGCATGTTGTGCCAGCTTCCTGCTTCTGTTATCACATAGTGCCTTCCCCTATGTGATATTTTCCGTCCCTCTGAAGCTCTTCCTTGGGTTGCCTTTAGATAGGGTATTTTATTACAGCATCAGAGAAGCAAGGAATTCCCCCTGCAGTTCCACTCTTGAGCTAGTACCTGTGTAAAGTGAAAATGTACAGTCAGAGAACACACACAACAGCCCCATGGACAACAGCCCACCCTGGAAATAACCCAGTATACCTGTACTGGCTGGTTTTGTGTGTGGACTTGACACAAGCAGGGGTTATCACAGAGAAAGGAGCCTCCCTTGAGGAAATGCCGCCATGAGACCCAGCTGTAAGGCATTTTCTCAATTAGTGATCAAGTGGGGAGGGCTAGTAGTCTTGGGTTCTATAAGAAAGCAAACTGAGCAAGCCAGGGGAAGCAAGCCAGTAAGTAACATCCCTCCATGGCCTCTGCATCAGCTCCTGCTTCCTGCCCTGTATGAGTACCAGTCCTGACTTCCTTTGGTGATGAGCAGCAATGTGGAAGTGTGAGCTGAATAAACCCTTTCCTCCCCAACTGGCTTCTTGGTCATGATGTTTGTGCGGGAATAGAAACCCTGACTAAGACAATACCCAATGGTGAATGGACGAATGAGGCACAAAGGGATGTGAGCCACTCAGATGAAATCCAGATGCACACCACGGCATAGAGAAACCTTTGGAACATGGAGTGAGGGAAGGCAGTTTAAAGTGCCCACATATTGTCTGATGCCAATTATATGGCATGGAATCAGTCTATAGAGACAGAAAATCCTAGCTAGCCCTGGGGGCCAGGGGAGAAATAGGGAGTGGCCCAATACAGACTTCTCTTGGGAGGTTGACAAAGTGTTCCAAGATTGACTGTGGTAACAGCTATCCCAACAGCTGCTGAACTGTGCACCTATACCAGGAACTTGTGCTAGAAATCGAACATCTCAACAAGCCTTTTTAAATCACATGATTCTAACACACAACCATATGTTGTGGAAGGCTAGGCATGAGAGTTATTCGTTCATTCACAACCCGGATGGTGGGTCAAGCACTTGTCAGGTGATGTGGAAAGTATGAAGTAGCCGAGACCCCATTGCTGGGGTCACATACCCGATATCTCCTTCAGAGGAATTGTGGGTACTTGCTGTAATACAAGCACAAAACCCAAGGAAGAGGATGAAAGGAAAAGGCTAGCAAGGCCAACCTCTCCTTCCCTGTGCAAGGAGTAGCCTTCAAGGTGTGCGGCTTTCTCTCTCTCCTCAGGGGCTCTTCAAAGAAACCCAGTGGGTGGATGAGTGGGTCTTTCAGGGACAGACTAAGACTCAGTCCCTGACTGCTGGACATCCGGAGGGTATGGGGAGGCAAAGGCATGGCCAACAGTGCCCAGGGGTCCCAAGCCCACAGGGCCTGAGGGAATGAGGAACTATTATACAGAGAGGAGACTTGCCAGACATAGTACCAGACCTCATGGCTCATGGACCCAGGATGTTGAGTGCTGAGGATAGCTAGGCCCTGCTTCACCTTCTTTCTGGATTGTGCATCTTAACTCCTAGGTGTGGGTACATGTCCCCAGCTTGTCTATCTGCACTGCACTTTGAGATCTACAGTGACAGACTGGCAGCACAGCTCTCGGCAGCTCGTTCTCTCTTTTCCTTCTACCTCAGGCAAGTCTGAGGGAGCTGAGCCTGGAAATTTGTCTTGTCTACAGAGAAGGTATCAGCTTGTAGCTACTGGGTGTGGAAAGCAGGGAGTACTGTCTAGGGCCATCACTCCCTTGCCTTCTCCCTCCTCAGGTACCCATTGATTTCTCAAACCTCGTTTTTAAGAAAATCCTGTCCCTGCCCCTGGGACTACAATGTGGCCCCAGAGCTTCCCAAATAGAAAAGAAGTACCCAGGCCCGGTGTCCGTCTGAGACTCAGGGATGTCTAGGAGGGCAGAGTTACGAGCTGCACCCATTGAAGGCATAGTCTAGAAAGCTGTCTTGGGCCAGGGAAGAGCATTTAAATGCTTACTTTTCAGTGTACATAGGTTTGACCTTAGTTGAAGTAACACTTGAGGTAGGAGATGACTGTCTAGAAGAGAGAAGCCCCAGAGTGTCTGAGTTAAGCCATAGTCACTGCCTAAGACCTCACTCCACACTGCCGTCTTCCACTGAGGGAAACAAACTCACACATCTTAAAACACTGAGAAACCAGTGAAAGGGAAGAAGCCCACTTGCAGGAGGACTTTGGACTGAGATGTTGCTGTTCCCATGACCCCATGGGACCCCTGACAGGAGCTGCGGGAGGCCCCATGTGACCTGGCTATGACTCACTTCCCCCTGCAGCCTCAGGACTTCATCTGAAGTAAAACTCCGGAGCCTCTTCCTCCCCAGCTCTGCCAGCTCCTCTCACCTGATACCATGTCCCCTGCCTGGGCCTCCTCTTGCCCAGTTAGGAGGGTCTGTCCCTGTCGCTCCCTCAGGAAGCTTCTCCCACTCAACACAGATTTCACCACAAGGACAGGCCAACTTAGGTAAGCAAGAGTAAACCTCCGGAGGCCAGCCAGCTGTGGAAGCTGATCAGCCCAGGACAGAGGTTCAGGCATCCCTTGGGACTGGACTGCCTGGGAGAGTACTGCATCTCTGCTGAGCTCCATTGCCTTGCCAGCCTCACTTCTGAAACAGCTTTGGCCCAGAGCCTCCAGGACGGAATGTACGCCTGGTCCCCAGGGGGCATCAGCTTGATGGGCCTGAGGCTGCCACAAAGGGGTCTGGCATTACAGGTGCATGACCCTTTTAGTGTCTAAAGAAAGGAGTCTTCATCCTCACCTGGGAGTGTCCTCATACACAGAAGAGACCAGGGCCCCAGGTGGCTACAAACCGTGACAAAGGTCTCTCCCTTACAGCGCCCATCTTCCTTGGCCAGTGCAGGTGTTCTGCTGGCTGTCTTGCCTCTCAGTTAGCAAAGTGTACTTAAGACTATTTGCCCTGGTTCAAGAGGGAGTCTGGGACCCTTTTCACCCCTGTTTCCTCTGTAACTGTCCGTCAGCGTCCTCCTGGATCCTGAGGACCACGACTCACTTGCTCTATTAAATGAAAGTGTCATAAAGGTTCTTGATACACCTTTTTTTTTCTTTTTAAAGGACATCTCGTTGAGGAGAAGCCATGTAATGCCTGCCACAGAGACTCACAACATCCACTTTCACTGTCCTTAGGAAATTATGTCCTAAAATAGACAAGGCTGTCAGCTTCTAGTGACCACAGACTATTCTGGGCAGTACTTTGAAAGGAAAATGATTTATTAAAAGCAGCCAGGCCCTAGGGTTTTGCTGTCCTGCTGTGGAGAAAGTCCTGAACCATGACCCAAGGTCGTGCGTGAGGGAGTGAGTACCCTGGGAAGGCAGAGACCTGGGGTTCGCTTCTGTTGTCCTCCCTGCTCCACTGACTGGGCAGGTCACTTGAGTTGAGTTTCCCTATTTATAAACAACAGCAATAACAAAGCTAGTGATGAGTGTTCTCAAAATGAGGTCATCGTAGAGATGCAAAGTGACCAGATCTTGAAACGGTTAAAGTGTGTGTAGCTGGATTAGAACTCAAAAAAAAAAAAAAAAAAGAAAGAAAGAAAGAAAGAGAAAGAAAGAAAGAAGGAAGAGGAAGGAAGAAAAGAAAAGAAAAGGTTCAACACGACTCCCCCCGCCCCCTTCCAGGGCATTTTCTTTTCTAGCTGACTAGAGAATCTCTGCGCAAAACTCATCCCCCTTAGCAGATGCAAAGGCTGGGAGAAAGCTCTGACCCGGCCCCAGTGCTAGCCCCGCCCCAGCACATCCCTGCCCCCAAAAGCCACCAATGAAACGCCGAGAAACTCCATGACCTCATCAGAAAGTAGTTTCATTGGCTATCGCTACCGCTCCTGTCCATTCCATTGGACCTCAAGAAAGCTCTGCTTAGAAACCCTGCTTCAAACATTAGGAAGACTCAGCCGCGGTAGCTTCAGGCCTTGGAGTTCCTAGGCAGGATTGCAAACCTGTGCTCCGTGTCTTATAATAGTGGATCCCATAGCGGGAAAAGTCTTGAAAAGAGTCGAATAACTCCTTTCAAACGGCCAATGTGCACGTCGCCTGCGCTGGGCCTGTGATTGCTGGTGATAGTTGGTGCTATCATTTTCCCTAATAGCTGACAGATCATGCCTCATGATCATGCCTCTACCCATGTATTTAACAGCGAGCCTCATTGTTCACTGTTGACTTCTATTCGAGGTATGGTGTTTGAGGTGAACATTAAAAACTGATGTGTCTCCCCGGTTCCTGGTTTCTCTTTAAGATTCTGGATGTGACATCAACCTCATTTGTGTTTATGTGTGTGTATGCACACACACACACACCGGGGACTGAAGCCAGGGCGTTGTGCACCCAAGCGTGCACCATCACTGAGCTACACTCTCAGCATCGTTTGTCTGAATTACCTCAAGTGTGTCATGGAAATCAAACCACGCCATGCGTGTGCTTCTGAACCTAATTTGCTAGGAGGCTCACAGAGCAGTCTGGTGACCCTCTTAGGAGCTCAGCAGTCTACTTCCCTGTATCTGAGTAGTTTCTGGTTTTTAGTTCATTTACACGTGTAGGTGTCCACTGTTCACTTTTCTTAGAGATGTTAAGGCAGATGACAAAGCAACAGAAAGTGCCCCAGTGTAACACGGGGACCCCCAACACGTAAGTCCTGTTCCCCCTCATCTTCTCTCATCTTCCTTTATCCCCCCAAGATAAGCCCTCACAAAATAGCCTAGGCTGGCCTTGAACTTGTCTGTGATCCTGAAGCCCCTGCCTCTTGAGTGTTGGCGTCACGGGCACAGGGTGTTATACAGTTTTGAACAGATAATGACTATAGTGTCCAAACTCGGTGTGCAGTTAGTGTGTACTAAAATTCAGAGCTGGGTCAGTCTGGGTCTTCCCAAAGGACCCAGACTAAGTCATGTCCCCAGAGAGGCAAGCCCAGAAATGGGACAAAGGTCACTCACAGGGCTTTTCCACAACTGGATGGGATCCAGGGCTTCCAAAGTTACAGATGGCACTTAAAGGGGAAAGGCAAGGGAACCAGGGTACGCAAGGGTAAGGGACACAGATCTATGTTGATATATCCTTAGAAGCCCTGCTTCAAGCATTAGCATAGGTGTGGCTTTTATGAACAAATGGCCGTGTTCACAGAAGCCATTCTGAGCACTGGAGGCTAGATCAAACTGCTGAACTCCAGTGGACTTAGGCATCACACAAACAGGAGTTGTGTGTGTGAAATTCGGAGAAGTTTGGGAACTCCAGATGAGCAGAGAAGTGGTTTGCATAACATGCTACAGTTTTACAGGGCTCAGAAATCAACCACCCAACCATGCCATGTGCCACACGTACACTTACAAAAAATTGGCCGAAAACTGACTTACAGTGAAAGTGCAGAAGTATAGCAAATGCCAAAGCTAGAGGCAGTTGGAGCTGGAATGATCAGTAGCCTTGCCTTACCAGTAAGTGTCTTATCATTTCATTGTGTAAGTTTTACATTGTATGTGTTTCTATATGCATCAAATACAGCATAAATAAAAGTCACCCAGAGGCATTATAACCCTCTTACTCATACCTGGGGCCTGCAAACCTCAATGAACCTTTTCTGCCCCAGCCTTCAGCAGCTGCTCACAGCCTCGACCTCAGGTGGATCACACCTCCCAGGACAGCTGAGACGCTCTTGGCTCTGACAATTGGATGACAAGGCTACATGCCCTGGCAGTGCAAGCTCAAAGACTAGAAATTCTTGCTCTCTGTGAGTGTGTTCAAATCTTGTTGCTTCTTTTTAGATTTTCATCTCACCCTTAAACTCAAAACATCTGCTTCAGTTGGTGGGTACCCACTCTCCTTTGGGTACCTCCTCATGGAGATTCAAGTTTGGGATGTCTGCATAGCAACAACCACAAGTACATGCGCACACACACACACACTCGCGTGCGCACACACCCTGCACACCTGCAGCTTCCCTCCAGTAAAAGCAGGTCAACAATCCATTCCAAACCAGTGTGTGCAAGCCAGCTGTCAGCAAGAAGAAAATCCAAGCCAAGTGAGAGGAAAGGGTAGAGGGATATGGGGAGAATTTGGGTAAGATGGTCAGACAAAGCCTGCCTGAGGACATCATTCTGAGCAAAGTCCCCTAGGAAGGGATAAGGGAACACATAGGAACTGGGTGAGACTTTCTGGCTTACCACATCCCTGCAGGAGCAAGGACAGAGGTGCTGACTCCTGCTCTCACCGGCAGCTTCCCAGGAACATCCTTCTCCACTCTAGCCCAGCCCACAATCTCCTTACCCTAAACCCCTCTCCCATCCGCTCACCTCTTACCTCTCTCCTAGTCTAGTGGTTCAGGGCTCCAGGTTCTGAGGGTCTTAGGGGTCTTTTACCTTAACTACCTGTTAGCCCTGACCCTCTAAACCTCTGCCCATCTCCACTGCTCCAGGCAACCTTTCCCAGATATCTTGCCTGAGGTCTGACCTCCGACTTCTGTGCGGCTTCCTTTCTGACACTACCAGGCCCCAGGCACTAATTCTTCACAAGCTTGTCAAACTTGTAATTCCAGAGTGAATGAACAGAGAATGAGATGTTGTCATGGGTGCTATTATATTAGCATGAATTACCTCCTCCTCCTCCTCTTGATCTTACCTTGCACCACCTGCCGGTAATCTCACCTGGAATTTTCTCTCGTGGGAATTTTCTCTCCTGCCTCTTCAGGGCTGATATGGCGACCAGCACAGGACAAGTGATGGACAAACTATTACCTAGTTGGGAAAGGTCTTGGAAACTGCAGGGACCAGCTCTCAGGCTACACACAATGGATACCAGAAGTTTCTTTGTGCTAGATTAAGTGGACTCTGCTCCCAACCTCTGTACCTACAAATTTTGGCACTCAAGGAGATGATCTGAAAATTCTCCAATCTCAGCTCCAGTCAAGGTGGAAGCCTGGAATGTGTTTTAGTTTACTTTTCTTTACTATAATGAAACACACACAGATACACACACACACACAGATACACAGACCAGACACAGACACACACACACACACACACACACACACACACACACACACACATATATGGTATGTATGTCACTGGAGACAGGCTTTGAGAGGCTAAAGACTCATGGCCTTTCCAGTTTATTCACTCTGCTTCTTGCTTGTGGTTCAAGATGGGAGTCTTCAGCATCTAACTCCAGCCTCCACACCTCTGCTCTGCCACCATGGACCCTCTGTCCTTCTGGAGCTGGAAACCCAAATAAACCCTTCGTCTTAGTTAGGTTTCTACTGCTGTGAAGAGACACCACGACCACCGCAACTCTTATAAAGGAAAACATTTAATTGAGGCTGGCTTACAGTTTTAGAGGTTCAGTCCATTATCATCATGGCGGGAAGCATGGCGGCATGCAGGCAGATACAGTGCCAGAGAAGGAGCTAAGAGTTCTACATCTTGATGAGTGAGCAGCAGAAGTTGACTGTGAGCCACACTGGGCATAGCTTGAACATGTGAAACCTCAAAGCCTGACTCCACAGTGTCACACTTCCTCCAGCAACACCACATCTCCTGATAGTGCTACTCCTAGGGGCCAAGCATTCACTCACATGGGTCTATGGGGGCTCCTATTGGAACCACCACATCCTTCCTTCTATAGGTCACCTTGGTCATGTTGTGTGTGTGTGTGTGTGTGTGTGTGTGTGTGTGTGTGTGTGTGTGTAAGATATAATTATATCATTTTCTCAATCCACCACTTTTCATGGCCCTTCACCCTTGCTCTGTCAAAATTCATGACCTTGGTCATGGTACTACATCACAGCAATGGAAAGTAACTAATACAACATCGAGTGGGCAAACATTGCATCCACAAACAGGAAGCTAGAGAGGGAAGCTCACTCTTAAAACAACTCACATTCAAAAGTTGGGGCCCCACCCACAAATCCACATTAATCCCTTGCAAGGGCAGCTCCCCTTTGACCCCAAGGTCCTTCCACCAGGCCTCCCATCTTAAAGGACCCCACACCCCAGCATCTCCACCCTATGGTACAAGTTCCCAACAGAGGATCCTAGGAGCATACACTCAAACCATAAACCAATCCAAAGAAAGTCAGATGTGTTTGTTGTGTAATAGTTGATTTTAGACTGTGGTGTGCTAGAGGCACAGAGCTGTTGGAATGGTGGCTTAATCTCCCCTACCCTGTAATTAAGTTCTAACTGCTGCATTCCACAGGTACACATTATAGGAAGAGAAGAAGATGGTGGGGGTGGGGTATAAATCCCACTGCCTGGCATCCCCCACACTCAGAAAAGCAGCTTATCCAAGAAACAGGCCAGGAGACGGACTCCATGCTTTGCCTTACACTGTGGCCATGGAGGCCAAGTAATGTTAGGACATTGATATTCTGAGTGCCGCCATGCAGGGAAGCTGCCAGTCCTAGATTCACACAGGCACTGTCAGCTGAACAAGGCTTCTTGGTGACCTTTGGACCGAGGTTGAAGAGAGAATAATCCAAGCCAACACATTTAGACAGACTTCTTAGCTGGATTTGGAAGTGTGTAACAGTGTAACACTTCCTGAGGAGACTCCTTCCCCCTCATTTCCTCTGGCATTCTGTTTGCCTGTCCTTGGGCTGTCCTTAGTGTCTGAGCTCCATCGGCTCTGCTTCCATCACCTCTGAGGACCTCGGGTTGTCTCAGTGAGGTGCTGGCCATGTCCCACGTACTTCTTTCCTCCTGGCCCTCCACTGAGTTTCAGTTGCCGATCAAGTAAACCAAGAACCACGAGTCTGTTCCTGATTATCCCTGGGGCATGGGAGAAGAGGCTGCACTTGACAGCTTTGTAAAGCTGGAGGAGACACTGGGAGAGGACGAGCCTTGTACTGCCAGGATTATAGCTCCATCCTCACGTGCAGTATTGCAGAGTCCAACACCCCCACTGCCCCTGAAGCCTCACTTCCTGACCAACTTTCCCAAATACTGGTCAAGGCCATACCTGCAGGCCGTGCCATTGCATGTCTGACCAACACGCAGGCTCCCTATCTCACCAAGGAGAAAGTCAGTCTCTGGAGTGGTCCAGAAGGCCCAGCATGAACTAAATCTCCACCCCCTCCTCTCTGAGATCATCTGCTCTGCTCCTTGCCTTCACTCCCCTCCAGCCACTCTGGCCTTTTTCACCAAATATGGTAAACCCGAGGCCTTTGCTCTCAATATTCCCTCCTCCCCATATTCCCCCCGACTCTGTCATCTTTAAGACTGTCAAATGTCACCTCAACACCATCCGTAACTATCCCATAACCTAATTTGCTACTCTCTTTTGCTTAATTCATTTCCATGAAAGGGCTGTGAGCTCCAGCAAAACTTTATACTCACTTCGTCCCTTTTCTACTGCGCTAAAACACGACCTAGCTCTGCGTTGGTGATCTCTAACTCTATAGTTATTGAATAAATAAATGCACAGGTCAAATAATGTTCAGCTTAGACCCCAGCCCCCGCTCTCAGTTACAAGGTCAAGACCCGGAAGGACCACTAATGAGTTGGTATTCTCCTCAGAGGGCAACGGAGCTGGACACACACACACACACACACACACACACACACACACACACACACACACGACCCCCGTCATTTGCTTCCAACACACTTTAAGGGCAGGTGCTGGAGGAGGATGAGTCTCAGACACTTGTGGCCGCATGGGGAATAGGCTGCCTGGGGCAGAGGGGAGCCAGAGGAGGGGCGCAGGCTAGCACAGGCAACCTGCGATGGCAGGGCCAGCCGAGGCAGGCCCGCCCTTCACGCCCCCTCACACGAGGCACCCGGGCCTTCGGGGCCCCAGAGCGTTCGCGGGGTGGCTGCCCTGGCTTGACCCCGCACTGTTCCTGTCCTCCTGAGTTCCGTCCCGCGCTTCTCACTGTCCGTCCGGCCTCCGCCCCGGCCCGCTGCGGCTCCGGCCCTGGCCGGCAGGGGCCGCTCCTCGCGGCGCCCGGGGCCCCGCCGCGCCCGCCGCCGCCCGCTCCCCGCCCCTTCCCCGGCCGGCGTTCCCGTTACGCCGCCGAGCCGGGAGCCGGAGCCGGAGCCCGCGGCCGCAGCGGGAGGCGGCGCGGGGCCCGGCGGCGGCGGGGCCTGCGGGGCCTGCGGGCGCGCGCCGGGCCGGCCAGGGCGGCCATGGCGACCAGGAAGGCGGGCTCGCGGCTGGAGACGGAGATCGAGCGCTGCCGCTCCGAGTGCCAATGGGAGCGGATCCCCGAGCTCGTCAAGCAGCTGTCGGCCAAGCTTATCGCCAACGGTACGCGCGGGCGCACCGGGGTTTGCGGGGCTGCCGCGGCCTCCGGGGCTAGGCCTGAGGCGCGGGGCGCGAGCAGGGGCGCGGCCGGGCGGCGAGGCGCAGGCCGCGCGGTGTGCGCGGGCCAGGCCCTTGGGGAACGCGAGGTCCTCCGGTCACGCGGCGTTCGGCTGGGCGGGCGGGCTGTGTTGGAGCCCTAGAGTCCTGACGTGCAGGGTGGAGAGGCTCGCCGACCCCAGAGGCCAGAGGCCAGCACCGGGGTTCCAAGAAGTTGGAGCTTGTGTGTGTGTGCATTTGTGTATGTGGCGCCCCCAGGACAAACCTGTGGGCATCTGGGGGCCACCAGAGTGTGTGGGGTGTGCTCAGGGATCCCATGAATGGAGATGTTGTGAACATATTGTATTCAAGGGCCCCAGGAGGAAGCTCAGACTTGGAGGGTGTCGGGTGGCATTGGCAGGTTGGGGTTTGTGTCTTGAGGTCTGACAGTTGGAATGTCAAATCTGCAGAGAGGTTAGGGTGGAGAGTACAAGGGAAACAGTCAGGGAGTCTGGGAGAAGGTTACTGGGCTGAGAGGTGAGACTATGAGTAACAATGAGGGAAATGGAGCTGATTGGATGAGGGGCCTGGTGGATCTGAGTTGGGAAACCTGGTGGCTGGACTTGGCCAATGACCCCATTTGTTGAATTGGTTCTTCCAACCTATCAAACCAAAATTGCGGCCAAAATCATATTCCAGAGAGAGACTCCACGTGTCCTTATTTATTTTGGAAGCAAGTATGGTTAATATTTGCTTGTCTTTTAGTACGCGCCAAAACCACAGGCAGGCACTTGGAGCCTGGTGAGAGGGCAGAGGATTCTGTCCTCCTTCACCTCTGGCTTCCCAAGGCTGTCTGGGCAGGGGCGGGACAAACAAATCAGAGTGAATGAATGAAGGACTGGCACTGCTCATTCAAGGAAGGACATGTGGACTGTTTTCAACCTTCACCCCACACTATCCAGAATTGGACAGGGAAATCGCATAGCCTCTTTAAGGATGGTCACTGTTTGTGACTTTTTTATAGAAATAGTGCCTGGAAATGAAATTAAAAAAAAAATTTCTCTATGTGTCTCTCAAACTCAACATATAGCTTAGGCTAGCCTCAAAGTCTCCAGCTTCCTGCTTTGCCTCCCAAGTTTAGGACCACGGGCAAATGTCACCATGCAGAGAGGGCAAGATTTTGGTTTTGCACACTGTCCACCATCTTTAAGTTAGCATTTGAGGGAGAGGTGTTGAGTCCTCAGGACCCCAAAGGCAACTTGACCTTGCCTGCTTTGCTGGTTTCTCCTGTCCTGCATTTTCCTTTTTCCTGTCAGAGTCACACTCCTGAGTCCCATGTGCCATTCCATCCATCCCGTGCAGGTGGATGTTAGCATTTGGTGTGGTCTGAGCATCCTCCTGTCTCCACCTGCTACCTGCTGTCTGCTCTCGTTCTGTAGCATGTGCGGTGCCCACCTAGGCCAGGTGCTGACCAGGCCCCTGCCCTTGTGCATTTTCTTCCTCTGAGAGGAACACTGAGAAACAATCGTGAAAGTAGTCAACGAGAAGCTGTTTAAGGGAAACAGACAACATTCGTGTGGTTGAGAATAGTGGACAGAAAGGGAGGAGAGACTGGCTCATGCTGCTGTGCTCCCTGGCATGAGAAGGTGCACGGACCCCTCTGTTTTCATTCACGGGCCCATTTTCAAGGCCTCTCTGAGCTTAACTTTCTTTCCAGAACCTGTGGCCTCATCCGCAGCTCTGACTAGGATGTGGGGTGGGGCAGGGTAGTGGTGATGAGCGGAACACTGTGTGGCCGTGGGTCTGTGTGTGAGTTAGCTCTGGAGATTTCCTGGGAGATAGTTTTCTCCCAGAGCCTCACATGGTGAGACCAGCAGCCATTGATGGGGGAAAGGTCATCTAGACTTGAAAAGGCCGAAGAGGCTGCTCAGAAAGGCAGAAAGAAAGCAGAGAAGGGGGTGAAACAAACCCGAACAGTTTCTTCTGCAGGTGCAGGGAACCCTTTGAGGGTGGGTCTTCTCCTGACTGATGGGACCTTCTTGGGGCTGATAGTGGGACCTCTACTTGACTTTGGAGGCCCTGGCTACCTTCAGTCCCTGTGGGTTTGCTAGCATAAACTAGGCACACTGCTTAGCTTAAACCATTGCTGCATAAAGGAAGGAAAACTAGTTAATGCCAAGCTTGTCATACTAAGATTTTCTGAAGGCAGCTACAGGCCACCAAGAGCATGCAGTTCTTACACCCAGTACCCAGGGGCCTGAACCTGCTGCTGCCACTCCCCCTGGCTCTGTGATCTTGGTCAAGCCTCTGAACAACCCAGAGCCTCAATTGCTGCATAACTCAGAAGACACACCTGTAATCCTGTCAACACTAGAGACAACCCCGTCAGGGCCGCACAGTGAGACCGTGGCGGTTTTCTTTGTTTTGAAAGATCCCCGAAGAGAGGCCCTTTCTAAAGTCATGGGAAATCGCGGACCCCAGACACAGAGAGAGACCATTTTGGATGTAATAAGCAAAGGCGAGGTTTATTACGGAGATCTATTACGGGGATCTCCAGGTCGACATGTATCCTGCGCAGGAGACAGAGGTGTCGACCCCGAAGCTCAAAAGTCAGGGATTTATATAGGGAAGGCTAGGGGGTTTGGCGCGGTTACACACAATTGGCTAATTTCTGGCGAGGCTATAAGTGATTGGCTCATTTAAACTTGGCAGTGAGATTACAGCACAGCAGGAGAGTACGAATTGACAGGAGCGTATAGGATTTTAGGAGCTAGGGGCGTTTCAGGGTTTGAAGGACATCTGGTTAAGGTGTGACTCTGAGTAAGCTGGGGGAGGTGCCCTTCTGCCAGATGGTTTGGGTCAGTCCTGATAACTCGGGCTGGTTCCTGCATTCCTTTCCTTTATCTTTATGGTCTGTTAGTCCTAGCGGCAGGGCGGGGCTGCCTGGACTTGCTTTTCACAGTGTTTAGTCCTGAGTCTGTGAATTTTGAAACTTACTCTTTTAACTTTATATTTTTAAACCTTAAATCTGTATAATTTTCCTTTCAGTTTCTAGAGAAGTAGTGCCTTGCAGGAATTATGAAGATTAAAAGAGGGCAGGGTGGATTTGGCGATGCACATTTCATCTCAGCTTCAGAGGCAGAGGCAGGCAGGTCTCTGTGAGTCCCACCATGAAGGCTACAAAGTGAGACTGCCTCACCGTGAACTGCAAGTTAAAAAGTTTTGGGTTTGATCGCTAATAGCATCTGCAAACTGGGTGTGGTGTGGCATATCTGTACCCAGACACTCAGAAAGTGTGGTAAGAGTCCAAGCTTACCCTTGGCTAAGTTTGAGGTCGATGGGGCTGTAGGAGGCCCTGTGCCAAGAAAAAAAAAAAAAAAAAAAAAAAGAGTAAAGTTTCTGCAGACTCCTGTCAATAGCCACAGAGCCTGACACCTCAGCAGCAGGCCTTTCTTTCCTTCTCTTTCTTTACTCATTCATCCCATCCAGTCTACAGACATTGAGTACCACTCTGAGCTACAGGAGGCTACTAGTGAGCACAGGCAAAAATGACAAGTGACGCTCTACCCAGCTCCGTGAAGCCCCTTTTGGTGGGCAGATGGTGTGATCGCTCGTAACGAACAGGATGTGTTGGTGGTCAGTGCTGCCACAGAGTGAAGGGAAAGGTCGGGTGGGGGTTGCAGGGACTGCTGACTTTAAATAGTAAACTAGGGTGTCTCCTGTGACTTGGGGAGTCCTGTTGGAAGGCCGAATGGGAGATAAAACTAGAGAAGCTAAAGGAGTGAGTTCTAGAGAGAGGACTTCAGGACAGAGGCTGGGGTGGGGGTCAGGGGAGACAGAACTTGTAGGCCTTACAGGCTACTGTTGTAGCTTAGGCATTTCTCTGCCTGAGGTAGGAGCCGGGGGTTGTGAGTGCAACAATCACTCACAACGCTCAGCAGGGACAGCTCCTGGGAGAGACGTGCTGGGTCTCCACTGGGTTTCCACTCTAAGCTGTGGGCACTGAGAGTCAAAGCCCCATCCTGACCCTGGATATAAAGGGGCCAGACATTTTGCCAAGAGATGGGTGAGTTAGGGAAGATCAGGTGTCAGGTTAAAAGGAAACCTTCGGGGTTGGGGATTTAGCTCAGTGGTAGAGCACTTGCCTAGGAAGCACAAGGCTCTGGGTTCGGTCCCCAGCTCCGAAAAAAAAAAAAGTTGTGGATAGGTGTATGTGTTTGTATGCGTTCTTGTGCATGTGTGTTTGTGTGAATGTGCACATGGAGGCCAGAGATTGATATCATGAACCTTTGGTGGCTCATGAGACTGCGAGGTCATGAACCTTCTCATTAACGTCCCAGCCAGTTCGTCTCCTTAGGCAGCTGTGCACCTGAACTCACTTGGAGCCATGAGGCCCCACATGGTAGTTCTCTCATTAGGGATCTCAGGCCATCTGATTTAGTGAGACTTCAAGGTAAGGTATTTTAACCAACTGGTGGTGATGGATCAATAGGGAAACAGTTCTTTTGCATGGGCGAGGGGGACCTAGAGTTTGACCCCCCAAAATCTATTGCTATGAGAGAGGTTCTTGGTTTGCCTGTGGCTGACCTCTGTGCTGTTGAAGGACAGGCATGAATGTCTTCATGGTTTCCCTGTCTAGACTCTTAGTATTTTGAAGCCTCTGCAGCCTTCTCCAGAGATGCTGTCATTGATGGCTCGAGGACTTCTTGGGAAAGGCTGAGTTTTATCTGAGTTTCTGCTGTGAAGTGAGAAAGTGGTCTTATTGTTTAGGACTGACCTCTTAGGGCATTTTGGGGCACCCAGTAAGCCTCTGGGAGTCACATTGCTCCAGGTCAGTGAGACCTCCTATGACCCTCCAGCTGTGCTTCGGGGCAGGCCAACATCCTGCTTTTAAACATGGTCTTCTTGTCCCCTGAAACTCGTGCTTTGTGGTGCAGGATGTGTCCTTATTTTTGGATCACTGGCATTAAGGTAGGCTTTCGTGCTTATGGTCTCTTGACTTCTTGTGGCTGACACTGGGGCTGGGACTGTCTTGCTCCCCTGTGGCCTCATGCCTGGAGGGACTTTGAGGCTCTGAGCTGGGGAAGGGAGGGATTCCTGACATTTGTTGGCTTGGTCCAGCAATTCTTGGAGCACATCCTCTTGTCACCTGCGAGCAGTGTCCTTTCCTCGTCCCTGGGCTGGTTTTGACTCCTGGCCCCTGACTTATGACTCCTCTTTTGCTCGAGCTATTCATGGTATCTTCACTGAAGGTCAGACTGCCCGTCTGTCAAGTCCAAGTTCCTCCCAGCTGTCCTTCCTTCACAGAAAGTGCAGCCATAACAATCTGGACCAGGCAGGACCTTAGAGATCATGTCAGATGCCATTTTTTAAACTGTGTTAATGGGGATGGGGCAGGCCTCATTTACTGGAGCCACTGAACTTTTCCCTAAGGTTTCCTTTGAAGGAAGGGCTCATGTGCTTAGAAAACAAATCCACTGAAATCCATGAATCAAGTCTAACTCCTGCATATGAGAGGACAGAGAAGGAGGTGTCTTCTGTGATGCCCTAGGCAGGAGAAGCAATCGAGTGGGCTGGAACCCCAGCCCTGAAGATCAGCTCCCTGTGTGAGAGGATCTTTCGAAACTCTGGGGTAAAGCAGGGGCACACAGAAAGTCCTTCTGAATCCCTTGAAGCCAAATGTACTTCTAAATGAGGGCTATTTTAGAATGCAGTACATATCCCCAGCGTTGTGTGACACTCCAAGTTGGGCCGGGGAGCAGACTGTATGAATATTCATTGCAAAGGCATGAAGACACCATGAACAGGTGCCAGTTCACCTCAGGTCCTCTTACTCAAATAAATAACAGTGAAAAACCACTTTGGGGTCTGGGGAGATGGCTTCCTGAGAAAGTGTCTGCTTACAACTTGAGGCTCTGAGTTCCAACCCTCACACCCAATCAAAGATGCTGGGTATAGCAGCCTGCATCAGTAACCACCCCTCCCCCTTCCTGGAGGCAGGGGCGGGTTGATTCCTGGTTTTTCGGGCTTACCAGTCTAGCCAAAAAGATGAACTCTATGTTTAGTGAGAACCTCTATGAAGAGTGATTATGGAATCTCCCATGGCAGCCTCTGCCTCCAGGTGCACATGCTTGGCTGAGAACATCCACACAGACAAGTGTGCAAGCCTGTGCACATATAAACACACACTAAATAAATACCAAACTTTTGAGTTTTTAGAGAGTTCTTGATTTCAGAAGTTACTGCTAATGTACTGTGTAACCTAGAAGTGTCAGACTTGTAAGGTAGCTGTAAGGACAACCTAATAGTGCTCTGTTCAGTGCTGGTCAGAGAATGTTACCATGGGCCAGCTGTTTTACCTTGCTGATGGTAGTGTTTCCCTGTCCCACACCCTGTGCAAGGCTCTTTTTCTTTCCACACCACCTTTCTTGTTTCCTCACCACGAGGCTAACTTTTAGGGCTGAGGGCCATTGTTTCTGGAGTCAGATTGAGGAATTGGGCCCACAGCTCACTGGTGTAGTGTTGTATTGCCCTGGCCCATGCCTAGGCTTATGCATCTAGTTCTCTGAGCAAATAGAGCAGACTGCAGAGAGCGGGGTTGGGGCTCTCTTGCCTTGGAAGTGAGGGTTTCCCCACCTTCCTTTCCATTCTCCTCCAGCCTTTCCTTGTGCTGACCGCTTTACTGTGGCTGGGCCCTGATTTGTGATTCCAGCTTCAAATCTATGGTTGCTTCTGAGGCTTTGCTACCCAATCAGTGATTGGCTGAGGTGTAAGCACGTGCCTGCTCTAGTCAGCTAAACAGTAGTGGGTATGACTTCCTCTTGCTGAAGGTCCCCTATACATGCTTGCTCTTGCCTGGAAAAGGCTGTTCATGCCTTTGAGGCCTGGAGCTGCTGCTGTCTTGTGCCCATAATGGTTCCTGGCCCCTGCATGGGGCCAGGCTGTGGAGGATGGCAGCATAGAGAAAAGAAACATGGGGCTGCTGAGGTGTTGGTGCCAAGCTAGTGCCTGGAGCAGCTCTTCCTGGGCTTTCTGTTGTGTGGGATCATGCGTTCCACCAGTGGAGCCGGTGTTTGCTGATGACTTACTGCCGAAGGCATTTCAACAAGTCCTCCCCTCTGCCCTGGGGCTGCCTGGCCAGGTTGGTCTGGGCACTGGGGAGTAGCCTTTGCACTCCATTACTATTGGCCTCACACAGCAAGATTCCTCTCCCTCTGGATGACCTCATGCTTGGCAGACATTGGAGTGCTGCAGGCAGCTGATGTGTGTGAAAGCTGGTGTTCCCATTGAGAAGCCCAGGAAGAAGGAGGTTTTCATATGCCTTCCAAAACCATCCCCCTCAACCACCAGGGCAAGGATAAACAGTGCCATGGAAAATATGGAGGACAGCCACAGCCACCAAAAAACCTAGTGCAGGAGTCACATGTCTACCGCCCTAGGGCTTGCCTATCCCTGCTTAGTAGGTGTGCCAGAGGAGAAGGTGCCGGAACCACACAGAGCCGATCTTTTGGATTCTTTTAGAGGTCCCCCAGGTCCGGAGCCAGAATCTTCAGACACTGCCCACCAAGGTCCTCCTGTGAGCCTCTACAGCTAGTCTTCCTGAGACAGTGTCGGGAGGGAAAGAGACTGGACAGCAGTTTGTAGGTTTCTCCTCTGTGTCAGATGCTGGTTGTGGACGTATACTCGATTCTTGGTAATCCTAGCAACCAAGTGAGCACATGTTCTAATACCTCTCACCCAGGGATGAGTAGATCAAGGCCCAGAGATGCTCACCAAGATGGGTTCTAGCTCCCTTGTGACTAGTTTTGTTATCCTCCTAGCACTCTGGTTTTTCTGACTGTTGGATTAAAGAATCAGAGACAGCTCATTTAGAGTCTAGGTCACCAGGCTCCACTCTTGGAGATCCTCTGTGGCAAGTCTTGGAGCCGTCTGCATTGTTAACAAGCCCCCAGGTGGTACCAGTGGTACCTAGCCTCACGTGTGAGAAGCAGTGAGGACAGGCTCTGGACATTGTAGATTTTCCAACACATCCTGAGTCTCTTGATACGTGACAATCTTTTTTGGCTAAGGCAGGGGCTCAAACTCTGAACTTTTTTTTTTTTTTTTGGTTCTTTTTTTCGGAGCTGGGGATCGAACCCAGGGCCTTGCGCTTCCTAGGTAAGCGCTCTACCACTGAGCTAAATCCCCAGCCCCTGAACTCTGAACTTTTAAGCAGAATCTTTGTGGCACCACCCTGATGGCAGAGAGACATCAGAAAAATAGGATGAGTAGGTGACTCCAGCAACTTTTGCAGTTCAGGTTAAGGACTCAGATTTCTGCACCTGACTGGACGTATGCTTCCAGAGATGCTGTTGGGGGCAGAAAGCTCGACTCTCTGTTAAAAAAGGGAGGGGTTTATTTATTTTATTATTTTATGTGTATTGGTGCTTTGCCTGCACGTATGTGTGTACACCACATGTGTGCCTGTAAATGTGAGAAGTCTTTGGACCCCCCTCCCTGGGACTTGAGTTAGAAACATTTGTGAGCTGCTGTGGGGCTGCTGGGAATTGGATCCAGGTCCACTGCAACAGCAACTCATGATCTTAGTTGCCAGGCCAACTGTCCGGCACAGAGAAGCATGGCTCTGCATCCTGTGTCAGGTGTCTGAGCTATAGGGTGTTCCTACAGGTGACAATGGTTGCTCAGGTGAGAAAATGAGACCCTGCAGTCTGGGGGACAGTGACAGACTGTGGTTGGATTGCTAGAGAGCTGAGGCCAGGTCATGCATAGGTGGCAGTGGGTAGGCTTGGCAAGTACAGAGGGGAGATCTTGAGCAAGACGATGGTAGGAGCTGACACACTGCCTTAGATACTTTTCTGTTGCTGTGATTAAAAAACGCCTCAACAAAAGCAACTCAGGGAGCAAACAGTTGGTTTTGGCTCACAGTTTGAGGGTGCAGCCCACCATGTGCAGAAGGCATGGTGGCAGGGGCAGGAGCACTCAGTAAGCTGAGAGTGAGCAAGGAGTCGGTCTGGGCTGTAAAACCTCAAGGCCTTGCCCCAGAGACCTACTTCCTGAATTGAGGCTCCACCTCCTAAAGGTCTCACAACCTTCCCAACCATTTCTACCAGCTGAGACCAGATGTTCAAACACATGAGCCTGTGGGGACATGTCACATTCAAAGGACATCACCCTATTGGACAAAGTCTGCATGTTTAGCACTGAAAGCCCCAAGTATGTTACCAGGTACACAGTGGTGCACAATTAATGAACAGGCTACCTCCCAGGTTTACTTGCAGACCTGGCAAGCAGGGCAGCTCTTGGTGGGTGAAGCATTTTACCAAGGGGAAGGAGCTCTGGTGCAGGGACAGCAGTGGCATCACCCTGTCTGGTGTCAGGGGAGGCGTGCTGTGCCTCCGTTCTTCAGGTGTGGGGAGAAGCAGCCAGCAGGTTGGTGAGGAGCCTGGCCTGGGGAAGGAAGGTAACTTAGTTAGTGTTTGATTGCTGTGAAGAGTCACATGACCAAGGCTACTTTTATCAGAGAAAGCATTTAACTGGGGGCTTGCTTACAGTGTCTGTGGTTTTGTGTGGTGCTACAAGTCACAAAGGCGCAATGCCAAGGACAGATGTTGAGTTGGCTCACAGAACTAGGGCTCCTGCCCATGGCCGCAGACTCCACATCCCTCCTCTTCAGCCATTCAGTCAACACTTTGAAACCAGCAAAGGATGTGTGTGTGGGAGTTGTGTATGTAGTGGGAATTCGACAACCACTGGATTGTCAGGTCCTGAGCTGGACCTTTTGGCTGGGTTTGCTCATTGCCATATCCCAAGCACTGGTGCCAGACACACAGCGGATACAGTCAGTGATTTATGTACCCGAGCCCTAAAAAACAGTGCTAGGTGCACAGTGGTGCACGGTTAATGAACAAGTCACTCTTGAGGGGTTTACAGACTCATTTACTCCTCAAACATTGAATCTCTGCGGAGGACCACCCATTGCCCTGAGGCCGCAGTAAGGACTGAAACCTACTCCCGTGTCTAGGCATAGAGTATGGAGATGGAGTAGATGCTGCTCGGGTCAGGGCTGGGTGTGGGTAGTGGGATGAGGGCTATGGCAGCCCACAGGAGGGAGTCTCAGACCTGGTTCAAATCCAGGACTGTCTGGTTTGGGTGACTTCCCTGGCTTGCTTACCCGGGCTCTGTATAAATCCTGGCTGGTGGGTGCTGTTAGGGATGATGAGCAAACACCAAGCCCTTTCCTCGCCAGGGCTCCTGTGGATATCCCACGAGGCTTTCTCAGGACTGAGTAGCTCTGGGTCCCTCCTACTGCCCTCTTTATCCCTTAGTTCTGCGCATGTTTGGACTGCTTACTCTATCCTGGGAGGCCTGGCTCTCTGGAGGTGCTGCTCCTCACTGGCCCTTGTGGATGCAAAGGCTTTCTCTCAAGCTCCCTAGTGCCAGGCCTGGCCAGTGACAAGGGCATCCTGCAGGGCATGCCTAGCTCATGACCTGCAGCATTTGCAGTTTTTCCTCCCTGGCCCAGGCCGAAGGAGATGACTCTACCGAGTCTTGGGCCCAGAAGCCCGGGTAGAGCCTCCGAGAAGCTATGCACCTTCTTCACTTCCTGTGGAATCCCCTGCCTGCCACTGCCCATTGTCCTGGCACTGATGTCTTACTAGGAATGGAGAATTCATCAGGCCCAGCCACTTTATCACAGTTCCCTCCCTCTACTTGAGTGTCCTTTGTGCCAGGACTCAGGGTCCCTGTCTCCTCACAGGCCGTGCTCCTTGAAGATGGACCTGTCATGGGCGTTGACTCCTCTGGGAGATCCTGTCAACTCTCTGGGTGGGTCTGACTTGTGTATGTGGAGCCGGCTTCCTGAGAAGGTCATTTCCTAGACTCTGGGCTAGCCTGATAACATCCTCTGGCCTGTGGTTGCTTCCTGTCCTCGGAGCTCTGGAGACAGGCTAGGTTAACCCCAGGCAACTGGCTTGCAGGTTATCTTTCTTTTCTTGGGCTGGATTTCTGCAGAGGAAGTGTGTGTTCACAATCATGTGGTGTGTGGGTATGTGTATTAGAAAGGAAATATGAGCAAGTATGGGTGAATATGTAGCAGATTGTGGCAGTGAATGTATGTGTGAGCACGCGTATGAGAGTGTATGTTAGAAAGTAAGTGTGAGCACGTATAGGGTAAGTGCATAAAAGATTATGACTGCGAATATGTAGTGTGGGTATGAGTGGGTATATGTATGAGAGTATATAACTGAGTGTGAGAGCATGTGTGTATACATGGATGAGTGACAGTGTAAGTATAAACTGAGTGTGAGTATGAGTGTATAACAGTCTGAGGGTATGAGTGAGGATGTGTATAACTGAGAGTGTGCACATGTGTATGACTATATAACTGAGTGTGTGCATGTGTATGCATGTAGAAGTATATAACTGAGAGGGTGCACATGTGCACGAGTGTGTGACTGAGTGTGTGCGTGTATAACTGAGTGTATATACATGTATATGAGTGTATAACTGAGAGGGTGCACATGTATATGAGTGTGTAACTGAGTGTGTGTGTATAACTGAGAGTGTGTACATGTGTATGACTATATAACTGAGTATGTGCATGTGTATGCATGTATAACTATATAACTGAGAGTGTGCACATGTATATGAGTATGTAACTGAGTGTGTGCATGTATAACTGAGAGTGTGCACATGTATATGAGTGTATAACTGAGTGTGTGCGTGTATAACTGAGAGTGTGCACATGTATATGAGTGTATAACTGAGTGTGTGTGTGTATAACTGAGAGTGTGCGCATGTGTATGAGTGTGTAACTGAGTGTGTGCGTGTATAACTGAGAGTGTGCGCATGTATATGATTGTATAACTGAGTGTGTGCGTGTATAACAGAGTGTGCGCATGTGTATGAGTGTGTAACTGAGTGTGTGCATGTATAACTGAGAGAGTGCACATGTATATGAGTGTGTAACTGAGTGTGTGCATGTATAACTGAGAGTGTGCACATGTGTATGCGTGTATAACTGAGAGTGTGTTCATGTATATGATTGTATAACTGAGTGTGTGCATGTATAACTGAGAGTGTGCGCATGTGTATGAGTGTGTAACTGAGTGTGTACGTGTATAACTGAGAGTGTGCACATGTATATGAGTGTGTAACTGAGTGTGTGCATGTATAACTGAGAGTGTGCACATGTATATGAGTGTGTAACTGAGTGTGTGCATGTATAACTGAGAGTGTGCACATGTGTATGCGTGTGTAACTGAGAGTGTGCACATGTGTATGCGTGTATAACTGAGAGTGTATATATGTATATGAGTGTATAGTTGGGAGTGTAACCAGCATAGTCTCTATTCTTCCCCAAGTTGCTGTCTCCAGTTGTGTTTTCTCCCATTTCTGTACTGTGTAGTAGGAAGGAGGTCTTGGCATGGAGCCTGGACTTTGACTATTAAGATTTCCTTAGAAGATCATTTATGCCAGTGTCTTCTGGGCCTGTATCAACCAATTTCAGGACTTCCTAAGAACCTACTGTGTGCCAGGCACTGGTGTCAGAGCAGAGAGTGACAGGATTGGATGAGTACTGAGGGGATAGGCTAGTGTTCCGTTGTGGGAAGAGTCACATACTACAATCTGTCTGACATTTTATAACTGGGAGTAGGCAGCAACCCTATTTTGTAGTAGAGGTGTACGCCTTCTTGCTTTACTGCTGACGCTTCTGGTCTGACCCCTCTGCCGATCCAGGCAAGGCTTGCTGCTGTGTGCTGGTCACAGGATACAGGCACCATTGCTCTTCTGTGGGTTTATGCTTTCACCTTCTAATACTGACCTCTCCCTCTGTCTCACCTCATGACCTTGCTTCATACTTCTGGGCAGCTCCCTGTGGGACTGCCATGAAGCCTGTCAGCCTTCCTTCCCTCCTGTCACTGCTGTGGACTTTGGCTCCTTCAAAGGCAACAACCCCGTACCTCCACTTATGACTCTCCCCTCAGTCCCTGAAGCCCAGGCCTGTGCTGCTCTGCCATTCTCTCTACCTGCTTGTGCCTCTGCCCACAGGTGCCATGCCATGCCTTCCTCTCAGGCACTGTTGGTCTAGCTGCAGCCGTGTGGTCAGCGTCCCTGCTCTCCGCTCCGTTTTCCAGCAGTGACTTGCCTTCTTACAGATTGGACTGCCCCAGTGCCCTCTAGTTCCACAAAGACTACCCCTGTAGTCAAGCTGACACTGTGGTGGTGATGCAATATTGTTCACTGTAATGTTTCAGCCTTTGTCATTCATCTGGCCACTTGCCAGAAGCACTTGACCACACCTGCTGGGCTCCTGCTGAGACTTCTCTCTGGAATGATTTTCCCACAAGTCTCATTTTGGTTTCAGTAGCAGATATGCCTGGTTTTCCTTCCTGGGCCTTTCCCCTCAGTCTCCTTTAGCTTTGATCTGGACTTGACTTGGAAACCAAATGTCATCGCAGGTTGAACTTGGCACCATACTTCTACTTCTGTAAAAGGTATTCTGGTGCCACTGCCCACCGAGAGGTCTGCAGTAGATTTGTCTTTAATCCCTCTCCTTTTCATAGGCTATGTATCAGATAGCTTCCAGTGGGTGCTGTAACAAATTACCCCACAGTTGCATCCTCTTAGCATTACGGAGGCGAAGAGTCAGAACGTGGGCTTAGTGGTTAATCGAGGGTCATCCAAGTGTTAACTCGAGGGTCAATCAAGCCATCCTTCCGGAGCTCTACCCATGGATGCACCCCTCCTCTGCCTGCGTTCTGTAGCTTGTGTATGTTGTGTGGCTCCAACGCGCTTCTCCATCTGTAGAGTGAACAGCGTAGCCGCTCGTCTCTCTGCCCTGTAGCCACATCCCCTGAACGCGGGCCTCACTCACACAATTCAGGGTAATTCTTCCATCTCCGGGTCCTTCACATAGTCACATGTGCAGAGTCTCCTGTGACACAGACAGTACATTCACACCTGCGTGGCAGGGGACGTTTGGGGCCATGTTCCCAGTATAGTCAGGAGCACGCCTGGTTTGTTTCGCTTCTGGATTGTGGTCCCACTTTCTTCACTTGCTGTCTCTTCTCACCTGAATAATCTATTCCTGTTTCCTCCTCACTGAGTCCACTTGCCACACAGATGGAGGGAGTTTTTGGAAACTCACGTCCGAGCACGTCATCCACTACTCACAAACTTCCAAGACTTTTGCACTCACCAGGCCTGAAGGACGGCATAGCTTTCTTGCTAGTCCTAGACCTTGCTACCTGACACCTCCCCTCTCTGGAATGGCCTTCCCACTGGTCTTTGCATTCCTGACGCTGTTGTCCTGACTCTGTTGTCGGTCTCCTTGGAGAGTCTTCCCCTGGCTGGACCAGTCAGTCTGAGGAAGATACAAGCCACTCACTGTCACCTCACCTTACTAAATTCTCTGTATCCTAGCATTCCAGGCCCCTTTCCAATTTATCATCCCTAACTAGGGTGTGAGCTCTCTGAGGGTGGATGTTTCACTCTTGGTCATAGCAGCAGTTGGGAGCTGGCAGACCCTGACAAAATGGTGATGCCAGGAGACTGGGTAGGTCTGTGAGGATTTGCTGGGGGAGCTGGGGGAAGCTGCCCTAAGAAGCCCTGAAGTGTATCTTAAAGTGCACTGGTTGTCTTCCTGTTCTATTGCTGTGAGGAGACACCCTGACCACAGCAAATGTTATGAAGAAAGACATCTAATTGGGGCTGACTTACAGTTTCAGAGGGTTAGCCTATTGTCATCATGGCGAGAAGCATGGCAGTGTGCAGTCAGACGTGCTGGAGAGAGGCTGAGAGTTCTACATCCAGGTGGGCAGGCAGCAGGAAGGGAATACCACACTATACCTGGCTTCAAAGCCTGTCCCTAGTGACACATTTCCTTCAACAAAACCCTGTCTACTCCAACAAGGCCACACCTCCTATAGTGCCACTCCCTATGAGCCCTTGGGGGCCATTTTTATTCAAACCACCACTCTGGGATTCTATAAAAGAGGTAGGAAGTCCAGTGTGTCCAGACTCCAGGTGAGACTAAGGACCAAGGCCTCTGGAGGATGCTGAGTGCATGGAGCATGTGTGTGAGAGAGGCTAATGGCCCAGGGAGAGGGCGTGGGTCCTCAGGAATGAGTGATCATAGCCACATTACTTTCCACCAGACTCTTAGAGGGTGATTGACGTCATGTGAACTCCTCTGTGGATGGCCAAGAGCAGCACCCGAGGTTCAGGGCACACTACAGCACTGGTTCAGGGCTGCTGAGATGGCTAGGAGAGTAAGGCAAGTGTTGGTAGGCTTGATACTCTGTATTTATCCCCAGCACATCCATGGTGGACAGAGAGAACCAAGTCTAGGAAACTGTTCTTTTGTGTGTACTGTGATGCATGTATAAACCAATAGAAAACCGTTAATGTTTTATACGGCAAAGGAATGCACACTGTAGTAAAGATCAAATAATTCGAGAGTATATGGGTGTCCCCGGCACTGGCATTACGTCCTGATAAGCTCTTCATCAGTCACTGTTGTCATTGCTGTAACCTCATGCCTGACAAGACTCAGTTTGTGAGGGAAAAGGCCTATTCTGGCTCGACACAGCCCCCCGTGGTGGGGCAGGCATGGTGGCAGGAGCAGCTTGTGGCTGTGACTGTGGGCACTGCTCACAGCTGGGCTGTAGAGAGAGATGAATGCTGGCCTTCTGCAGGTCGTTTCCTCTTGCCCCTTTTATTATTTGGGCTAGGACCCCAGACTATAAGCTGGTGCTGCCCACACTCAGGGTTGGCCTTTCTTCCTGTTAAATCTGGTAGAGTAGTTTCACACCTCTGTCAGATTCCCTCATGCATATCTGCAGAGGTGTGTCTCCTGGGTGATTTTTAGTGACATTGACAGAAATTGAGCCACCACACCCTGTGAAAGTTGAAGATAGTGTTAGCATTTAATAGACTCAGCTTAGCCTGAGAGCACTTAGATTAGCTTACAGTTAGAGAAAAGTCATCCAACACAACCTAGGTGCACACCGGGGCGATGTGCTTGCAGGGTGACTGAAAGCCACCCAAACATTTTGAGGGAGTTCCTTCTATATTAGTAGTAGACTTGGAAAACATATTCACAATCTAGAGTATTGGTTCTATTTTACACTATTATAAACTTACTAAGTTTTACCGTTGTAAATGAGGGGTCTTCTGTAGTGAAAGATGAATGTCCGTTCCATACTGTCACAGCCTTTCACCAACACAGCCACTCTCAGGACTTTATATGGGCATCTCAAAGTAGCCCGTCCGCATGTATAACGTAAACGCTATTTACTGGAACGAGGGGCATGCATATGCCATAGCATTCGTGGGAAGGTAAGGGACAGCTTTGTGGGGTCTGTTTTCTTCTCCCACCTTTCCATGGATCCCTGCAAGTGAACTCAGGATGTTAGGCTTGCATGGCAAGTGCTTTCCCCACTGAGCCGTATCTCTAGTCTCCATTCCTTCTCTTTCTCCTCTTCTTCCTCCTTCCCCTCCTTTCTCCTCCTCCTCACCTTTCCTCCTCCTTCCTCTCTTCCTTCTCCTTCTCCTCTTCCTCCTTCCCCTCCTCTTCTTCCTCCTCATCCTCATCCTTCCTTTTTCCTTCTCCTCCTTCCTTCTCCTCTTTCCTCTCTTCCTCCTTTTTCTTCCTCTTCTTCCTTCTCCTTCCTTCTCTTACTTCTCCTCCTCCTCTTTCTTCCTCTTCTTCCTCCTTCCTTCTCCTCCTCCCTCTCTGCCTCCTCCTCCTTCTACACAATAATGCCCTTCTATTCACCCTCTTTTGTATTTTGCTTTCTTAACCCTCTGTCTTTGAGATTATTGGCTATTACTTTGTAACAAACTGGCTCAAAGTGCAGTGCCTTACAGCAGCAGACTGTGGCCACAGGGCTGGGCCTGGTGCCTGCTGCTCTTGGATGGGCTCTCACGTGTGGAGTGTGGCTCAGATAACGCCATTGTCTTTCCTGTGGCCTCCAGTGGCCTGGCCTAATCCAGATCAACATGGGCCCAAGAAACTCCACTGATAACCACAGATAGCCAGCCGGAAGAGGGAGTGAGTCCTCCTCTTTCTAAGCTTCTTTGTCTATCGCAGCTTACACTATCCTGTTGGAGACAAAGGGCATTCATATATTTAGGTGACACAGATGGTTTAAATAATCCCATCTGTTTAGTTTGTTTAATGGATACCTTCTTTTGCATTGGGCACGTCAGAATTCATCAAACAAGTCCCTGACGTATTGTTTTCTGTCCTTTACCATTTCAGGCAGGGCTGTGTATAGGAAGTCGTCTCTTTATTATGCATTTGTGCTCAAAAATGTAAAGATCTATGGGAAGAGCTCCTAGACCTGGGACTCCTGAGTCGGAGGATACAAGTCTATAAACTACTATATAGAATTAGCTAAATGGCCCCGGGGGTACTCCTGCCAATCTATATTCCTGTCAATACTACTTGTTTGTGTCTTATCAGAACACTTAGGAGCTAGGGGAATCACAGGTACTGAAATGCCATTACATGTCACTGGAGAAAAGCCAGATAAGTTGGGGGCGGGATCAACATGGCACCGGAGAAGCAGGAACCCTGCTGTCTTATCTGTGTGACAAAGGGCAGGCTGCAGAACCAGCTCTTCTTGAATAGAGCCTTGCTTTTTCCCTCTTGGGTCACAGCCATGACAGGAATGGTTTGAATAGAGCTAAATGACCTCTGAACTGAGTGGTTGAGAGTTTTGTGCTGGTGTCAAGGACTCCACAAAACAGAGGAGAAACCTGACATAATTTCAGTATCCAGTCTATGCCTAGCAGCTGCTTATCCTACCAGGGAGCTGCTATGAGGAAGGTGAAGGCTTCAGCCCTCCCGATCCTCCCTGAGGGACCGAAGAGACAGGCGCTGCAGGCATGAGCCATGGTGGCTATAGGACTTGTGGGTTCTCTGTCTAGAGCTGAACCAGGGTCCTGGGTCCTCTGAGGCTACTGTCTGCCCTCTTCTGCCAGGGTCCTGCTCGTGGGCTCCCCCTGGCTTTAGCTCTGTTTCAGTTACTGGAATACTCAACCAGCCCGACTCAGGCCCCTCACACCCACTCCTCACTCTTGATTTTCCAAGAGTCCAAACAGACGGTGCAGGAAGGGAATTCCCAAACCACCTGTCCAGTCAGAAACTGCAGCCTACGGCCTGAGTGGTTTGGGGTGGAGCACGTCTAACGCCTAGGTCCAGACGGTGTGTGCCTGGCATGGTGGAGAAATGGTATCAGGAGCTGCCCGGTTCAGACCCCAGCTCCAGGATAAGCTGCCTGTGGCCTTGGGCATGCTGCTTTGTCTCTCCTGCCTGTTTTCTGTGTGAGGTGGCAATGGTGATAGTCTCAACATCTTAATGTTGCTTTTAGGAATTGGTTGGCACATGGCCTTGTGCTTAGTAAGAGCCTGGAATGGCTGGGCTGTTAGTCAGCAGGATCCAGTTTCTTTACTCTGATAATGCTGCAGACCCCGGGTGCACAAGGAGTGGACGAAGAGTGCTTTCAGCCTCCAGTATTACTATTCTGGGATGTAGTAGGCCCTTCATGAAAGAAGAGATCAGTCCTAGGAGCTAGTGTTGCTTAGCACCTGCTCTGTGCTGTCTGCGTTGCATCTCTGTGTGAGCCTTACAGTTGCAGCTGAGGAAACCGATGCTCACTCAGAGAGCAGGTGAATCCTCAGCCTGTACAGTAAGGAAGGCTGGATCCTGGTCCCAGGCTGCCTAAGCCCAAGACTCTCTTCCACCTGCTGCTGCTTGGGCTTCTCTGTCCGGGAAGCTGCAGGTCTGACCACTTTGCAGGGTGGCTGCTCCCTGTGAGCCGGAGACCCTGCCTGTGCTTTCCCCTGTGCCTGGGGGGTACTTGCAGGAGCAGGAAGGATCTAAGGTTTTTGTGGGCAGAGTTCAAAGGGCAGGCCCCCATTCCCAAGTCCCAAGTGGAAATTGAAGGTAACCCTGTATCTGTTAGCTGGCTCTCAGGGACTCTGTGCTGCCTGTTTCCCGTCTTCTTTATTGCTTTTGTGACCAAGGCAGAGGGAGAAACTCTGTCTCC
Organism: Rattus norvegicus; assembly: GCF_021556685.1. Classification (NCBI taxonomy): domain Eukaryota; kingdom Metazoa; phylum Chordata; class Mammalia; order Rodentia; family Muridae; genus Rattus; species Rattus norvegicus. The sequence goes on along the minus strand of NC_141539.1, from coordinate 125,870,767 downwards.
ATAGCTCCACCCTTGGGGAAGTGAAAGTCTGTTTGATCCTCTCTTCTTTCTACTTAATTCTTTAATCCATCTGAAGTTAATATTTCCATGGCTTGGGGTTCCTTCTTCCTTCTTGCCTCATTGTCCCAGCGTGTAGCCAGATACCTCTGGCACTCAGAGCTGTTTTAATGCTGTCTGCATCTTTTCTCGCTGGTAGATTGTGAACTGGGGACCCATGGGATCCTGGCAGGTATAGGCAGAGTCCATGAAGCATGCATCCAGCCACCCAGGACTCCTCCAGTGTTAGGGCCATCTTGTTTCTGACTGCTATTTTGGTAAGAGCGCTTGATGTCTAATTCTCTGTTATCCTGCCTGGAAGAATGAGGGACAGGAAACTTGCCCCCCACCTCTTTTTCTAAGAGGACAAAGAAAACATAATTTGCTTGGTGGATTAAAAGGGAACCTAGAGAGTAAAAACCATTCAGGAGTGGTTTTGGTAGCATGCTAAATTAAAGTCAGACCATAAGCTCTGTTGGCGCGGTATAATCATAAAGTACCTGTCAGTGGAAGCCTATTTCTTCTTTGACAGATATTAGGACACTGTAACCTACCTGCTCTCTTCTCCACTTTGTTCCCTGTCCTTTTTGTCCTTGGCTCTGGTACAGAGTGTGCCATCCCATTCCTGACCCTGCTCTCTCCCTGTGGTGTGGCTTCCCTTTTACAAATGGAGGATTGATGCTGTCAGAGGTCGTGTGGTGAGAACAGGGAGCTGGGTCCTCATCTGCTGTTGTGGGTCTGAGAATTGTGCCTCAGGCCCTGTAGCAAGGAGGCAGGCAGATGGGTGGGGCTGTGGGAAAGCCATGGGAGGAGCCATCAGCGTGGGGCACTGGATGCTGTCTTAGAATGTGCCTTCGGGAATTAGGGCTGAGATCAAATCTAGGGCTTATCAGATCCTCTCTCTCAACCCCCACTCCCAACTCCTTAAAATACACAGGGCTTCAGTGGTAGAACTCTCGTTCAGTGTGCTTGAGGCTCAGAATTTGCTTCTCAGTAATGAAAACAAAGTATGCAGAAAGGGTTAGCATAGATTAATGATCAATAATTACCTCTTTTTATTATGGTTAATAAATATCCTGACATCAAAACTTGTAGCTTTTAAGAGAAAGTTATATTTTTCCCCATAAGTAATATAAAATGATTTGGGCCCAGGCATGGTAGTTTATGCCTGTTAATTCTAGCACTCTTGAAGCAGAGGCAGGCAGCTCTTTGTGAGTTTGAGTTCCAGACAAGACTAACTTGGTCTATATAGTGACATATATCCAGCCAGGGTTATATAGTAAGACCCTGTTTTTAAAAACAGCCAAACAAAACAAAACAAAAACAAGAAAAAAATCTAAAGTAAAAACCACTGAGCTCTGCCTAGCCCGATGCACACCAACACTCCTATGACCCTAGCTGTGGAAGCTGAGTAAATGGATCACAGATTTCAGGACAGCTTATGCAGGGGGATTCTGTTTAAAAACAAACTAATAAACAAGAGATTCTGTTCGGTGTACATAATTCAAGCTATAAAGATAAACATGTAAATATATCCTACATGTTGTTGCTCTAACATCCAGCTAATAATTTTTTTAGGCATCTTTATGGAGTTATAGTTTATGGAGTTATGTAGAGATGAATAGTAGGAACACTTTCACAGTGGTCACATCTTGCCCAATATGACAGCCACTAGCCACGGGCAGCTACTGACCACTTGTAATGCGGCCAGCTTCGGTTGAGACATGCTGTCCTTGTGAAGTGCACTTTGGCTCTAGAACGCTGTGACAACAGCGTTCCCTGCTGCCTGTTCTTCCCTCCCCTCCTGGTGTTTTAGCTGTTGCCATCTGTGCCAGCTACCTTGTGTCCCTGGCTCCTCTGCAGACATCATTTCCTTCTCTTCTGACACTGGGGGCTGCTGCAGGCCACCTGGCTTCCTGTGTTACCAGAAAGTTGTTTTATTTACAAACTTCTAAGGAATTCTTACACCGTGTTGTGGGCTTGGCTGACTCTCCCTGGCACTCTAGTCTCATCATTGAGACCGTCCTGAGGCTTGTGGCTCCTGCAGAGTGTGACTGGTGCAAAGTGAGGCGCACTGGGCCTCTGCTGGGCTGACCACCAGATCCTAATGGATCCCCTATGGTGACTGTTTCATTTGTAAATTTATGCAATATAGGCAAAGCTGTTCTCCATTCTGTGACCAGAATGTTGACCAAAAATCAACCTGAAGGTTGATTATAACCAGTAGACCCAGCTGAGGTCTCCTAGACCCTCTCAAAAAGAGAGTCCTTGTAGACCTTCTAGACCTTCGCAAACTGACTGTGTGTTTGTAGTTTCCTGTGTCTGTCTATAACAGACAGACACACCACAGTCAGGCTGGTGTATGAGTTGTTCTGGGTTCATCCAGAACAGTCTAGATGTGTGGGTTCCAAAGAGCGGTTCCTCGTCTCTTTTTAATGCAAATTAACCAGCGGCATGGCTTGGAGATTCTAACTCTTCAACGCCTGTCTGTGCTCCGTGAGCTGTCCTCCGGCAGGGCCATGTGGTGTGGTTTGCAGAGACTCAGTTCCGGTTGCTGTCACAGAGCTCGGAGACCTGTCAGGAAGATGTTCCCACAGCTCACTGTGCATTCTCACCACATAGACGTTGGCAGAGCAGGCGTTCACTGCCCTTCCTTCCCTTGGAAATAGATAACAGTGGATTTCGTGTGTGCTTCATAAGATCAACATGTTTTACTATCACAGGAGAATTGTTTTTCTCCTTTCTGATCTTACATTTCCGAATTGATATGTGGTCATCTTGGAGTCAGTAACTATGTGGCAAAGGAATGACTGAGTGCTTGAGCCAACACTGCTGGGATGTTCCCTGCTAAGGAGCAGTCTCTCACATAGACCCAGTCTTAGGCTCTAAGGTTCCAGAAGAGCCTCACCAGAAACCCGGAAGCTTGGAGCATGCAGGGTATGAGGTACTTGGGACTTCCCAGCACACAGACCGTTTCTCACTCCGTTTATCGTCTTCCTGGGTTCTGCAGATGACATGGCTGAGCTGCTCCTAGGGGAGTCGAAACTGGAGCAGCACTTGAAGGAGAAGCCCCTTCGTCAGGGAGCCAGTCCCCGGGGCCCCAGACCCCAGCTGACCGAAGTGCGCAAGCATCTGACTGCTGCTCTGGACCGAGGAAACCTCAAGGTACTGTGTGACTCTGGGACCGAGAAGGGATGGTAAGGGGTCCTGCCGTCCTCTCCCAGGGACAGTGTGGCAAGCACGCATGAGCAGTGTTGCGGTTGTCTTCTGCAGCCACACGCCTTGCATGATCGTACATCATGCTTGACTGGCTGGCCTGTGGGGTCCCCAACCTAGTAGGATTCTCTGATGAGAGTCCGCAATAACACGTCCATCAGATTGAGGGGATCATTTCTCCCCAGGTACTCGAAACAAAGTCTCATTATTAATTATAACTCAACACTCATATATAGCTTCCTATTCAAATCATACTTAAATTGTGTGGTCAATAATCCCGGTGTTGCCACATTGTGGGAGGAGCCAGCAGCCTCCCTGATCCTTGGCAGCCCCTTCACTCCCCCGGGCCAGGCCATGCTGCCCCTGCATCCATTGTGTTTCTGGCCTGTAGAGCTCCGTCAGCTCTTTCACCATGGCTCCTCCTTTCAGGGAGGCTGGCTATCTCCTTGCTTGTCCTGCCCCTCCTCCAGCCCTGGAGTCCAGCCCTTGCTTCTTTCTGATACTGATCCCAGTGTATTAGTTTCTTTTCCTGGTGGTGTGATAAAATACCCCAACAAAAAGTAACTCAAGGGAGAAGGTATTTTCCATCATGGCGGAGAAGCCAAGGCAGCAGGAGTGTGAGGCAGCTGGGGCATCCACAGTCAGGAAGCAGAAAGCCGAGGATGCTTGTGCTAAGTCTGCTTTCCCTTCCCCATTTTATACAGCGTAAGACCCCACCTTAACTAATCCCGCACCATGCTAAGTACAAGCCCCACAGTGTGCCTAGAGGCTCGTCTCCTGGGTGATCCTAGGTCTGACACAGCTCACAGCACCACAGCTCGCGGCACCACAGCTCCAGCCTATCCACCTGATGCTCTGCTCTTCCTGGAATGTGTTTTCCACTGAGGACAGCAGTTTCTGGGGAACTTAGGCTATGATTTCTTTTTTCCTTTTATCTGATAAGTTTCCTTCCCGTCCCAGAATCCTCTTGGACTTTACACTTGTCTATGTGGCCCGTCCTACCCTCAGTGCCAGAGGGGCCTTATTCTTTTTTACTTTTCTTTTAAAGGGTTTTGTTTTATGTGTATGAGTGCTTTAGCACATGTATGTCTGTAACATATGTGTGTTCAGTGCCCTCAGAGTCCAGAGGAGAGTATCAGAGCCCCTGGAACTGGAGTTCTGGTTGGTTATGAGCACACACCGGAATCGAACCTGAGTCCTGGCAGGAGCAACAGATGATCTTTACCACTAAGCAATCTCTCCAGTCCTGAGGCCATATATATATTTGAATTCTAAATTGGAAACTTGTGCTTCCTATTAACTTACTGTGTGACCTTGGGAAGTCCTTTCCTCCTCAGTAGACGTGGAGTGGGCTCTCTGAGATGGTCTCTTTAGACCTTCCCAGCTCTGGCTGCTTCAAGCTGTGAGCTGTGTTCTGAGCTCTTCTGTCATCTGGCTACCTGTGCTCAGCTGCAACAGGCCTTGGACAATGCTGGCACAAGGCTTCCATGTCATGGCTCTCAAGCGTCTCAGAAGGAACAGTCTGTATATGTTTATTGCCCCACATGGCTCTGGAGGCCAGCTCAAGGGCTTTTTTGTCTCATAGGAAGCCCAGATAGTCAAGGACTTGTACCTGCGCTGGAGCCCTAAAAGCTGTCTTCGCTTGCCAGCTCATGGGCCATGCTGGGCCTCAGCTCACAGTTAGGGTACACTGGTCTCCCTGGCATCGTTTCCTGGGCTCCCGGTGACGCCGGTGCGTGTGAGGCAGCAGCAGAAGGAATGGTGGGTCCCTGCAGCAGTGATGGCAGCCAAACAGACCCAGAGTCTTGGAGGAGTGACGCTGTGACTGCAGATTAAGAGGAGATGTCTAGCCGTTTCTTTTCCTAACCCCCTTCCTTCACTTCTGGGAAAGGTAGCCGTTTATTTCAGTCTCAGCTCTCCATCCCCGGCAACCCAGTTCACGTAAACTTGTTGAACTTCACGCTGGAATCCCAGAGTTAGTTCCAGTTCTGGCTCTGAAAGCCATGTGACCTTGGAAAGGGCCTTCGCCTCTCTGAACTTCCTATTTCACAGGATTGTCCTGAGGCTCAAGTGTGGGCGTTCTCTAAACTGTACCACAGTACGCGCGTTCTTTACTGATATGTTCTGTCTGCTGGAGCTTTCCTCCAGCTGCTGTGGTTTTTACCTTCCCCTGACTTAATAAGGAATGTTCTAGAGTTGCGCGCAGTTTGCTTAGGTGTGCTCTCGGTTCCCACTGGCTAAAGGGAAGCTTCTTTCCTTGGCCATAGATGTAGTGTCTCCACTGACTGAAGATGTACAGAGAGCAGAGCAGCCAGCTATGCAGCCGAGGGACCTGGGCCAGAAGTCAGAGGACCCGAAAACTGCAGTGGCTCTGTTCCTCAGGCTCTTCTCCCTGTGCTGTAGATGGGCTCAGCCAGCAGGGTGCTCCCAGGCTCTCTCCTCAGTCTCTGGTCTTATCATTTTATCCAAGCTGGTCAGATGGCCCTTCAGTTTCCTTTTTAAAAGCTGTGCATTTCTTGTGGCAAATACATGTAGTATAAAAAATTGTTTCTCATTTTACCGTTTGTAGGTGTGTAGCTCAGGGGCAGTGGGTGGTACATCAAAAACTCATCTTCCCAAACACAAGTTCCAGAGGATTCTGTAGTAAACCTTTCTGATGGTGGAGTGCCCTTTTGGTGGGGAGCTGTCTTAGTGTTTTACTGCTGTGAACAGATACTATAACCAAGACAACTCTTATAAGGATAGCATTTAATTGGGGCTGGCTTACAGGTTCAGAGGTTCAGTCCATTATCATCAAGGCAGAAACATGGCAGCATCCAGGCAGGCAAGGTGCAGGATGAGCTGAGAGTTCTACATCTTTATCTGAAGGCAAACAGGAGAAAAACTGGCTTCCAGGCAGCTAGGAGGGTCTTAAAGCCCACACCCACAGTGACACAGCTACTCCAACAAGGCTACACTTCCTAATAGTGCCACTCCCTTGACCAAGCATATTCAAACCACCACAGGGTCTTAGTTAGCCTTTTCTCCCTTCTCCAGTCTGCTCTCGTCCATGGCGTCTGAATTCTTACACAGGTGCATGTCCTTTGGGCCCTCACTACTCACCCTCACATCTTCTCCAGGCAGCCTGGTGCCTTTGCTCCCTTCTGAGGGTCGTCTGGAAGCCACCCTGACTGGCACAGCTGCTCTGCTCATGTGCTCATGAGTGTCTAGTCATTCAACCCACTAATGCTACAGGTTACGTGTGTTTCTAGGTACTCGTCTATTTAGCCTTAGAGTTCAAGGACACGGCCTGGGAGAGGACATGGGTGTTTCCTTATCTAGGTAACTGGGTGCTTCCTCTCCCTTTGGCTGATGGGGTGTAGGGAGACAGGCAGAAGATGAGGTTGGTATGGAGATGTGGGTGATCCCTTAGCCACCACAGCTCTCGGCCACAAGAAAAAGATCCTGGTCTGTCACCTCAGCCTCCCAGGCAGGATTGGCGTCCTGGGAAAGGTCCCTCCTGCCTTTGGAAGTCTTGGCCGTGTGTGGCTTGGGTTCTGGCTTGAGTTTGGCTCCGCCGAGTTGGGTGGACCCACCAGGATGTCAGACACCTCCACAGGTCTCTACAGCCAGTGTTCACATTTTTACTTTACTCTGGAAGCCTCTCTTCCCCCTTGGTCCAGCACAGGTCTGTCAGGAGCTGTAGGGTCTTGCTTTCTCATAGCTTTATTAAGATCAGAGTCTCATAATGAGCCAACTGCCCATTCAAAGTGCAGTTAAAAGACGGCGTTTAATGTATTCATGACATCATGCAGCATCACCACCAGCAGTTCTCAGTTTCTTTCAATACCTCAAAAAAGAAAAAGTACCCTTAAACCTTAGTAGTTACTCCCCCCACCCCCCCCATTCTCTGATGCCAGCCTCAGGCCCAGTCTCACAGTCGTGACGCTATAGATCCAGCACTTCTGGACTTTGCTGACCAATGGGAGTCACTACACCATATGGCCTTTTGTGGCTTCTTTTTCACTTGGTATGTTTTAAGTGTTTGTCCATGTAGTAGCATGTATCAGTAACCCACTTTTTCCTTATCGTGACAGTAATAACTTTGTGGCTAGTTCATGAGTTCATGTTTGATCGATGCCGGGGTCGTTCGCCCTCTGGGGCTATCGTGACTAACAGTGCTGTGAGCATTCCTGTGAAAGTTTTCCGAGAGACTCTGTAGGGTCGACCTGCAGCCTATGGCAGGACTCCTGGGAACACTGCAGATAATATTGTAGAAACTTCTTTCTGTCTTTTTCCTTCTAGTCAGAATTCCTACAAGAGTCCAATCTGGTCATGGCCAAGCTGAATTACGTGGAAGGAGATTATAAGGAAGCCCTGAATATCTACGCCCGGGTGGGCCTCGACGACCTCCCACTGATGGCTGTGCCTCCCTACAGGCTGCGGATGATTGCTGAAGCCTACGCCACCAAAGGTGAGGACGCGTGCCTCACCCCCGGCTCCTGTTTGACCCCTGTGCTCCTGGCTGGTGATTAACCTGGCTATTCCCAGCAGGGTCCCAGGGTCAGTCTTACTGCACGAGCCCATAAGGTCTCGTTTCCTCAGAGCCCCAGTTCTGTGGTGTTCACATTTCGGTGAGGTCTCTCGACACTATGCCAAGCATGCAGTGAAGTGTTTGGTAATTAAGCTGCTGCACAGCAGGTACAGGAACTCAGGTCATATCTGGCCCACCATATTTTTATTGTTAGCGTTACATTTTGGTTAACTAAGGCCAGCTGACTAATGTAGCCGTCTGTAACAGTCCTCTGAAGGGTCTCCAGCCCAGGGACAGAGACAGTGTGGCTCTGCTGCCATGAAGCAGCTCGCAGTCTGGTGTGAGTGGATGTCGTCCCATGAGAAGGAAGAAGGAAGGAAGGCTGTACATACACTGTCTGCCCGTGCTGTCGCCAAGCTGCTGATCCCTATTCTGTCATATCTGCCATGTGGATATGAGGAGGAGGCCACATAATGTACAGAAAGCACTTGCTATGGCATCTGGCACCTCCACGGTATTCGATAATGATGCTCTCATGGCAGCCCAGGCAAGAAGCCCATGCGAAAGGCTGAGGGCATAGCACCTTTCAGAGGCAGGAGAAGGTCCTCTGGGCTGGTAAGTCCAGGAATGCTTCCAGATGGACGGACACTCACAGCTGGGCTTCCCAAGGCTATGACATTCATAAATGGGCAGCCTCTCTGCTTCTAGCCTCCTGCCGTCCTAGGTACACATTGCACCTGACTGTGGCTGGCATAGGGGCAGGGAGCAGGCCACAGGCATACTGCTGAGATGTAGGCTGTCTGTGGTCCAGCCTGTCTGACTCATCCTTTCCAGAACTGAACAGGGCCCCAGCCCGAGGTCTACTTAAGAGATTTGGGACAGGCTTGATGTCCTCACCCAGTTCTGCTGGGTTCATCTAATCGCCTAAGTGTCTCTGTGGGGTGGGAGAAGATGCTGCTGCTCTTGACGGTGCACTCTCAGTGTAACGGGCACAGTCCTTGGAAGCTAATCTGTGAAATGTACAGAGTAATTTTAAATCTTACTCAGTGTTGGCAAGGCTCTATGAGGCTGGCCATTGCCTTCTGTTTTACAGAGGAGGAAACTGGGCCAGGAGGCTAGAAAACTTCCCAGGGTCCTCAGCTAGGAAGAGCTTGAGCCACGATTTGAGCTCAGAGATGAGTGCCTTCCCTCCAGTGGTGCAGGGAACTCAGGCTGGCCAATATTCAACCGAGCCATCTCTCCTCTCTCCCTCCCTCCCTCCCTTCCTCCCTCCCTCCCTTTACTCCTTCCTTCCTTTCTTTTTTTGACATTTTTATTTTCAAGATTATAATACAATTCTGTCATTTCTCCCTTCTCTTTCCACCCTCTCAACCATCTCATTTACCTCCTTGCTTTCTTTCACACTCATGGCCTCTTTTCCCATTGGTTGTTGATATATCACTATCATAGATAGATAGATAGATAGATAGATAGATAGATAGATAGATAGATAGTAGATAGATAGTAGATAGATAGATAGATGATTGCTAAATATTACCTGTTCTATCTGTATGATGTTCCTTGTGTGTATGTTTCGGGGCTGATCATCTGGTATTGGATAGCCAGTCGCTGTGCTCGTCTCTGAGGAAGACGGTTCTTCCATTCTCAGCATTCCTTGACTGCCTGTAGCTCTTTGTGTAGGTCGAGGCCTTGTGTCGTTTCTCCATCTGCTTTGACGTGTCTGTTGGAGTCATCCTTGACCTGCTTGTGTCTAGGCAGGCATGTTGGTGAGACTTGATGGTGTAGCTTCTGACATTCCTAAGAGACACAGCTCACAGCAGACTCCATCACCCTCCAGCTCTTACAGTGTTTCTTCCCCAAGGAGATTGTTTGGATGAGAAGCTTTTCCCCTTAGCTTCGTGGCATCTGTCCCAGATAGAGAACACACTCTGCTGAGGAACTCTGTAGGCCCTCATCAGCTCCTCTCCTGTGCTTCGGTTCGTAGGTTCTTGGAGGATCCTGCTCCAAGGCTTACAGGCAAGGACGGTGTCCTCTCACTGTAGAGGATGACAGTAATGAGTTGGGAGTGGGAAACACGTAAAGCACTCAGCACAGCGTCTGGCAGAGAAGCAAATGTCGCTTGTTTTTGTGCTGAGGTTTCCCTTGGACTTGACCCCAAGTGGATGCTCCTGACAACCTAAGGGGCATCCAGTTAGGGGCAAGGGAGAGACTGGCTTTCTTGCAGGAATTCACTGCTCCTTCTTGGTCATTGGAGGGCTACCTCTAGAGTCAGCTCATCTGATGATGAGGCCTGGAAAGCTGCTTAGGAAAGGGGAGTGCCCAGTGCTCAGGGCAGCTAGAGAAGGAAAGCAGGGTTGCCTGGGTCCAGGACTTGGATGAGTACTCTCAACCTCAGTAGACTTGCCCAGGACTGATGTGGAAAAGCCTGAAATAATGACTTCATCACAGAAGGCCTTTCGTGGGGATTGCAGTCAGTTCAAGAAAAGTTTCTTTCTTTCTTTCTTTCTTTTTTTTTTTTCAATCTTTATTAACTTGGGTATTTCTTATTTACATTTCAATTGTTATTCTCTTTCCTGGTTTCCTGGCCAACATCCCCCTAATCCCTCCCCCTTCCCTTCTCTATTGGTGTTCCCCTCCCCATCCTCCCCCCACTACCGCCCTCCCCCCAACTATCACGTTCACTTGGGGTTCAGTCTTAGCAGGACCCAGGGCTTCCCCTTCCACTGGTGCTCTTACTAGGATATTCATTGCTACCTATGGGGTCAGAGTCCAGGGTCAGTCCATGTATAGTCTTTAGGTAGTGGCTTAGTCCTTGGAAGCTCTGGTTGGTTGGCATTGTTGTTCATATGGGGTCTCGAGCCAATTAGAGCTCTTCCAGTTCTTTCTCTGATTCCCTCAACGGGGGTCCTGTTCTCAGTTCAGTGGATTGCTGCTGGCATTCGCCTATGTATTTGCCGTAATCTGGCTGTCTCTCAGGAGAGATCTACATCTGGTTCCTGTCGGCCTGCACTTCTTTGCTTCATCCATCTTTTCTAGTTTGGTGGCTGTATATGTATGGGCCACATGTGGGGCAGGCTCTGAATGGGTCTTAAGAGGCAGGCATTGCCATAGCCCCATACAACCCTTTCTCAGGCGTGGGCTGGAGCCCCTAGCTGGGCTCCTCTGCTCTGAAATCCCCTACGAAGCAAGTAGGGGTGTTGCCTTCCAGGAGCCATCCTGTGATGCTAGCTAGCTTTCTCCACAGACCGCAGAGTTCACAGACCTCTCTGCTTGGCAGTGTGTGAAGAGGAATAGCAGTGAGGAGGTGCCAACTCATTATGGGCGTGCTCACCTCTGCAGAGTGCCTTAGTGCTTTTCACCTGCCTCACTGCTTAAAGCTAACCAGCCCCGTGCCTTCCCCTGAGCACCCACTGTGCAGCAGGTGCCTGTTTGTAAGGTGGAGTGTGAGAGAGGGAACTTTGCTGTGCAAGGTCAGGAGAGCTTTGGGACCAGGCTTTCACAAGTCTGCCAGTTTCCGCAAAGCTCAGGAGCCACAGTGTAAACAGAAGCCATGTCTAAAAGGGTTCACGTCTTACCCAGTCTCAGCTTGAAAGCACAGTGTCTTCACACACCCACACACTTCACAGTGTCATCAACCTGTAGGCAGACCTGGGTGTCTGTCAACAAAGAGAGAAGCTCCTGGATTGTTGTGTTTGAGGGGCCTTCCCCCAGGACAGAGCCAGCCAAGGCAACATTTCTGAGTGATCTGCAGATGACTGGCATTCACCCTGGAGGTGAGATGGTCCCTCATGACTGGCATTGCCCATCAGGCATTGCTAACTTTTCACCACACTTTCCTTAGTTCTGGGCACATGGGTGCTCTTGAAAAAGGTTAAGGACACACTGAGTTGGGATTTTTATGGAGTGGGCAGTGGTGACTCGAATATTACCATGCTCTAAAAAGATGGCATGTTGAGACCACCAAGGAAACATGTGTCTTTATTTAGGATTTTTCTCTCACTCAATTCAAAAGAAAACAAAGCAATCAAAGAGTATTCACTCTTTTTCCTTAGGGCAAATTCTAACAGCTCCCTGCTCGGGAAGAGATGACATCCCAGCTGTGTGACTTGGGGAGGGAATTTCCCTTCAATGCTTATTTTCCCCTCCTGGAATAGTGTTGCCAGGCAGCTGCCCTGATTTCCTTCGGAGTGGAGACAGGCTTCTTGATGCTCTCAGGTCATGGTTGAGGCTCTGTTTTGACTGCTGAGAGAATGTAGGTGTGGTGGAGTTGGTCCCAGGCTGACCGTATCTGTGCCTGAAGCATCTGTTCTCTCTAGGCCGTGGGCTAGAGGCTTGGCCAGACGGCTCCTTTGTTTAGCTAGTAGCTTCAGCCCCAGGACAAACCATCAGCACTTCTTTTTTTTTAGAGTCTGCTCCTATTTGCTGGTAGAGACTCCGTAGGGGTGGCAAGGGCAGTAGAGAATCTGAGGACGGCTCTTGGATTGGTTAGACAGGTGCCGTAGCTGCAGGGGGCAGGTGGAGAAGTGGTAGGAACGGCCCACCATGCCTCTGCCCACTCCGACTGCCTGCTGAGCGGGTGAACGCACAGGTATGCTCTGTGCACAAAGCTGGAAGAGGTGGTACGATCCAAAGCCAGCAGCTAATGCTTCATTACACAGGGCTCTCTGGACTTGGACCACAGCTCCTGCCTTGAACATACACACTGACCTCAGCTCAGGCTGAAGCCCCCTCTGAAATTCTACGAAGATTTCTTTAGATGAAAGGATACCCAGCCCAAGTATACCTCCCTGTCATCCAGATTCAGGACAAAGACTTGGATCCTTTCTCTCTGATTCTCTGGTTGCCTGCCCTCCTGCTGGTTCCTGTTGATTGGGATAAGTGGAGCATCTAGGTTTCATTTCTCTTGGGTTTGTGACTCAAGGGTGCTCCGTGAGTCTCGCTGGCGCTGGCAGGGTGGCACTCCCACCCTACAGAGTCACTACGATGCATGCGTTGCAACCACATGGAGCACAGCCTGTGAAGAGGGGTGGCCCACTGGGCAAATGCCCTTGACAGGCGTCCGCAGTGGTAACTCTTCTGAGCGAGAGTCCGCAAATACTACTACTACTCCCCGACAGGCAAAACAGGGAGGGGCTGGGTGGCTGCTCTGTGACAGGGTCACTGTGGTCTTCCTGGGGATGAGCAGTTTGGAAGAATGGAGGAGGTAGCGTGCATTGCAGAGAGTTCTCAAGGAGGAAGGTACATCTGTCTGACCTCAGGGTTTGGGAGATCCAGTGTCAGTCTGTTTGCAGAAACCTTTGCAACAATCGCAGCTCCCTCGGATTGGCCAGTGTGGAGAGTGACAGACCTGTGGGAATACACTCATCCTAGGAACTCTCTAGTATTATAGGGTTGTCACTCCCGCAAAGAAGCTGAGGCACCTGGCCAGTGCAGAGCCGAGATTCTAGGTGAGGCTCATGGATCCAGAATCTGTGATCCTGTAGTGTGCATAAGACCTGATGTCAGACACTCAGCTGTTTTATTCTGATTCTATTCTGTGACTTGTAAGAAATTTAATCCCTACAAAAGTATGGAGAACATCAAAGGAGACAAAGAGAAGATGCTTTGAAACATACAAATGCAGGTCAAGCGAAGGGTCTTTATGTAGTGTCACCTTAGTGTGCCAGGGCTTAGGAGCAGAGCAGCAGGTGACTCCGATGGCTGCCTCCTCATCCCTTCAGCATCTTCACATCTACGGATGAGTGAAGGCTTTGCCCTCTTGTACACTTCCCTGGGTTAAAGGTCTAACGGGGGCCAGGAGTGGTGCTTCCGGCTGTCCCTTCCCCACAGTGTAGACAAAGAGTATGTGTATTGTATACCCAGTGTGTAGACAAATGGAGAGGACGTGGACACTCCATTTCCCCAGAGGCATAGCATTGGCAATCCGTCAGTGTCCTCCCAGGTCCCCTGTGTACTTGCCATTCATGAGTTTGGGTTTTTCTATAAGAATGAAATTTTATAACATACTCTGCTCCATGACTCGTATATTTCCACCTTATGGGAGTGCTTGAACACCTTTCCCAACAATAGATGATTTTGGCAGTTTGGGGAGCTACCCAAGTTTTTTTTCCTTGTGTGGGCAAGGTGTCACTTAGGCCTCTACTTTGGACATGTCTCTTGTTTTAGCTTCTCACCATTATGACTAAGACAGTAGAGTGCACCCTCCTAGCAAGGCCTTTGTGTTTGTTCCTCATGGTTCCCATCATAACGTTCCCAGAAATAGGGAGTCTGTGTCAAAAGAGAGGGATTTCTAGATTGTTCTAGAACAGCTGGATTTGTGTTCAGATGTGAATTTGGATGCCCTCCTGGGCTCATGCATTGAAGGCTTGGGCCCCAGCTGGCGGAACTATGTTGGGAGAGAATGGAAAGTGGGCCTAACTGGGGGAATGCTCTGAAGGATACACCTTGGCCTTCCTCCTTGGCGTCATAGCTCAGAACAGGCCACACAACGGAACCAGGTGACCCTGAGCAAACCTCTGTTTCTGTGGCTGGAAGAAACCTCCCATCCTTGAAGCTGGTTTCCTCGGGTGTGTGACACAGCAACAAAAAGCTGACCGGCATGACCTGCGTGCCTGCCTTCCTTCACTGAGGGCTAGCCACCTCCACGTGGGCAGCCCTGTGTCACACACAAAGCATGCCTGTGCCACATTGCCTCAGTTATCTCTGTTGTGCAATCTCTGCAGAATACTCTGTGTAGCTTAGAAAACATTTTGTGTGTGTTTGTGTGAGTATGTGTGCTTATTTGTGTGCACATGGAGGTTGGAGGACAACTCAGAAGTTGATCCTCTCTGACATCATGTGGGGTCTGACAGACAGCATGTCTCAAGTTGTCAGGACCGTGTGCGAGCACCTTTACCCCCTGGGGCATCTCAGTGAGACGATTTTTTGTTCGTTTGTTCCTAACAAATTTATTGATATATAATTCACATATTTTTACCATAAAAATCTAACCATTAAAATAAATAATGCAGTTTTTAGTATATTTAGAGTTGTGTAACCATTACCAGATGATTTTAGAAAATTTTATCACCTGTCAGAAGAAACTTATACTCATTAGATATCAATTGACTCCCAGCCCACTCAGCACTCATAGTTAACTGCTATGTATTCTGTCTCTATGGATTTGTCTATTCCAGAAATTTTATATAAATTAAATTTATAATAAGTGTTTTGAGTCTTGTCTTCTTTCACTTAGCACGCTTTCAAGGTTCTTAGGTGTTAGAGTGTGTATCATTTTTTAATAGCTGAAAATCATGCTGCTGTAACCTACACAGATTTGGGGCAAGCATGCATTTTCAATGCTTGTGTTCCTACTGGAAAGTGCATGCTAGCATTACAGGGTCTTGGGATAGCTCTGAGCTTACCCTTGTGAGGAACCAACACTGTTTCCAAAGGGTTTGACCTGTGCAGAGACTGTTTCCTCCAGATCATTGTCGACCTTTGTTAATATCTGTCATTCAAACATTTTAAACCTATTTTGTAAATTATGGGTATATGTATGTGTCTGAGCGTGAGTTGTACGTGTGAGTGAGTGCAGTTCCCACAGAAGCCAGAAGAGGGCATCGGATCCTCTGGCACTGGAGTTGTATGAGGTTGTGGATGAGTGTTCTGGGAGTCACACGTGGTCTTCTGCAGGAGCACCACGCACACTTAACCACTGAGTCACCCCCTCCATCCCCTTCTGACACGACCATGATGTGAGATCATCCATATCCACTCTGAGTTTTGTCTGTGTCTCCCCAGTGACGGATGGCCCTGAGCACTTGTCACACTTTTTGCCATTTATTGTCTTTTTAAAGAGAGGTCTACTGAGGTTGTTGCTCCTCTGTTTTCTACTGAGCTGCAGTAGTTTTGTTTGTTTACATTTTTAGCTATAGATTATTTTGCCAAGGTATGGTCTGTAAATATCTCACCTCAGTCTGTGCTATCTTTAACTTTCTTTTTTCCTTTAAAAAATGATGTAATTGTGCTTTAATTATAACCTTTCGCCTCTCCCAGCTTCTCCCAGATCCCCACCTCTACCCACACAACTTCCTGTCCTTCCTTCCACTTAAAACAAACCAGACCATGGACCCCGGTTTGTGGTAGCCAGCGTCTCCTGAGCGTGAGGCCTGCCTTTAGGCACGACGAAGACACTCACTTCCATTCCCCTGAAGAAAACCGATTTCTCCTGTACCCGGTAGCTATCAGGTGCAGAGAGCCTTTGTTAGGAGTGAGCTTTTGTGTTCCCTCCCTCCCCTCCATGATGGGACTCTGATAGTTTCAGTGTGTGCAGGTCTTGTGTGTGCTGTGACATGTGTGTCAGACCTGTTGTGTCTGGTTGACACTGCCCTGGCCGTCTCTGCTGTTTCCTGGCTCTTAGAATCTTTTCCCTCCTCCTCTGCTTAGACCCCTTCACCCTGAGAGGGTGAGTTTCATAAAGACTTCCCCTTCAGGGCTAAGCACTCCAAAAGCTCTCACCCTCTGCACATCGTCCAGTTGTGGGTCTCCATATTAACTACCACGTACTACAAGAGGCTTCTCTGATGAGGGTGGGTGACCTCTGATCTGTGGAAGAGCAGCATGTTATTAGGGGTCATTTCGTTACTGTGCTTCTACAGCAGAGTAATAGTAATGGTTTTTCTCCAGCAGTGCCCCTTGAAATACAAAGGCTGAGTTTTTGTTGGCTTTGTATCTGGAAACCATTGCCTAATCAACACAGAGAAGACTTATTCCTTTCATTTATTGTACTAAGAGCTTTGTGATGTTAACTGGTAAACTTAGGACTCATAACTCCATTATGCGTTAACTTTTATTTGCTTTTATGAAGGCAAGGTCCAAATTTATTCTTTTGCGTGTGGAGTTCCTGTTGTTCTAGAGCCATTTGTTAAGGAGACAATTCTTCCACTAACTCGCCTCTCCACCCTTACTGTTGACTGTAAATGTGATCATCTCTAGACTGCTGGCCACTGAGTCTGTCCTTTCACTGCGAGCTCATTATCCCTGGGGCCTTGTAGTACTCTTTGAACTCGCAAAGTCTTTGGATCTCTTTTTCCTCCTCAAGATCATTTCAGCTCTTCTGAGTCCTTATAGTTCCATGTAAATTTTAAGACAGATTGTAAATTAGGGCAGGAAAATTTTGATCAGGGCACTGTTGAATCTGTAGGTATGTTTGGACAGTATTGTCATCTTCTAATCTATGAACATGGAATGCCTTCTTTCATTTAAAAATATTGTCTAGGTTTTTTTTTAAAGATAATTTTATATATGTGAGTACACTGTCGCTGTCTTCAGACACCCCAGAAGAGGGCATCAGATCTTATTACAGGTGGTTGTGAGCCACCATGTGGTTTCTAGGAATTGAACTCAGGACCTCTGGAAGAGCAGTTATCTTCTCCAGCCCTTGTCTAGATTATTTTGGGTATGTATGTCTTATATTCCCTTTAAACATTTTATTCTAAGTATTTAATTCTTTTAAATATTGCTCTCAGGATTGTTCCCTGGTTTCATTTTGTGATTGCTCAGTACCACTGAAAGCTGGTTTTCTTGTGTTTGTTTCATATTCCACAACCCAAATGAACCCATTAGCTCTAAAGGTTTCTTTTAAAGGTATATTTTTAGTGTTTCTGCATAATATTATGACATCTGCAAATACCTTCCTTTGTGCCGTTTCCGTTGCACGTCTGCACAGGCTGATACTTCCCTATGTTCTCATTAATGGTGGTGAGTGGACGTGACCAGAGCAGACAGCCCCGTGGTAGGGGAATTTTGATTAAGTCTGTGTTATTGAGTTTTCGTCTGTGACTTTCCCCCTCCCATGTGAAGGTCATGTAACTCGTGTGCCTCATCCTTTTAGTATGTTGATTGCCATGTGTCAGCTCAGTCCTGTATTCCTGGGATCCATCCCATTTGGCCATGGTATCTAATCATTTTCAGTGTACTGGGTTTGGGGTGTTGGTCTTGTTGAGGCTCTCTATATCTGTGTACATACAGGACACCTGTGGCCCCATGTGAAGGCTTGACTTTATCATGAGGATTGACGACAGAAGGTGATTTGAGAAGTGTTCCCTCCACTTCGGTTTTTGGTGCTTCTCCTTAGACATTCCTATGGATCTGGAGGTTTCTTTGTGGTTTTGGATTGCTGATTCCTCTCTTGCTGCCCTGTCACTTAGGCTTTCCTAGCCTTACCCACTCTCCACATTGTTCTGTATGTGACATGCATTGGCATTTCGGTGCTTGTTGTGGTGTTTTCTTTGTTTTGACTTTCTTTTGGAGACAGTTTCTTTCCATTGCCCAAACTTGCCTTGGGGATTGTCTTCCGGCCCCGCCTCCCGAATTGGAGGCTCAGTGATGTGCACACCTAGCTGTAGGCAGCAGACAGCCAGCTGTGTGCCCTCTTTTCAGTGGCAGGCTCTCCGAGCCAGTCAATAGTGACAAACAATCTTGGCTGTTTTTGGCTGGTTCCAGTTTCAGGATTGACAGCTTTGCAAGAACTCTGTGTTTCATCCTTCGGTGATGATTTGAACAGCGCTTTGCCCATGTTATAAAGCAGACTCAGTACACATCACAGTCAAGGCACACAGCACTTTCTGTACATGCAGTTGATTGACAGCGTCAGTCTAGTGGACAAATTCTACATCTTCTCTTGCCAGGAAACTGCCAACCATTGGCAAGTTTTAAGGATGAAAATTGCCTTGAGTGAATATATAAGTAGGAATGATCTTTCTGCACAGGGCAAGGCTAGCTAGGAAGGAAATAAAGAAGACTGTAGGAAGGAGGCTTGTGGAAGCTGTGAACTGACCCTTCCTCTGTGTTCTGCCTCTCAAGGCTCTCACTTCTACAGGCTGTTTCCCAGGGCTAATCAGTTGACTTGCGCCCGGCTTTGGCCACCAGAAGGCACTGCTGGAAGGCATGGGGTAGGATGAGAGAAAAGTCACAGTATGTCCAGCTCCTGACAAATGAAATGTCCTTCTCTGTTTAACTCCCACACAATGACCCCAGTTTCTGGGCCCTTTCAACTCCACCTCCTCTCCCTGGCCTTTCCAGCTTTTGTGATGGCAGCAGCTTCCTGCTGATGCTAGAATCCGGGGTGGGTGGGTAACCATGTCGCTTTTCTTCTTCATCTTTCATCTCTTATGCAGACAGTTCCAAGCATTAAATTCCTTTCATTTCAAAGACTAGCATGCTTCCTCTGTCCTCATTGGTCCTAACTGCTATAGTGAGACAGCCAAAGCCTAGATTCCAAGTATAGAGGCTGTACCAAGGCCAGGGCAGACACAGAACAGGGAGGTGTTTGAAAGAGAGGCTGCAGGCAGTGGGGTCAAGCCGTATGTGTGTAAGGGGCTGGTGAGGCAAGGGAAGAGGGAACCGGCGGGGAGCATCACAGGACGAGGTTTTCCTGCACCTTAAGGAAGCTATGGGGCTGGAGCTAAAGTGATGAATTCTGATCACCTAGGCGTGCTCTCCTGGGGATCTGCTTGGCCTACAGGGGTTTCTAGGGTACTAGTTTGTTGGTCAGGACTAAAGGATTCTCTGCAGATAAGGTGGAGCGCCACGGTGAAGGAGAAGAACAGGGCTGATCCTGGCGCTCCCAGGTGGGAACAGGGTTATGTGTAGGTAGGGTCCTCCGTGGAGCTCTGCTCTCGGGAAAGAGGTCTGAGTGACAGGAAACGTTCCCTCTGTGTGTTTCCTACTGTGGCAGGTGATGTCCACATATGATAAAGCCAGCAGCTAGACAGCAACCCGAGTGTCAGGACAAGTGAAGCTGAAATTAAAAATGGACCATGGAAAATCCACAGTAAAGTAAGAGTTTCCCTATGCTCCAAGCTTGGGTTCTCAGTGAGTTTTCTGCTAAACGTAGGCACACTTTTTTTTTCCTTCTAGAGTTGTGGACAGCTCCCAGATGGCCAGGCTGACCACATATCCTGCTGTGTCCTACCCACCCTCTTCTCCAGGCTGCCTGCCTACCCACTCACCTCTTCCCAGCCCACTCCCTAACTGGGTTTGCCTTCTTCCAATGTGGCGCTATTCTCTCGTCCCTTAGCTGGGTCCACCCTCAGTGACACAGTTGTTGCCTGCAGACCCTACCCGCCGTCCGCTGACCCCACCTCTAGTTATAGTTAGCACAGTGTGGCTTGTCATTCTGCTCTGGTTTAATTATTTCACTCCCGTCACTTGCCTTTCCATAGTTATGTGACTTCGTGTGATTAGCAAACACACGGGCACATGGTCCAGGCTGGACATTGACGCCGTGGCATGTCTACACTGCTTGCCTGGCCTCCTGTACTAGATCGGGGGTAGAGCTGCCTCACAGGCTGTCTGCACAAGACTGTTTGTTAAAGCCTTACCGGGCATGCAGGTGCACAACTGCTGAGGGGCCTATTCCGATAAAATTAAGTCAGAGGTGAGGGATCTTCAGTGTTTGAAATGCTGCCTATTTTGATGAATATAGATGTGGTCAAGGGCATGCTTTGAAGCACACTACCTTGTCTGTAGCTCCTCTCGTGCTGACACTCACCTTTGGGTCTATGGACTACCTCCAATCTGTTTGGCTGAAGAGCCTCTGTAATGTAAGGCAGTCAGGTCCCTCCTAGGATCTCCTAAGGGCCTGGAATCGCAGAGTCTGATGTGGGCTGTCACCTGGCCTGGCTCTTGTGTTTTGACTGATTGGATCCTGAGTGCAGGCCTTGCTTGGTCACAACCTCTCCTAGTCTCCTGTGGCTGCCAAACCATGTCTAGTGCTCATTTTCTTCCCCCAGATATTCATGATGCTTTGGAAATGAAGAAGAAAACACACACACCCATATTTGGAAAGCTCTGAGCTCTCTTGGGGGCGGGAGCAGAGCACAGACTGTTCTGTAGAAATCGAGGTGTTGCAGTGTGGCACAGGGTGTAGCTGTCCACAGTGGGCTGGGGAGAGTGCAGAGCAGGGGGAGCGGGAAGCAGAGTCCCACTTTAGCTGGATGTCTTGCCCTGTGCCTTGCCCAGCACCAATCAGAGGCGGTAACTTCTGTGCAGAGAGGCCTCAGGTTATGTAGGGACTGCTGGATATGTAGTACTAAATTATTGGTGATGATTACAGCTGGTAATCATCCTAAACATGTCCCAAGCACTTGCCCCTTATTCCCCGTGACCCCTGCTACCCGAGGGACAAGCATGGATAGGGTCCCCGTTTAAGAGAGCGGGTGGGGGTTGGAGATTTGGCTCAGTGGTAGAGCGCTTGCTAGGCAAGCGCAAGGCCCTGGGTTCGGTCCTCAGCTCCGAAAAAAAAAAGAAATGTTAAAGAGAGCGGGTGGGCAGATCATCACTTCACCTCCTCACTGTTGTGTCACCGCGAGATTGCACACCCTGAGTGACAGAGGTTGATCCTGGTTGCCTTGAGGTGATTTGAGCAGCAGCTCTTAGAACCAGTGTAGATCTGCAGGAGGTTATGGACAGACAGCCTTTACTAAACAGCACAACCAGCCCTCAGACGTTTTTGTTTAAGGATATCGCGGACACTCTGAAGTTCTGGACTCGTTAAAACTCTAGAACCCAGAACTATATAGCAAGATGATAAACCGAAAGCGGTGGCTTTCACATCTGTCAGGATCCGGACTTTTTGCAGGGGTCAGAGGTCGTTCTGCAGTAGGGGAGCAGCTGCCACCAGGGGTCGCAGGAACCCCGTCAAGATCCAGACGGGAACCACTTTAGCGCATGCGCAGTTGCTCCTTCCCAGGTGCATCTCACACCTAACTTTTTATTTTGTCATTTGTATATTAATACCTTACAGTCCCCACCCCGCCACAAGGCAGGGTGACATAGTGTCCCTACAGGCCGAGTTGGTATTTGCAGTCTCCGAGACTGGGGCCATTGCTTTTTTAAAGGGGAGTTCAGAGATGCAAGGAGAATACTGAGCTACTCGGGCTGCTTTGTTAACCGGAACTTAGTGAGGAGGGTCCGGGAACGCCCAACACTCTCTAGGAGGAAGCTCCACAGCCTGTCTTTGTTCAGCCCGGTCACACCCAGGCTTTTCAGCCTGTCTCAAGTGCCTGGGACTGCTTTAGCAAAGAGTGTACACAGCGACCTTTGAAAAGGGAAAGGAAGCATATGCCTGGGTATGAGAACATTAGCGGGAGCTGTGCCCTGATTCCTCCTGGGTGAAAGTGCTAGTAAGGATGCCCAATGCGGAAGCTCAAGGGTTGCTTGACAGGTTCTTTGAAGTGACAGAATCATGTCTCAAGCTTTAGGAATTGTGTTTGCAAATGAGCATGACCTTCTAGGTGAGATCTAGAACAAGACAGTTCTCTGATCTTTTGTGGTCTGTGTCCCAAGTAACTATTGAAGTAGAAAGCTCAGGAATCAGGGAAGGCCCTGCTAATACCCTCTGAGAGAGATCCCGGACACAACCCCCACCCCTACCCCCCCCCACCCCCGCTTATGCTTCTCTATTTCTAGAGAGGACAGGGGGAACCATAGAGGCCCCATTGTTTTTCTTTAAGAAGCCTCGTTCTGCATTTGAAGCTTTGGGATCACTTTGGATGGTGAGGGGGAAAAGTAGCTTTCTGGAGAACTCCATGTGTGGTGGGTACTGATGTCAGAAGTAGGTCACTGCAGAGCTCCTGTGTGCCAATTTTGCTATGGTGGAAGGGAAGCTCAGACTGTGAGGAATAGGACTTGTGTGTGGTGGGTGGGGGATGCTGTCTGGCCTTGTTGGTATGGAGAGCTGCTAGCAAACTGTACATCTTTGATCTCCCCCACCCTTTCTGCTCTAGAGGTCATGGCTGTGCTATGGTAGGAGGTCGCATGCTGTATGGAATGGGCCAGGCATCTCGGATTGCTGGCCAGGGCTTCCTGTTTATATTTAGATGCTGTAAGAAGAGCATAGGCCTTTTACTGCTGTTGACCCACATTCATATTTTATGTTGTTTGTGTTGGTCGACTCTCATTGGTTTTCCTTTTGGAGGCAGTAGGAATTCAGAGACTCCTTAGAAGGCTTTAAGACAGTGCTTTAAGTGACAGTCTGCAGAGGTGTCTATTCTGAATCATTTTTTAAACTTTAAAAGTTATATATGTTTGTTTATTTAGTGTCTGTGTGTACATGTGGAGTGTGGAAGACAGAGGGCGGTTTGCAGGAGTCGGTTCTCTCCTTCCACCATAGAGATTCCAGGGATCAAGCTCAGGTTACAAGGTTAGGCTTAGGTGCCTTGGCTGGTTGGCCATCTTACCTGCCTGTCCTGTCCCCAAGTCTTCAGGGACACTATGTCTGCTGCTGCCTTTTTTTTTTTTTTTTTTTTTTTTTTTTTTTTTTTTTTTACATTATTTGAAGACTAGCTTCTTTATTCTATACAAGTGGCTCTTCTGAGAAGTCCATCCCAGCTCCACACCTAGTTGCTGCCCACTGGGGTTTCATACAGTGAGGCAAGGACAGTTGCTTATGTCCCCTGATCACTGTCACCCTTGCTTTAGTAGGCTGGGACAAGGGTTCCATTTGTACTGCAGAGTCCTAGTGGGATGTGTCTTCTCTTCTCTGGGAGCAAATGAGCCAAGACCACAGTGATAGGGACAGGGCATCATCACACTCGGGATAGAGTCTGAGGCTGTGCTGGTGGGGATTAACTCTGAGGAACTGGAATGCGGGTGACGGTTGCTTTCTGTTTGAGGCTTTCCTGTATTTTTAGATCTCTCTTACAGGAAAAAAAAAAAAAAAAGGAAGAGAATTGTCATTGGTACCAGGAAGATGCCTGCTAATGAGGGTGGTGACTATTGGCTCAGTGTTTCTGTATGCCAGGCCCTGGCACTGTCACTGGCACAGTCACTCTGCACGTTTTCGTGACAAGGAGAAAGAGGCTCCAAGATGTTAGACAGCATGCTCCTGACTCACAGGGCGATCGTGCTTAGAAGCAAGGGTTCAAAGCCAGATGTCTGCTCAGAGTCCCATCTGCCCCTACACCTCCTCTTCTACTTGAGAATTCTTCCAGAAGATTATGGTTAGGCAGGTGTGATGTTTTTCAAACAAAACTTAAGAACAAAGCACAACAGTTACCCACATGATCCACTAGTTCCAGGCCTTTCTGTGCAGCCAAGAAAACTAAAGCATAGGCTCTTAGGAGAGGGTGCCATGAAGGCTTGTGGCAGACTCCTCAACTATACAAGAAGTGGGAAACCTCCAGAATTCATTCATCTATTAATGGATTTTTAAAAATGAAGCATTTCCTCCCAGTGGAATATTATTTGGCAATCATAAGGAATAAAGTTTTGAAATACAGAATAGTAGCCATACAATATCATACCAAATGCAGCTTGTGAGCAGCTAATCTTATGCCTGTGCACTTCTTCAATTTAAAAAGCAAGAAAGCTCAACTACTTGCTAAATAATTGTAAACCTAGAAAACATTTTATAAATCTAGCCAGGCACAGAAGATCGCATCCTATACGATTCTGTCCTATGAACTGCGGAGAAACGGCCAATCTATGGAGGCAGAGACTGAGTGAGTGGGCTCCAGGGTCTGAGGAAAGGGGTAGCCCGGGAAAGGGCTGCTGATGGGGCTTCCTTCAGGAGTGATGATAAGGCCCTGGGGTTAGCTGTTCCACTGAGCTATACGCTAACTAATAATAATTGTGTAGTATTGCAGTATTCAGTAAAGCTTTGCTTAAAAATAGATAAAATCAGAGAAAATTCATATAATTCTCACACTTGGAGTCTTTCCAGCTACTGTTACCTAAAGGCAATAGTGATAAAGTAATAAGCATCAGGCGTGTTGATTTACATACAGGCTCTTGGGGACTTACCACGTGCCAGGCACTGTTTTCATCACATCTTTAGCTTTGCTCCTCTCCTCTCCTCTCCTCTCCTCTCCTCTCCTCTCCTCTCCTCTCCTCTCCTCTCCTCTCCTCTCCTCTCCTCTCCTCTCCTCTCCTCTCCTCTTCTCTCTCCTTCCTTTCTCTTCTCTTCCTTTCCTTTCCTTTTCTTTTCTTTCCTTTTCAAGACAAGGTTTCTCTGTGTAGCCCTGTCTGTCACGGATCTGGCTCTGTACACCAGACTGGCCTTGAACTCACAGCAAGCTGTCTGCCTCTGCCTCCCATTTAGCATTCAGCCATGTATAATGGTCAAAGAAGCGTGGCTTCACAACCCGCATTCTTGGCTATCATAGCTGTAGGCTAAGGCACGGTGACATTACAGGGTGTAATGAAAACCACAGCTGTGGACCCCGACTGGCTGGCTGGATCCCAGCTCTGCCCTTTTTTGCATCATCATAGGTGAGTTACTTAACAGCCCCAGGTCCAGTCCTCTGTCATGAAGCTCTCAGGTAATTGGTGAGTAGCTTTCAACACCTGTTATGTTTGCTATGTGTTAAATACATGTTGATATGTGGTTATTAACTGGAGTCGTTAAAGCATGCATTCGAATCACAAGCTCTCATTTCATGAGTATTTCAGGTTGAATTAGCATCTCATTTGCGTGCAGAATTATAGAGTGAGAGGAAATAATCACTGAAAGTGTTTACTCTAGCAGGTAAATGTCAGTCCAGGATTGGCTTCACTTCTGAGGGTGTGTGTGTGTGTGTGTGTGTGTGTGTGTGTGTGTGTGTGTGCGCGCGCCTATGTGTGTATACATGTATTTAACTCCTAAGAAGGATATGCTGAGTCTAGAAGTAATTCGTGGTGGGCCCCCATAGGGGCCAGCCATGGCTTTTATGCAGGAGCCACTTAAAGTCACAAAAGTTGTGGGTTTACAGAAGCTCATGGGAGGCCTGGAGCTGCGTCCCTCCTTCAGCTCCAGCACTGGGTGTCTCCCTTGGCATCCCCTCTCTCTAAGCCCTGCACACCTCATCCTCCAGTAGATTGTACACACCTGAAACCTGTGGGGATCCTTGAGAGTATAAACACATCTCACAAGTTCAGCAACCCCAGGCTGCCTTTACTGTCGCTCTGTGTTGTGGGTCCTGGACTCTTCCTGAGTCTCCCTTTAGCTTTGGAACTTGAGATCTTAAGCTTTGTCTTACTGCCTTTGAAGCCTACACCACAGTGCTAGGTTATCAGAGATGTGAGATTATATTGAAGTTAGTACGTCCAGTTACAGCCTCTCCCATAGCCCTGTTCCAGCAAGCCTCAGGATGTGCTTTTCCTGTGTCTGACTTCCGGAGCCGTGGTTAAGATAAATGGGAAAACAATGGCAGTTCTTTGGTCTACAGGGCCTCATGTAACACCGACAGCTTTGTCACATTGTAGAGTTGTGAGAAGTTCTCACCCTGTTCATTTCCGTGTGATTTTTTTTTTTTTTTTTTTTTTAAGAATCAAAATGTCACTGGGCCGTAGTGGCACTTGCCTTTAATCCCAGCACTTGGGAGGCAGAGGAAGGTGGATCTCTGTGAGTTCGAGGCCAGCCTGGTCTACAGAGAGAGTTCAAGGACAGCCAGGACTACACAGAGAAACCCTGTCTCAAAAAAGTAAAAAAACAAACCAAAACAAAACAAAACCGAAACAAACAGAATCAAAACACCTGTCTGGCTTTTCCTTTCTGTAGCATGAGTTAGTGTCTTAATAGCTCATAGAACAGACAAATACTAGGAGGCCTGGTGGTCCTGGGATTGCCCAAGGTAGGGCAACTCTTGATGTGAGAGAAAATCAGCTCTGGACTTTGGTTTATAAGATTCCATTTGAAACATTTTCATTGCCTTGCTGGGGTTAGACACTGAATTCACGCTGTTAGCAGCTCTGTAAAAGATATTATCAGAGGGTTGTGTAGTCACAGGGATCAAGGGCCAAAGCATGGCGGCTTTATCATTGATTAGCTACAAAGTCCTAAACCTAATCATGTCTACAGGGTCTTTGAGCATCATCTTTGAAGGTTGGCTGTAGGGATCAGAAACTGCACATCAAACCCAGGCACAGTGCTAGGTTCTGAGAAGCCTATCTAAATGAACCTTGATTAGTATGGTCCAGTCTTGTACCCAGAGAATACTGAGGGCTCTCAGATGTAGCCAGGCATGGAAGAATTCTGTAGTCCTGCCTCAGTGGAACAGTACAGAGGCTGGGCATGTTATGGAGGGCTCCCAGCCTGCTTCTCAGCTGTCCAGCGTCCTGTCCCACAGTGCCCTCCTCATGGTCTTATGGCCCCTAGTAGTACTCAGCTTTCAACATTTTTACCCTGGACAGCCTGGGAATGGGGTGACTGCAGAGCAGGGCTCTGTTTCAACACCTAGGCTGTCTTGCAGTGTCCACTTTTGACTCCTGCACAGCATATGGGCAAGTCACTTCCAAGACTTTCTTTCTCCCTATGTTTAGGATACAGATAGTACCTACTGGGTGTCAGTAAATAGCTAGTGTGTGTGGATGAGCTGTGAGAGCAAGGGGTGTGCGATCCAAATGATTTTATCATTATTAGTTCATTGGAAATGTGCTAGCCTTCACAGAAGGAACTGCCAGATTCTAATCCCCCTGTGGAAACTTTATCCGGCAGCAGGGAGATGGACCGTAGGCCGGGTGTGTGGATATTCTGCATTTTTGAAACAACAATGTGGTCAGCCACATTTATTACTTTAAACCTTTCGTTGGTTGTCAAATAGCATTTTGATATGGCTTACTGTGGCTTGAGTGTGTCTCTAAAAAGGTCTGTGTGCTGTTTCCCAGGGCATAATGTTAATAGAACCTTAAAAGGTGGGGGCCAGAGGAAAATGATTAGATCTCTGGGCAGCATCCCTGGAAGGTGCTGATGTAGATCTTAGGGGACCGTAGTTTCTGTAAGAGTGGGTTGTTAAATAGAATTCACTCGTTCCTGCTTGGTTCTTGTCCCACCATGACATTTTCTTCTTGCACATGCTCCCATCATGACTCCGAACACCTCATTGTGATGTAGTTAGAAGTACATCTCATCAGAGCCAGACAACATTTCTGTACAGCGCCTGGTGTCTGACACCACCCTGTAGCCATAGAGAGCTTGCACACTAAGTTTTTACCCCTTGGCATAGAGAGGGAGACACTACAGAGATCTGAGGTGTTAGCTATTGAGCACGTCTGGATTCTATTGTTATTTTTTTATTGTGTAGTCTCTAGGAGGGAAAAAGAAAGTCACTAAAACACTTCTGAGACACACTTTTAAATAGACAAGGCCATCTCGGATTTTAATGGGAGCCAATTTGGGCCTTGACCTCAGGACTTTGCCTCTCAGACAGTGTTGATGTGATCCTGGGCTTGAAAATTTATGTGCCAGTTCAGAGGGCCAGCTTTGACAGAGAAGTAAATATTCTGGGACTGAGTTGTGCAGAAGTGGATTTGGTATCCTAAGTCAGGATTCTGCCCGTGCTCTGATACATGGCCCCTGGCATGTAAAATGAAAGACATAGTGTTGGGGTAGAGAGAAATAACAGTTAGTCTAACACTAGGAGGGGCCTTCTGCCCAAGACTCATTACTGTGAACTCACTTGTAACTCTCCCTTAAATGTTACACACTTAGGGGGTCCAAAGCTCTGTACCTAGTTTGCTGTGGAGGGTAGATTGTATAGCAGTTTAAACACCCTTACTAGCCATACATGAATGTGGATTGTAGACCCAGAATGCTGGGCTCTGGCTTTTTAGAACCTAGTAAAATACAAGGATAATCAAGTTGTGTTGAACAGACTTGACAGTTCTTTGATTCAGGGGCCTTGGCATGACTGTGAATCCCTTGGTCATAGCCATGGCATTAGTGGGCAGAGTCCTGCCTGCAGGAACGCAGTGTCAACCAGTGGAGCCATTTGTCGTCGTTGCTGCTGACCTTTTGACGTACTCTGGAGGATTAGTTTTCCTTGCATTAAACTCCTGGTTGCTTCTTATCCAAGAAGAGAGCAGACAATAAAAGAGTCTTTTTTACTCCTGGTGGTTTTACATTTTGTTCTAGTGAATGTTTAAGAACATTAGGAAGCTGCATCCAAGCACTTGCTTTTATGTAGTTCTGGAGCTGTTATGATAAATGAGGAGTGTATTCCCTCTTTTTTTTTAAAATCACATGTTGTCTTAATAAAGTGTTAAGCAGTCAGGGCAGAGGTTATAGTGGAAGAGGCCATGTGATAATTTGGGATATGAGTAAATACTAAAATCTAGACTTTACAGAACATTAAATAAAGTGTTAGAATCATATTCTTTGTATTTAAAAAGCTCAACAGAGACATGAAAGATAAAAAATAGACTCATCAATTCTTCCAGGTGAAATTGATCAAATTTGAGATAAAAAGTATAGTAGACGTGATGTATGCAAAGTAGATATTGCAAAAGAAAATATTAGTGAATTTGAAGACAGAGCAATAGAAATTATCTAAAATTAAAGAGAGGAATTTTTTTGGTCATCATCATCATCATCATCATTATTATTTTTAGTAGTAGTAGCAGTATATGAGTACACTGTAGGTGCTGTCTTCAGACACACCAGAAGAAGGAGTCAGATCTCATTACAGATGGTTGTGAGCCACCATGTGGTTGCTGGGATTTGAACTCAGGACCTCTGGAAGAGCAGTCAGTGCTCTTAACCGCTGAGCCACCTCTCCAGCCCTAGGGGAATTCTTTTAGGTGGAAAGAAGATACAGTATAGTTCTTGTCCTGCTTAGCAACCAAGAAGGGACAATTGAGAGATAGACCAGATTGTCCCGTGGGCATGTCTGTATGGGGTTGTTGTGATTGTGAATTGATGTAGCCTGGCCCAGCCCACTCTGGGTATCACTGTACCCCAGGCAGGTGGTACTAGGCTATATGAGAAGGAGCAAATAAACCAGCAGCACTCCTCCATAATCTCACTTCAAGTTCCTGCTTGAGTCCCTGACCTCCCTCAATGAATGGTTGTGCATGGAGGCATAGGTCAAGTAAACACGTTGCTCTCTTACGTTGTTTTTCATCACAGTGCTTTTTTAGCAGCAAAGAGGTAAACTAGAATGTATCTAAACCATATGATAATACTAGGTGATGTGATATATGTAATTAAAAAAACCTAGGGAAGGAAATAGGGAACATAATTTTTTTATCTTTGTGTATATGTAATCTGTATGTTGTCATGGTTGAGTGTACAGGCATGTGCTTACTACAGAGCACATGTAGAAGTTTGAGAACAACCTTGGATGTTGGTTCTTGTTTCCCCCTTATTTGAAGCTGGGTCTCTTGCTTTTCCACCGTGTAGCCCGGTGAGCTAGCCAGCAAGCCTTTGGGGATTCTCCTGTCTCCACTCTCCACCGCCCCATAGGAGCTGGGATTACAGGCAAGTGCTGTCACAGTTGCCTTTGTTTCTGTTCTGAACTCGGGATCGGGGCAAGTGCTTCACCCACTAAACCATCTCTGCAGCCAGCATAAACATTTTTAGAAGAAATAATGGCTAAACACTTTTTAGTTTTTACAAAACTATAAACACTCATTTCTAGGATTCTTGGTGAAGCTTAAGTACTTTATAATACAGACTGTTCACAGCCAGTGAGAAAGTTGTAAGACAGCCAGAAAAAGAGACCCATATAAGTGAACAAACAGAAGGGTGGGAAACCGGTTCTTGCCAGGAAACACGCAAGAGAGATTTCAGTGGAGCAGTATCTTTAGAGGAAGACTTGGAGGAAAAGGACGAACTGCCAACCTTGAATTCCCTTCCTAGTGGAATATCTCTAACAATGCAGATACAGCACATCCCAGGCTTAATGCAGCTAAGAGACCAGCAGTCTGGACCATACCCCAGGTACCTTAAAGGGATTACTGTGGGCAGAAGAAAAAGACCCTTAAGGAAGTCAATACAGATGAATGCTTAGCACAGAGAGCCTGACTGTATCACTGAAAAGAGGAAAGCACATTTCTTTAAAATATAACTGACCATTTAATAAAAATAACAATTACCCAAGCTAGGGTTTACGCCCTGCACGAAAGTAAAATGTATGCAGTTAGCAAATACTAGCTCTAACGGGGCAGGTGGAAGCGTGCAGTTGTAACAGTTGTTTACAGTATGTGAAGTTGTTTGAAGCAGATCATAACAGGTTAAAACCAGAAGCAACAAACAGCAGTT